>NW_024467839.1:804944-1205988 GCF_001890725.1 Aspergillus wentii DTO 134E9
TCCCTTTACCTCTCTTCCCTTTACCTCTCTTCCCTTTACCTCTCTTCCCTTTACCTCTCTTCCCTTTACCTCTCTTCCCTTTACCTCTCTTCCCTCTGTATCTCTTCCCTCGTTTACTACTGTGAAGTTTTTCAGGCCATCAACCATCACTGTGTGATCACATGCCAGTTTCTCATCTCAGAAGATGCCTTATCGCCCGAAATATTCAACCCCAAGACGGCCACCTCATTATTCTGGGAGCCAGGAACAGGATTCAGCAGAAGTGAGACAATTATGTCTCGAATGTCGTCAGTTGACGACAAAGAGACGCCTTTGCAATCCACTTTGCCGGAACTGTAAGTCCAGCTTCTGCCCAGGTAGTGGAACTTGCGATGGCTTTTGCGGTTCTTACCCATGTTGTGGGTGTTGTGACCAGACTCAGACAAATACCATTGCAACCGATGTGGTTCATCTGCCTTTAGAGTCCAATGAAAAGCAGAGTAGCCAGGTACGAACTTTGGCTGATATTATGGCTTTGAGTACTCATAATGTATATGCTCTCTAGATTCAGTTCCCAGATTTGCTATCCGTCATGCGCCAATTGATTGTTTTCATCTTCTCTGAAAAGAAACTGCAACTGGACTTTGAGCGTGGAGTTTACCGGTCTGTGATTACAGCTATGGGCGGGTCAGAGGTGTTCGCCAATTTGGTCCATAACACAGTTGACCCAGACATTCGGGCATTGAGAGGTCAAGTAATCACTGTCGAGGTGTAAGTAATAATTCTTTCTTAGCTATCGACCCTCCCTACTATTGATACACTGTTAATCATATCGATTAGGTTGCATGCAATCCGTCTCAAGCAAACCTCGAATCCAGCAACCTGGGAAGAACCCCACGGAGGCTATCTGGGTTTCGTTACACAGGCGCTCCTACCGACATACTTACGCATCTACGTTGGTCAGTCCAAGAAGCCAAAACTTCGAATTCCGCAGCACATTAGAGAAATAATGAAGGGATCGAGGCGCTCTCTGCATTACTACATCATCAACAACGGACAGGGCTCAAGGCATGCTAACTTTATTCGACTTTGGACCATCCCATTTCCCCCGAGAATTGATAGCATGATAATGCTCGTCTTTGAAAACTTTTTGGAGCTGGTTATGTGCCGAGCCTTTCAATCGCTTCCTGCGTCGAGTCTAGAGGAGATTTTTGGGCCCTGCCCAGCAGGGCAATATTCTGGAATTGGTTTAAATGTCATGTCTCCTTTACTCCAGGGAAGGTCTCTGAGTCCCTACTCTCGCCATAAGGTTGTACAGCTTCTATCTGATTCACCAGATCACGAAATCCGTGAATGGGCACTTCATCGCAACAACGAAAATCATCAGCTACGCCGGACATCAAACTCTGAGGAATTGCCCATGAGAAGTCAAATGGATAAAGAAGGTTATGAAAGCGCTTTTTCCCAAGCCATTAGTACTAGTTTGAGCCTTGAAGAAGCCCCCTTAATTCAAGCTGGAGAGAATATCTGGGGGCCCTTGCAAGTGCACCTAGTAGATCCTCAATCCTGGTTTCGGTCAACAATGGCCAAGCTACAACAATATGATTCAACGATTGAAACTGGACCTAAGATGATCAGTCCTATCGGAAACTCTGAGGCTTCTATAGGAGTTGTCTTTGAGACTACCCCGCTTCATGACTATGAGGAGAGTGGCCAGGTCATTAGCATACCATGGGGCCTACGGGAGAGTGGCTTTCGGGCCTCAAACTCATTGATTTGGCCATTTGACCTTCGAAGATACGTTTACATACCAGAGAGATTTCAAGTGCAGTCTTTCTCCGCCTATGAGCGCAACATTTTACGTGATGCCTCTCAAGAGCTCATAGCTGGTACTCGTCTCCGAGTTATCATAATTTGCGGTGATATTGAAGAAATCATAGTCCCTACTGACGCAAAGAAAGTGGTCTTAACTCTAAACAATATGGCTTACAATACATGGGTCGAGATTCAGCAAAAGAAAATCGCAAGAGTATTCATTCGTGCACCGACCCCCTCTCTCTGAACTTTGGGCTAGCCATGGAAGACAAGCCTACGAGTTGACAAGCATTTTCAAGTTTGTTTCTGCAATCACCGATATCACAATATTTTCATCCTTTTATGAGTGCTCTATGGCTCTTGCTTTAATAGTTCGACGGTGGGCGGACGAGAGAGATGGGAAGATTCTTCCAGCTAGTCCTTCCGACCTTGAGCCAGTACTGAGGGTCTGGCTCGCTGACAAAGGATTCAAACAAGATGAAAGCCTACTACGTTTGGCAGAAGCTGTTGGAGGCTCCTTGCGATACGGACTTCTTGTTCTCACATTAAGTCTGCCGAAACCAAGGAGAGAAGGCCTTCGTCCTCAGAGAATCCCACGATCAAAGGCTGAAAGACGTCACGTTATCCCAGAAGATTTGCTCGACAGTGTTCGGTTGGTTTACAATGAGTTTTGCCCATGCCAAATGCCGGATCCCCAAGTGATCCATGATGAGAGCCCCCTTATCCAGGCGATGGATAACTTGGAACTCATTGACGATGAAGAACACCAGGATGTTTTCACTACTGGACCAGAACTGAACAAGACTCTGGGCGAAAAAGAGTCGCCGACAAGTTCGTTTTCTTTCCAGTCGGGACTCAAATTGTTAGTTGGAAATAAATTCCAAATTAAAGGAAGAGAACGCAGAGTGAACAGAGCGAGTTTTACCATTCAACATTGCACCATTTCATTCGACATGGAGCATCAGCCGACGGATGAGGATTTCTTTTGGGTGAAAGCTCGGCTTTCACCCATAGGCGAAAAAAATCCCCAGGCATGGGCCACAGCAGCCCAGGAGCAGGACCCCGGCGCTCGCCTAGCATTTCGGATTTACCGACAGGATGAGAATGGGTTTGAAATTTGGTCAACTTATGCTGCAAATGATAGCTGGGAAACAATCTGTCAAGCAAACAGTCTCGTCGATAAGTTTGAAGGGAGCAACTTTATCGAGCTCTGCACTAAGCCTCGAAGGTACATCTACATTGATGATCGATACACAGGGCTGAAGAGAGAATATCCGGAACTAATACCCTTCGTTGGTGGGGCATATACCGACGACAACATGAATGTGATTCCTGCCAAAAGTTCCCGCAGAGGCGAAAAACATACAAAGCCTAGAAAACGAAGACTTGAAGATGCGGATCCGCGTGCACACAAACGGGCTAGGGGGCCGGGTGAGGAGGGACTCGAATTGAAGGACTAGGTGATTTTTGGTGTTTTGAGGCGAAAAGGCTTCAAAAGATAACGAACTTCTGCTCGGTGGTCAGGCCAGGAATACCTTATGAATATCAGTCGGTACATAGGAAATTAAGCGAAGAAAAAGTGTGTAGACAAAGCGAAAATGCCCAGTAGGAAGATATATCAAGGCTACAACTCAATCAAGCTCTCCTCTACCGGTCGTGCGGCTTGCTGCGTCTGGCGAATTTCCGATGGGATGGGTATGCAGTGTAGGCAATACAGTGCTAGGCTATTATAGTCGAGTGTCTCTGAGTTGCTGGTGATATTGTGGAATATGCCGGTGTTTGGGCATGCTCGGGAAACTGCGGCCCTGGCCCACTGGGCTGGTATTGATAGTTCTGCCGCATGATAGGCGAAGGCTGACAAAAAGAATCAGAAAATTGGAGTTCTCGGTGGATTGAGAAGCGTAGTACTGTGCCAAGCCGCTGTAGAGTAGGTTTGAAGGGAGATGGGGTCTTTATGTTGAGTTAATGGAGAGGAGCCGCTCCCATCTGTGACGGGGAGCGATATGGAGAGGTTGAGCTATTTCGAGAAGGAGAAAGAAAGCCAAAGTGTGAACTTGGTATAATGCAGGCTGGGTATATGAATTGCTTGAACTGGTATTAATCATATCACTCTTATCAACAGGGCCCCTTGGCTGTTTGCCAGAGCTACAGCTGACTACCTATATGCGGATTCTCAAGATTGAGACGCTGTAGCCTGCAATACAACAATGAATGCGTATTGTCTTGGGCCATCCTTGCAGTTTTGTGCAGAATATAATAATTAGTCTCGCAGCCGCTCTTCCAACCACTGCTCAAAATACCTTTGAGATTTGGGACTAGGCACTTTTAAGATCTTGTCCATGACCATTTGCACATGAACTTCACCAGAGGCAATCAAAACCTGGGTCTGGGGGTTATGAATCTTGACCAACTGTTAGTATCGGAAGAACTGGTGGATTTAGGTGTTGATGGGATTACCTTGACTTTATCTGCAAAGGCAATAATGTCATCGAAAAAGATTTCGCATTCAGCGGCTAGGATGCTGAGTTGCTGGGTCTGTAAGTCTTTCCACCAGTCCGCTGGGGCTTTGAGAGGCTCGTTGTACGCATCTGTCTCTGAGTCGCCCAGGAACTTCTTTGCGGATATATCGAGAAGCCCTGGGTGCACATGGTCATGATAGAAATTGTATTTCATAGATGCTGCAGTCGTGTCGAACGTCACCCAGGGTGATATCAACAACGCCCCTCCCAGCTTCTCGTCATGGAGATCAATTGGGGGGATTTCAGGATGAGGATGAGCCAGATGAGAAAGAAGAGCTAAGATGATATTTACACCTGCCGAATCTCCTGCGATGAGAACCTTCAAATGGGGTCAAGAACAAAATTCGGTTGAAGAATCACTTGCTGGCTTACATCAGACGGTGCAATCTGGGCTGTTTCGGTCAGATATCGCAAAGCACTGACTGCTTGACGAAGTTGCAATGGGTATACACCCGCGGGAGCAATGGTGTAGGCGACAATAGCCACTGAGAGCTCGAGGTTTTGAGCATGGCATGCTTTCATGCAATCAATGAGCGTTTCGATGTGTTGTGGATGGGCAGGGTTGACATAGGCCCCTCCTGTCAGCTATCAGCAATCAGCAGTTCATGTTTCAGTGAGGGAATAATATACCATGGAAATAGAGGAGTGTCTTCCCAGAGCTCCTTTGGGGCTTCGATAGCCAGAGAATATCCGCGTCATTATCTATGGCAACAATATCCGGTGTCAAGCTGTGCTTTTGGACGGTGGTTCTGTATGCTTCGGTCGTTGTTGGTCGGCGCTTCCTGTTGATATACCGTTAAATGGCTGTAGTGCAGCTGGGCGTGGATAATCGCAAACGTACAGCAGCTGCTTATCTGGATCACGGAATGAAGCTGATCTGAGAAAGCTGTGGATCATGTATCTCTTGAATTTCAGCCCTTTGGGCTTTTTGAACACGCTTGCCGCGCATGCGACGAGGCAATCGCATACTGAAACAGTCGGTCAGCCGGTCTTATCTCCAGTCTAGACTAATTGACGACTTTCAACTCACAGATTGCCAGAAATATCCCGAGACGAGCTGCCATGATGCGAAATGTTGCCTGTGGACGGGTAAGGGCAGCAGGTTGATGCGATGGAGAATAATAAAAACGCAGGAACGAGGAGATATCAAAGACTCAGGGACAAAGAAGCAGTCGATGAAAGAGGGGGTGTGCATCTGGTCTTCTGATCCCAATCCGGACTAATCATGCACCCATCGTGGCCATGCAGCCATGAAAATGGGCTATGGCGTATTTTGTGCAACGTCAATTCCAGGAAGGCGAGATTTGCTGGTCCACTTGTTCGTCACGATCGATCGAACATGGTCTGAGCATTTACTCCATGTTCTCCTCTATATCGATACCTGGATGAAAAGATACAAATACTCTTCTCAAACACCCGATTGAGATGTCTGGGAACACGACAACCTTTTATCCACGCAACTGAGGACCAATTCAAATACAAGAAGAACAAAGAATTTCTTTGAGGATAAGAAAAAGCAATATAAAAACAATAACATAAGATTGACTCCGTGGATTCCAGGTAAAGAAAGGATAGACAATTATTGGAAAGCACAACTGCCATTACTCCGTACTAGTATTTTAGATCGAGGGTGATTGACTCGTGCACGTATATTTTCCTTTTCAATAACATGTTATTGTTTCAAGCGAGCTCACGATTTCTAATTCTCGTTGATCTTGTCTATCTTCGGATATCCTTCCTTGATGAGGTTCCCCGCTATCCCTCGACCTGCATATTTAGTACGCTTGATCACGGATTGAGGGAGAATCACCAAGCCATGAAGAATGTCCTCTACACAATCATAAATATACTTCAACAGAACGCTGGGGGGGGGAGAAGAATTCATGGGAAACAGGCCAAGACAATTGATCAGCTTTGCTGAAAGGGCGAAGAGAGAAAGACGGCAGCAAGTGGGAAAGCATGAGACCATGAATACAAGAAGATCCAATGGGTTGTCATTTTCAACAATGACGAACAATTGCCTGATGAAATCCGAGATCAGAGTGATCTACATTACGTTTAGTCCTACTTTTGATATGAAGAAATGCCATGAACAATTAATTTAAAGAAATCACAATCACCACGGCCATACAAGCTGCCGCGGAGTACATAGAGTACATAATATATGATACACAGGACTCCCTGAGACTTTTTTTTTCTGCCCAACATAGCGGAGTGGAGATGATGTGGAAGATCGCGGGTGTAAAGGATAAGGTGAGGTATACGGATGGAAGGATGAGGGGGAATGGCGTGTAAGACATTAAAACAAAAGAGAAAGTATTAAAAGGAAAAACAGATAGAAAGGAAAAGACCAAAACATGCTCGTACTATGCAAGACGCGCTCAAGAGGGGAAACCTTTAGAAACAAGGGGATGGGTTATGGATGGAGGGGAGGAGCTTAGAACATGCCACCGCCCATGCCACCCATACCGCCCATGCCGCCCATGCCACCAGCGGGGGCAGGGCCCTTCTCCTCAGGGGCCTCGACGATGGCGACCTCGGTAGTACCGAGCAGGGAAGCGACACCGCTGGCGTCAACCAGAGCGGTACGGACAACCTTGAGAGGGTCGACGATACCGGCACCGATCATGTCAATGTACTCGCCGCGAGAGCTGTCGAATCCGCGGTTGAAGTCCTTGGCGAAGTCATCGGTGAGCTTGCCAACGATGACGCTGCCCTCGAGACCGGCGTTCTCGACAATGGTGCGGGCGGGGCGGGTGATGGCGCTCTTGACGATGCTAACACCGAGCTGCTGGTCGAAGTTGTCGGGCTTAAGGTGGTCAAGGCCGTTGGCGGAGGCCTTGAGAAGAGCGGTACCACCACCGGGGAGGATACCCTCCTCAACGGCAGCGCGGGTAGCGTTCAGGGCGTCAACGACACGGTCCTTCTTCTCACCGACCTCGACCTCGGAGGCACCACCGACCTTGATGACGGCGACACCGCCAGAAAGCTTGGCGAGACGCTCCTGGAGCTTCTCCTTCTCGTACTCAGAGGTGGTGGGGTCAGCCATGACACCACGGATCTGCTCGCAGCGCTGGGCAATGGAGTCCTTGGTACCCTCACCGTTGAGAACAATGGTGTCCTCCTTGGTGATGGCGATGGAGCCGGTGGATCCGAGCATGTCAGGGGTGAGCTTCTCGAGCTTGATGTCAAGCTCGTCGGTGAAGACGGTACCGTTGGTGAGGACAGCAAGGTCACCGAGGATGCTCTTGCGGTTGTCACCGAATCCAGGGGCCTTGACGGCAGCGACCTGGAGCTGGCCACGGAGCTTGTTGAGAATGCAGACAGCAAGGGCCTCACCCTCAATGTCCTCAGCGATGATGACCAAGGGGCGACGAAGAGTGGTGGAGGCCTCAAGGGCAGGGATGATGTCCTGGACAGCAGAGATCTTCTTCTCGGAAAGAAGGATCAGGGGCTTCTCGAACTCAACCTTCTGGGACTTGGGGTCGGTGATGAAGTAGGGAGAGGTGTATCCACGGTCGAAGCGCATACCCTCGGTGACCTCAAGCTCGTCCTCAAGAGTCTTACCCTCCTTCACGGTGATGACACCCTCCTTGCCGACTCTCTCCATAGCGGTGGAGATGAGCTTACCGACCTGAGTGTCGCCGTTGGCAGAGATGGTAGCGACCTGGGCGATCTCCTCACCGGTGGTGATGTCACGCTTGTTCTGCTGGAGGTAGTCCACAGCGGCCTCAACGGCAGCCTGGATACCGCGGCGCAGGTCCATGGGGTTGCATCCAGCAGCAACGTTCTTGACGGTCTCGGAGAAGATAGCACGGGCAAGGACGGTAGCGGTGGTAGTACCGTCACCAGCGGATTCGTTGGTCTTGGAAGCAACGTCCTGAAGGAGACGGGCACCGAGGTTCTCGAACTTGTCCTGGAGCTGGATGGCCTTGGCAACACTCACACCATCTGTTTCGGTCAGCATCACAATTCTTCTTCGTATCCGGTGATAGAATTTTCTAAGGAACGGGAGTCGGTGAGAGTAACGTACCCTTGGTGATCTTGGGAGAGCCGTAGGGAGACTCGATGAGGACGTTGCGACCCTTGGGACCAAGAGTAGAGGTCACAGCTCTAGCAAGAGTGTCGACACCCTTGAGCAGCTGAGCACGAGCATCGACGCCGAACTTGAGGTCCTGGACGATGTTAGCTCAATGTTACCAGGAAGCCTCGGGAGTCGCGGAAAGCCAATCTGGCATCTCAATCGACTCAAGAGGCGGCAATGGAAGAAAGAACGAACCTTGTGAGCGAATCGCTGCTGTTGCAGGTTGAATCCAGAGGATCTGTAGAAGGGGGCGCGCTTGGAAGCAGCAGAGAGGACCGAAGCCCTGGAAGAGAGAGCTCTTTGCATCTTGTGAGAGGGAGAAAAGAAGATAGACAAACAAAAGAGATTAATTGGGAAGATAAGAGTGATGAATGGAATGAATTAACCCGATCACAACTCCCAGAGCAAGAACGGGATGGGGGATGATAGGAAGGAGGGAAGAAGAAGAAGAGATGAGAGGTGAAGCTGGGGAGATGAAGCCAAAGTCTGGAAAATTTTCCAGGCGTTTCTCTATCCCCGGATGTCTTGGCGGCAGAAGCTCCTAGAAGCTCACGTGACGCGTTCCCGAGGGAATATCCTCGGGTTGTCGGAAGAGGAAATCTAGACACATCATAGCCTGTATGGAGCCAACGTGGCTGGGGCTCATCAATGGCTGTTATTGAATGCGGACAAGTATTCGTTTCCTTTTTCAATTGAAGTAGAATATACTGTAATTCACTTCCATTCTGTTCTCAACGCTCACTAAGGCTACGGCATATATATTTACGCGCTTCCCGGTAAACGAAGATAGTATTTGGCAACTCAGGCGACAACACCTTTGAACATCAAGGCAGCGAACGTCAAAATATATTTTAACGATAATGGGTGTGTATCAATATTGCTCGCTAAATACTGCCGTGTTCTAGATCTTCTATGAATGGAATGAATGGAATCCAATACGCCGCAGCTCCAACGGCCCTGGCAACTAGCTATAATGCACAGAAATGACAAATGTTCGAAAATCAAGCCATGGAATCCATGAAAAGCACAGCGTCATGAGGTCATAAGGTCATAAGGCCATTAGACGGAAAGTTCAAGTCTTTTAAAGGCATCAACGCACAAAATCAATATGAAGCAAGATCCAAGATCCTGCCAGGCTGACCAATGCTCACTTGGGCATCCTGGCAGTATGGGGGCTTTACAGCGCCGTGCTGACCCAGAAACAACGCAAAGCACGGAACGAAAGGACAAAGGCAAGGACCAAGAAAGACATGAAAGCCACTTCTTCAGACAAGCTGGCCCCATTTTTCGTCTATTGGGCTAGATACCATTGTCTGGAGCTTCGAACGATGGAAACATTTCGCCAGAGTTGACCAAATCTCCATTAAACTGTTGGAAGTCGTCGCTTAGAAATGGGCTCGGCATCATCATGCCACTGGCAAAGCCAGCGGGCTGGTCAAGGTTGTATTGCGAAAAGATACCACTCCGGTATTCGCTATATGGAGTAATGAGGTGACTCTGGTCCTGTTCAAAGGCAAGCAGAGCATTGACAGTCCCACTAGGAGCAACTTGGTATATATGAGAAGAGTTTGCCGCGGGCATATAATCTGCAGCCATGTCATGGCTTGCTGGAAAACCGGCATAAGTGTCCGTGTCCTGGAACTGCCCCAAAGTCTGTCCTGAAAAGTCCTGGTAAGAAATTGGGTAATCTCCATGTCCATGCAGGTTGAATGGTTCGGTTTTAACCAATTCGGCTTGCTGGTACTCAGGTGCGAGATAATGGCTGTAACAATCGGCTGTCTTCTTGTACTTGAGTACCACGATTTTACTTGGTTTTGGTTTGGGGCTTGGGCTTGGGCTCGTAGGAGACTGATGTGCAAGTGACGTCTGTCTGTCGTTTGGATACTCCAGGAACTTTGCACCGGGAACCAAGAGCTCATCATCATCATAGGCCTCTGCATTACTACCAATCTCGTCTGACCCAGTATAAGATTCATGTTTGATCACAACATCATCTGTAGACTGGGCATTTGACTTCTTCATTTTAGTCGACTTCTTGTTCTTTTGAGAAGTTTTCTTATTGTCATAGTCTTCATCAGATGAATGATCTGGGCATAGGTCCATGATTTCATCTTCAATATGAACCGGATTGTTTACACCCTTATGTTTGACAGGCTCGCCCTTTGAAGCCGTTGATACAGGTGTCTTGACTGAAGCTCCAATACCACCACGGCGAAGGGGTGGAGGGACGTCCTTCTTCGCAGCGAGCCGACGAGTGCGCAGTTTCGACAGATGCTGTACGATTGCCCCTTCGGTCACATTGTGCCCCATTGTATTAGCGACATCGGCCCAGGGAATCTTGATGGAGTTTGCATTGCAGACAGATTGCACGGTCAAAAGGAGGAGTTCGTCCAGATTATCTGCAGATGTTAGCTGGAAGAAATCTAATCCCGTCGAAAACGAGCCCCGTGCTTGACATTATATTGTCAAATGGAAACATGATGTCATATATTTGGCCTAAAGGGTGTGTGGTCTGTTTCTGAGGGAAGTCGAGGACAACTTCCCTAGTTTCTGGGGCCATTTTGACAGGGGGAAGCCTAAGGGAAACTCACCATCCCATCTCACAAGAGTACGCTTCTTAGGTCGGTTGGAAGCCTTTGGAGAGCCCATTATATCCACAGTGTCACCTTTATATCCTTGGTGACTGTGAGGGGAAGGAGTAGGTCTGGAGGTGGAAGGTGGAAGACTGTCAGCGCGTTGGGACGCGTCCTCGCGTCTGCTTTAGGAAGGAGGAAGTGAGAGAAAATCAAGACCAGATTGAGATCCGTGGAATAGGTTTTAAAGCTTCAAATGAGGTGAACGGAAAAATGAGGTGAATAAGAGAAGAATCAATATACTGAAGCAATGTCTTTCTTGAAGTAAGTCTTGTTCAGCTCATTCATGGAGGTACTTTGGTTGGGAAGTGTCCTCAGACTGAGGTATAAGTAGACACAAACTCAACTCATGTTACATGGTGGGGTAAAAGAGACTGGCTAATCTCTAGCGTCTTTGATATGAAGCGATTTCATTAGGATATCGACATCGATATCGGTGATACTTTCCATGCAGGCTGCCACGACTATCTCTCATATTTCGCCAACGCTATACCCAAATTTCCAGGTCTAACTATCTAGGCGGTTCTCAAATCATATATTACAATATAATAACAATATTAAGAACATTTGTCGAATGTCGAGGAGGATATCGAGATCCGTTTACTCTGTGGAGATTGCCTGTGATCAATCTTCACTACTGTGGCAACTACTTTCTAATCTATAACCATAATTTTATATTATTTAGTTTCTATATCCAGACTCTAAGAATACCAATTCCTTGTTTGTCTGTGAAGAGTAACAAAACACGTTTAGCGAAAGACAACAGTTGAATAGCATAATGGTTCTTCGCTTGGTGTTTATACAGGTGCTGAACGCTGATGGCTAAAGAAGAACGACCAGATGGTCAATATAAAAACGTCCCATAGATTCATATAGATAGATCACTGTAAATTCTCGATTTTCTTACTGATCCATCATCCCATGAATTGGTTATATGCTGCTTCAATCGCTCATAGTTCGACGTCGGGATGCAACCAAGTCACGTGTGTCACATGACCTGAGTTCCCGATCCTCCGAACCCGACGCTTTCCAAGGCTTCACATATTGACGACCGACCGCCGTTTTTCCCTCCCCAATCGAAACTCCCTCCATCCTCATTCTACCGCCAAGATGACTTACTGGAAAGCCGCTGGTTTGACGTATGCACAACTCCTTTGTCCCCGACTTCCCCGGACGTCTGAACCGGCTAGATCGCTGACCCTCTCTCTCCTATAGCTACAACCGCTACATGGCCGTCGCTGCTCGTGCGGTCCGCAACTCCCTCAAGGACGGCCCTCGCCTCCAGGCTGAGCGCCGTGGACTGATGGACTTGCGATTTGCCAAGTGGGAGGTTCGTATTTGAATGCTTTGTTATCTCCGGCCACGGGGGTATAATCGGTTGAGTGGTTTGACTAACTCATCTTGTTTGGAAAAAGAACGGCAAGCAGGGCGAAGTCAAGCACGTTGCTGATGCCAACAAGTCCGGCATGGCCGCCCAGTCCGAGTCGAAATAAACGAATCTCCCCCGCGAAGTTGACCCGATGACATAGCGAGACTGCTTTGGAGGAGACGAGAATTGCAAGTGGAAGCTTGATCCGGAGCAGGACTGGATGTTTGTAGCAATATTGGCCCGTTTGTCTGGCATACATAGAAATAGCAGTTGTCTTCCTGCGGTATCGAATATTCACTGTCTTATTTCCGCACCATATACCCCCGTAGAAGACCCGATATTCCGCCCGTGCCTGACCTCCAGCGTACCTTGGAGCGTTACTGCGGGTTGCGTTGCCGCAAGTTTCGTCGTGTCCGCCCGACTCCCCGCCTCCCCTCGTTCGGCCTTCCACCCCTTCACCGTCCATCTTCATCATATCTCGACCTACTCGTTAATAAAGGTTTGATCTGGCAGCGGGCTGCAGGTTGTCCTATTTCCTTATGCTGCCCAACAACCAAGTCCGCGTTCCGACGATGCGAGTCGTTTCGCAGTCCATCGTCCCACGCGACATCACAGACGAGTTCACAAATGCTGCCTCAAGTGAGACGACTCTACAGTTGTTTTTATATATTTTTTAACTCGGGAATTGATCTGCCTTCCTAACGCATCGATCTTACTTAGAATTACGCACCGGGCAGCTTGTCAAAGATGAATACTTTACACTGTTTGAGGCAGTGGGTGCATTGGAGGTGTGTGACGACTTTACTTATCTGCTGGCACAGGATATTAGAAGAGACTCGACCAGAAGCTGACAGTCGCTGGAAATTCAAGATCATGGACCCAAAGATGGACAGTGGATATATTGGGCCGGGGAAAAGCCATGCGCAAGCCTTGGAAGACGACTACGATGTTATGCGTGAGCTGGGTCCCGAAGAATTGGTGGGCATAATGGACCAGCTACTTTGCCACGAGGTAGGTATATGTGCTTCGTGAAAATTTATCGTTCACCCATGGAAGCTTTACTGAGAACAAATTGTTATGATAGATGGCATGGCATATGGGACACCCTCTTTCGCAGACGCTTTTCACTTCCTTATACCTCGACAAGCTACTATGGCCGGTACCCAGGACCGTTGAGGAGGCTCGTTTTGATCGCGGAGGCACAAATGGAAGCAAAGATGGGTCACCAATGGTGCGACTAGTACTGCGAGCATACTGTCTTGCACTGGTCAAAGCCTGTGACTTTGTTCATGCACGAATCGCCACCGAGTATTACTACGAGGTTAGTGATTGGTATAATTTAAAAGCTACACCGATGTGCTAATGGGTATCAGGAGGAGGACTTTGTTACCCAGCTCTACAACCGCAGCCTACTATCACAATTCGATATTGAGCAGTTTCTAAAGCTAATCGACGAGGCAGTTTCTTGGGTGGATCAGCAGGAAGGCAAAATCGATGAAAACGTGCGAGATGCGATTAAATGCAGGCTGATATTTCGGCGCAACTTTCTGATTGCGCTTGACCAGGATGTTGATGTAGTACAAACCAGGTCGACGGAACATTTTGCATCTTGTTTGTCCCAGCTATCTCAACTGACCCAGTCTACCTCTTTGGGAAAAGCTATACCGGAGGCCTTTAGTCTGAAGATCCAGCGGAAGTTAGCTAGTACGGTACCACCTCGACCTATGGTAAATATTAGCTCCGAGGATGCGCTGGCGCATCTGAGACGGCTGTGCCAGGATGCGATTGACCTAAAGGAGATTCTTGAATATCGAGGACCTTCCAATTTCAAGGTATGGTCTTCTACAAGCTTGTTCTGTCTTTCGCCTGTGCCTAACTTTTCCAGGTCGCTCTCTGGTCATTGTTGTCTCGAAAACCCCAGCCTTCGGTTTATATCAGATCCCTTGCCCAGACCTTGATTGTGAATGATATGAGCATCTTGGGCGCCGTTTCAGTCAAACAATTCCTGTACGACGACCTTGCAGAGCTAGTTCTCCCCTCCAGCATCCTTCTTCAAGCGAACATGGATGAGACCGAAATGCCATCCGACCCTCGGTTTCAGATTGCTAAGAAAATGGACGATTTTGTGAAACGTTTTGCCCAGGTGCGTTTTAATCTTGTTAGATGGGAAATGTATGCATGAATCTAATTGAAAACACAGCCTTTTGTCGACACATATCGAAGTGCCTGTCTCAACAGATGTCGCGTTCGTCGAACAGTTTGCCATACGGTTTCTGATTGGGATAACCTACAGATGGAGGTATGGTTACACACGTAGTATTTTTGGCACAACACCTCTGATTTGTCATACAGGCCGAGGATCTCGACGTCCAGCTTCAGGGTTTGAGTCAAGAAACGCCATTGACATTTCGCCATGGCGAGCCCACTTATTCGTTCCCCCTCAGCAGCTGGGCCTACCACCAGAAGCTGAGTCAATTTCGTCTTGTTCTCCAACTCGGATTCGAACTCTCTATATACTCACCCGAAGAGCTTCCTGGGATATACTGGTACCTTTCACATATTTGCTCTACTCATCTTGCCCATCTCGATCGAATTCGGACATTTACCATTGCTGCGACCAAACGAAACATACCGTCCTTGGCGGGAAAGAGTCGAGATGCTCTTGAACGCCACCTCGCTCTTCAAAAGTCACATCGTCTTCTCGAAAGGCTTACTACACAAATTGTCGCCATCGATGCCTTTGCGATAGGTCTACATGCTTTGTATGTTTTGCTTGCTCGCCACAATCTCTTGCCGACGGCGTCTTCGGCACAGGCATATTCTAGTGATCGGCTGCGTTATGAAATCCGCATGAAACCTTTTATCTCAATCACTCTACCCGAACTTGTTCCATATGAAGAGTACCGCCGTGAAGCAACACTGGACGGTGACAGCGACGCGACAGTCATAGAACGTGCCACAAAGGCTACTGCTGAAGCGCGGAAGGCTTGGGAAGCCACACTGGCTAATGGAGCATTCCTCAAAGAACAGCAAGACCAAGCCAGCAAAGCGTCGGCTATAGAGGAAGACTGGAAACGTGATGTTAAGGACACGATGCGGGCATGCATCGGCTCCAGCATTGCGATCCAGACGGTGAAGAAAGCGTTGGCCTCCCAGGGGGGGTCAGAAAAGGGTTCTGCCAGCGATGCCAAGTCACAGTCAAACGACAGTCAGTCTGTAAACTTGAAAGTGGATATCCCTGAAGTGGGCTCCAAGAATCGCTGGCACGACTGGTGGGTTGTGCCACAAGTTGCTGAAGTCAAATCGGATTTGAAGAAGTGAAGTGAACTGTCTTCAGCTCAGCATCCATTCTCAATCTTTTGGGTATTTTCCGGAGGAATTGTATAATGAAGTCATGTATAAGCTAGGCAATATAGACCAGATTTGATTAATGATGGCACAATTTCAAGTTGGAGTATCACCAAAGTAACTTTGATCAGAGATAAAGATCCTTTCCTAATAAATAGCTAGCTTGGATATTTATAGTTAGATCGGAGAAATACTCCACAGAAGTTAGAAGTGTGGCTATAATCGACATACTGTACTCCTATTAAGGAATTGACGACGAAACCACCAGTGTTCTCCTTTTTTTATATTAATATCTATATAATTCATAATTCGAATCAATGCAATCCCTTATTCAAAATAAAAACTAATCTAACACCGTATAACATGCCATTTCGGGAGTTTTTGCCCTGCCGAGAAAAACCGAGATCTCATATGATTTCTTCGCATCGTCCCCATCCAGACGGACAACGGGCAAGATCGAGTTTTCCCCTCGTTTTGAACCATCGTCATTACGGCCAGTCCATCGTGAACGGCGTTTTGATTTTCTCGTTCTGAGCAAATCGGAGGAATTAAGATGACAATCATCTTTGCTCACGGACCCTCATCGAAATAACGGCTTTCCGATCCATGGAATGATCATCGCTGCCCCATCTCTCGCATAACTTGCTCTCTCTCTTGCTCGCTTGCTGCTGTCATATCCAGATCGATCGAATTAACTTTCCCACCTGTTCGTCTTTTTTTTCCCCTTTAGCTTTCCTGCAAGCTCCTTCGTGATCTGTTCTCCATCTTCTATCCAACCCCCGAATTCACTTTTTTTTTGGGATCAAGAAACGAGCCCGATTAAACCCCTCTCGCGGGGCGGCAGAAGCGCCAAACCATGCCTACGTATCCCATCCGACGCAGGCCACGCGAGTGCAAAACCTGTCTCCCTTGTCGCGCCAGCAAGGTCCGGTGCGATCGCAATGTTCCCTGTGGGAACTGCGTGAAGCGCAATTTCGACTGCTCCTACGGTCGTCCTCCGCCCAAGCCGCCATCGTCTCTTCTCCCCGATCGGTTTCTATCGGTTCCGGCGACGACAGCAGGGACGGCGAGCTCCAATACCGCTGCAACTACACCTCAACAACCGTTATATTCCTCATCCTCGTTTCCTACGTCTCCGTACGCTCCATCGTTTCGGAATCAGCCAGATAATCACGATGTGTCTTACAATTTCGACTCGGCGGCTGCTACCCTCGATTCAGAAGGCCAAGACCCTCCGTCGGATACCGTGACGATTTCACAGGGGGAATGGGATGATATCAATACCAAGATGAGCGCGATGGAACATATCCTGGCCAGTTTACATTCGATCTTCCAAACCCATTCCGCACAGAAACCTCGCGATCCTTTTCCGGAAGACAGCCCCAACAAAGATCACACCCCCCAATCTGAAGGCATCTATGAACCGAATTCTTTGAAAACAGGGGCCGTCCACATTGGTTCTCGGTCCGCTTTGGTCGATATCATAGATAAATCCAAGGATTCCGAGGAGACAGCGCAGGCGCTGCCCAAGGATGATATTCTCGCAGAGCTGGCTCTGGGGAACGAGTCCGCTGCCTATCCGTTTGTCGACCTTTGGTCGTCAGATCCATTTACTTTTAATATTGCAGGCGTATGTGCTGTTCTTCCTGATGATGAAAAGTGTCACAAGTATGTCGCCGATCTGGGTATTTTCCCTGGTGTGTTGCCGTGATTCGTGGCTGACATTTCCTGCAGATTTCTAGATTTTTACAAAGATATCGGCGCAGTTCTGTATCCTGTTCTGAGCGATACCGACGGGTTAGAACATAATATGAAACGGCTGCTGCGAGGCAGAGTACACGCGGGTGGTGTCTACCGGCCCGATGCCAACGGGTTGGTGAAACCGTTTGGCATGAGTCTAGGTTTTCTCAGTCTTCTCTTCGCCGTGTTGGCCTCTGGATGTCAATTGTCGAATCTGACCAGTCGAGAACGCGAATTGACCTCCTGGGTATATGGTTTGTGCAACCTTTCTATTTACTAGTGGTCATCGATCGAAAGCTGACGCGTTTCTAGTTTCGTGTTCCTACCAGTGTCTGCGTATGATGAACTATGTTTCACAGCCCACGGTGGAAGTAATCCAGATTCTATTAATCATCAGCAATGTTTTATCATATAATATGAATGCAGGGTCCTCCTATACCTTGCTCGGTGAGTGATGTCGGTATTGGGGATCTCTTCAGCTGCTAACATGTGCTTCCGCTAAGGGATGACCGAGAGAATGTGTATGGTTCTTGGTCTCCATGTGGAATCGTCTGGGTTTCCGCCATTTCATCAAGCGGTCCGGAGACGAGTTTGGTGGGCCATGGCCTTTCAGAATAGTCACTTCTCCCTCGCCTATGACCGGCCATCAATCACCATGGTCAGTCAGCCGGAAATCCCCTTCGATCCCAAGTCCATGCCTGGATATCGATCATATTTTGAGACGCTCTGTCGTATCGTCTACCTTGCACTTGAAGTGATGCGTGGGCGAATGGCTTCGAATCATACTCATTTGCGATATCATGAGATCCGTGAATATAAACAACGGATGCAGCGAATCCTGGCCGAAGCCACCCCCCATCTGCGTTACCGAGAACGCTGCCTCACCCTTGCCGAACATATTGAAAGGATGGAGCTCCGGTTGCATTCATCCTATCTCCTCTCAGTCCTGTGTCGGGTATCTTTAGATCCAGATTCGCATCTAGACGACCATCGACGGGCTATCGTCCGTGACGACTGCATCACCAATCTGCTCAACACGATCGAAGCATTTGTCGAGTTGCACTCGATAAATCCCCATTGTTCGCGCTCCTGGATCAGCCTGCAGAGGACAATTGCATCCGCATTCCTCCTAGTCACTAACGACGATGGCCAACGTCGCCCGCTGACTTGGGAACTGATCGGAAAACTGGAAACTGTTCTCTCGGATCACGTATATGCCGACGGAGCCCTTGATCAGAACTCCCGGACTGATTCAGCCAAACACTTGGCTTCGTCACTTCGTGCTCTGCGAGAGGTCAGCGCTGCGTTTCACGCTAGCAGCAAACCAGGTCTGGAGGCCCTGAGTGCTGTTCCCAAACTCAGTCCGACCACGGTGTTACCCTCACCCGCATCGATGAAAACTAGTCCTGTGGCAACGGCTATGGCAGGTCAAGTCCTACCGACCGACGATTCGAGTATGCGCAACATGCTAGGCCATGTATCGGAAGTGATGATGTTTCCCAGCATGGGCATAGGCGAACAACAATAACAGTGCTGGGCGCATGTGCAGGAAGGTTCGGGGGGAAACACCTAATATATACCCTCGAGGGAAAAGGTCTTGAGGGTCTCTGTTAGCCACCCCCTATTGGGCGATCTTTCGAGGGGCAAACACTACCATAGAAAACGGTAATAACAATAATGATCCTAATATGGACATGGATCCAACAGGACGTCCATGTCTCAACTCCCCGAATCACATCGATGATTGCATCCAAAGAAAACTTTTTCAAAGAAGCGATCTCCTTTTCGATCGCGTAGGCCGTATACAGTATGACAAGAAAAGTGCGAGGCGGCGGACAGAGCGATGGGGAGAGAAACTGAGAAATGCCAATCCTCATTTCATTTTGGTGTTGTCTATAACCGACTAGATCCGGCCGAAAAATGGCCGTTTCCCCCGAAGTGGGGGGTTGGACGATAAAAGCAAAAACTGAAGATTTGGAATTATGGAACCATCGCCAGTGAGGATGCGTGATGGCGATGAAGTCGGACACTCTGACTCGGATTCACCTCAAGATCCACGGTTTGTGATCTACCGGAAACGTGGTGATGCCCCCACACGTCTATACAGACTGCATCACCTGTGTCCACAGTCTCCATCACTGCTGATAGTATACAGAATATCGAGAGGGCGTCAACATCTCATGATGCAGTAATGTCGACATTCTCATCTCGACATTACAAACAGAATGAGCCCAGACAAGTCCATCTCCAATCACATCAGAAACAAGCTAATGGCCATGATGTTTCAGTCGGATCCGGATTTCTTGACATGTGAGGTGTTTTGTTAACACCGACTTCGGT
This sequence comes from Aspergillus wentii DTO 134E9, assembly GCF_001890725.1. NCBI lineage: Eukaryota > Fungi > Ascomycota > Eurotiomycetes > Eurotiales > Aspergillaceae > Aspergillus > Aspergillus wentii. Next base: position 824,772 of record NW_024467839.1, read on the forward strand.
TTCTCCGAAGGCTGGATGAGATGAGTCCAACACAACCGAACCATGGTTGTTTCATTGGATATGACTACATACGAAGCAACGATGGAACGAACTGGTGATGGCTTCGGATCCGAGATGAAGCTTAAAGCCTGGAGGCGGCGAATTCTCTCTGACTCTCTCTCCCATGAGGGGTAAACCTTCGGGTCCGAAATTTATCTATCTTATCGCCAATAGGATGGACTATTCCAACTTTCTACGGAGTAACTACTTCCAAGTCCGGAGTTGCCGGAAATTGCATCGACTACCTACACTCTAGTACACTACACAAAAGTATTTTACAATATGGAAAGACGGTGAGATCTGCATTTACCTCTTCGAGGCATGATAACTAATGAGAGAGTTTTAGACCTGTCATTAAACCTGTTTCTGGTTTAGAGTGTATACATCTCACATAGGCATCCAAGTATACCGGGATCTCGTTCCTTGATCATGCGATATTTACCTATGCAATGACCGGGATTGCAATATGCGAATGAAGTTATACTCGTGCCATGGCAGCTTCTTGGTAAAGTCCACTGCAAGAGCATCACCTGATGTGCATGACTTGCCCTGTGCTCTTTGGATAGGTTTCGGCGGGGTGGCAATCTGAATAATGAACGTGGGAATGGATTGATTTGCAGTGCATTCTGGAAGTCTGGACTATGCTGGTTAGGAAGCAAGTCGACTTGTTCTGAGAAGGTCACTTGTGGTTTTGCCGTCTAATGAGTGACCTGTGAGCGTGATAATCGACGATTCTGTATAAAGGGGCACCTTGCCAACAGATGTGTCGCTGCTTCACATATCTTCGGGTCGCCTCGATCCAGGTTGGAACAGACTTAGACAATGAAAGTGCCTCATTTCCTGGTTCGTCTTTGATCATACTTATGGGAAATTAAGCTGTGTTGAGAGCAAGTACATAATATATCAGACCGACACTCTCCCAGTAACTCTATTCAGAAATATCTAGACAGAGTGCAGAGAATTGTCGCTTAGAAAATGAACGTACAACAGAGAATGCCTCTACGGTATATCGAGATGCAAAAAAAAATATAGCAAAAAAGAATCTCTCCCTCGGGGAATCGAACCCCGGTCTCCCGCGCTTATCAGGTTAATGACAAGCGGAAATCATGACCACTAGACCAAGGAAGATTCCAACTGAGTTATCTCAGTTGCTTGGCTGACAGGCTGATCGGTCTTTGAATATATAAAGCAGAATTCATTGTTTGTTGATGTAGTGTTATAAGACAATACCATCACTCTATGATTTTAATCACTTGATATTTCATATCGCTATATTGAATCTAAGCTGCCTAAAATATATAGACCCAGAATACAATTATATAAATATTTGCTGTGATTGCCTACTATTGAGCAAGTCGATATATATTTAGACGCAAATGCGACTCTGACATGCTACACCAGGACATCAATCGAATAGTGTATCACATACAACTAAAAACGCTCACAATGACCTTCTACATTAAAACAGTCTACAATCGAACCAAGAGATGTAATTTAAGCACTGCCCCAGACTCAACAAGGCTGGCAGTAGCCCATTTCCCTAAAGAGGAAATCCGCGTCCGATCATCAGGGGCCGAAATCAGGCATGCAGTCAGTCAGTTGAATCGATCCCGCACTGTTCGCAACAGGATCAAATGCGATATTTAGAATGCTGATTCAACGCAGCCTTGATAAAAAGAAGATGAGTAGATTCAGCAGACATCGAGAAGAATGAAATCCGACCGCAAGGCCACCAGTGGAAACCAAGGCTAAGATCTCACTCCATCTTACTCGTATTCAAATCTCCATCCCCAAGTTTGGATGATCTGTCTCAGTCTCATTCCTCAACCAGGCCAAAAATGGCATTTCTTCTGCGAGCTAGACGAATGCTTCTGCATGATGCACATCTTTGCCGTTTCTTCACTGCGGGTGGGTTCGTCTTCGCACTTTCGAGCCATTCACGGTTGGTGGAAATAGGATCGACAGTCCCCAAAAAGGAAATTCATGTCATCGCAATGCAGCTTATGTGCTTATTCTCAAGGGTCCAAACTGGTGTAGAGGTGCGGACTGATTGTTCGCCATGTGAGAGGCTATATAAGGCGCGCCTCACCTGATCTGCATGAAATCAGCCATCATCACCTCTCAAGTGACAATGGGAATCATCTCCAGACTCTCTGTCCTGACACTACTGTCTGGTCTCGCAGCTGCTTGGCTGCCCGAGACTGACAAGCAAATCACCGCTTCTAATGGAACCAACCTGTTTACTCCATCCAAGGGCAAGATCCGCGGCGTGAATATGGGCTCTCACCTCGTGTTTGAGCCCTGGATCGCCGAAAACGCCTGGTCCGATATGGGCTGCAAGGGCCAGAAGTCGGAATTCGACTGCGTGTCCAAGATGGGCCAGGATGCCGCCAACAAGGCCTTCGCTGGTCACTGGGATTCCTGGATCACCGAGGATGATATCGCAGAGATTGTGAGCTATGGTTTGAACACCATTCGCATTCCTGTCGGATACTGGATCAAGGAGGATCTCGTCTACTCGGATAGTGAGCACTTCCCTCAGGGTGGGTTCGACTACCTTGAGAAGCTCTGTGGATGGGCTAGTGATGCTGGTCTGTATATCATCATGGACCTCCACGGTGCTCCTGGAGCGCAGACGGCCAAGAATCCCTTCACTGGTCAATACGCCGATACTCCTGGGTTCTACCAGGACTACCAGTATGAGCGTGCGCTCAAGTTCCTCGAGTGGATGACAACGACCATCCACCAGAACGACAAGTTCCGCAACGTGGGTATGCTCGAGGTTGTCAACGAGCCTGTCCAGAATGCCGATAAAGTCAAGACCATGCGGACGAGCTACTACCCACAAGCCTTTGACGTGAGCGCTTCTATTCAGTCACCGAGAAGAGAGCTAACACCGCGAATAGAGAATCCGCGCAGCCGAAAAGAACGCCACCGTTGACAAGAAAGATTACCTACACATTCAGATGATGGACAAGCTCTGGGGATCCGGCGACCCCAACGAGTCCCTGAAAGACCTCTACTACGCCGCATACGACGACCACCGCTACCTGAAATGGGCCAACGTCGACGTCTCCAAGGACAGCTACATCAGCACCTCATGCAGCGACGAACTCAACAGCAACACCCCCACCATCGTTGGCGAATGGAGTCTGAGTGTTCCCGACGATGTCGAGTCCCACGATGACTGGAAGCCCGATGGCAACCAGGATTTCTACAAGAAGTGGTTTGCGGCCCAGGTTACGTCGTACGAGAAGCAGCAGGGATGGGTGTTTTGGACTTGGAAGGCTCAGCTTGGGGACTATCGCTGGTCTTATCAAGGTATGTGCAGCTGTGATTTCTACGGATGATGAAGCTAACTTGGATAGATGCTGTTGCGGCTGGCGTGATTCCTCTTGACTTGAACTCGTTGGCTGATATGGGAGTCTGCAAATAGATCATGAATATACTGCATGTTTACTAGACTATCTTATCGTTTGCATTGATTAATTTGTAGGATTATATTTATGTTTATTAAGGAATGCAGACCTATTCATGCTGCATTCCTTATATCCATGACTGTTAAACGCAACCAATCTAAAGCATACATCAGTCTGACACGCATATTATTAAACTCGAGACCAACTCAACCTCACTGTCTAAGTCGAATATCATTGTAATTCTAGAACTAACCTGAGTACCCAGATCGCACGTCTAAGCAGATACTCTGTACGACATGGCAATCTGGGTTGGATAAAAGAGAATCCATCTAGTGTAGTACAGAACTTATCAGTGCACTGATAATAGATGGCTCTATTTGGCTGTTGAATTGCTTCCAATCCAATATATCCATTCTTAGCAAAATTGAAGCTATTCAGTCCGGTGATTCCCCGTTACCGGCACAGATGAAGCGGAACCGGGATTCTTCATGATAAATTCACAACATTCAACATCTTCTCTTCTTCACTTCTTGACTTACTCCTTCCTCCCCTATACTGAGCCAGAAATCTGAATACCAGCACCGTTGATCTCACCATGGGCAAAACAGTTCTCCTCGTCCTCGATGTCCAAAACGGCGTCATCCAGCTCCTCAAAAACATGGACACCTACCTTGACCGTCTCGCTCCGATCATCGAAACAGCTCGAGACAAATCCATCAAAATCATCTACGTGACCACTGCCTTTCGCCCCGACTACCCCGACCTGCATCCTCGCAACCCTTCCGCCCCCCGAGTGATGCCGTCCAAGATGTTCCTCGAAGGCGACGCATCAGTGGAAATCCACCCATCCGTGACTCCAGTCCAAGGCGACGTGATAATCACCAAACGCCGCGTGTCGTCCTTTACGGGGACAGAGCTTGACCTCGTCCTTCGCTCTCTCGGAGCAGAGCATCTTGTCTTGGCTGGATTGAGCACAAGCGGTGCTGTTCTCTCGACTGTTCGTCAGGGTGCTGACTTGGACTATTCTCTTACCGTGTTGGAGGATCTCTGCAGAGATCGTGATTATGAGCTTCATGATGTGTTGATGAAGAAGGTGATTGCGAGACAGGCGCAGGTGGTATCTTCTGCGCAGTGGGTTGCTGGATTTGGAGATGAAGAGTGATTCTGATAATGGGATTCATCATTGACGGTTATTGTCTCTTTTGTGTGGGCAATTTCTCTTTCGTGTCCTTTTCGTGTCCTTGACTTCTTTGTGTCTTGTCGATATTTATTTGTTGGCTTGACGGATTTCGCAGCAAAGAGGTGTCGGCGGAATTCCATACACCAGGAGATGAAGATTTCTTTTCTCTTTTTCTTTTATTCCAATATTTTCGTATTTCCAGTAATCAAAAAAAGAGGAAAAGGGCATCTTGGCCAGCGAGTTCGCAATTCTTCTCTTTTTTCTTTTTTCTTTTTCTTAAGAGTCTAGGTTCTGCTTAGTCAACATGCAACTGCTGCACCTCGAATTCCAACCAACTTGCAATAATTTCATCCGTTTTTCCCTGCCGAACCGCTCTGAAAACTGGATTGCTGATCAAAGACTTCTCCATGAAGACGAGGCATTAAAGTAAAGCAAAGCGAAAGGCAAGGATTCTCCTTTGTGTGTCATGGCTGGCGACCGCCCCAAGAGGGCAAGGGCCGGAGCGTGCCAGAATTGTCGGTGAGTTACCAACTTTTGCTGCGCACCCTTTTTCCTTCATCCACGAAAAGGGATTGCGTGTTGAAACTAAAGCCATCCAGGGTTCGTAAGAAACGCTGCGTGCCAGGCGACCGCTTGGATCAGTGTCAGCTGTGCGAATCGCTCTCAATTCCGTGTAGTCTGAGCCTGAGCCCCGGGCAGCATGTGCCATCTAATCTCCCGACAAGAAGCCTGCAAGTCAGGGAAGAAGATGCACCCACGCCCAAACCCCTGCCCGCCAGGCCGGATTTGGTGTTGTTTCGTGAAAAGCAGCCCAGGGAGGCTCAGAGAGAGCCTCCTCGGGTGGAAATTGTCTTGACTAATGAATTGGCGCTGGAATTGGTGTCGATTTATTTCCGCTATATTCACAATGTCGCGCATACCTTGTTTCATGAAGCCAGCTTTATGATGCGGCTGAAACAAGGGAGAGCGTTTATGGTGCATGTTTACGCAATGTGTGCTCTCGCTGCTCGGTATGTTATGTTTACGCTGATTATTTCTAGGTCGTGTGGCTAATAGTAATTGGCAGATTTTCGCATCATCGCGCGTTTGATGAGATTGCTCCTCATGCGCGTGGAAAGAGCTTTGCTGCGACGGCTGTGACTCTGCTTCAGCAGCAAAGTATGTACGCGAGCTTGCAGACGGTTCAAGCTTGCGTTCTTCTTGCCACCTTGATCGGTGGTGATGGAGAAAGCCAGACCAAGCAGGTTTACGACAGACTTGCCAGGCAACATGCCGAAATTTTGTCCCTGTGGGTGATGCCGGACGGGATTGGTGTCATTGATAGAGAAGAACGTCGACGCACATGGCTTTCTGTCTGCATTGCCGACCAATGGTCTTCTGCTAACCTGTCCGTGGAGCCCGTTCCACCACCTGCCCAGGAAGTACTTCCAGCAGTAGACGATGTGGAATTTCACACATATGATCCGGAGCTGCTTCGGGAAGATTATGCTTCATCTAGATGCAATATGTGGTCTCATATGACACGGGCACTCGAAATCTACACTGGAATTCGTGGGCTTTTGAGACGACTTAGCCGGGGTATGATCTCCTTTGATACGTACCGCGTGGAGGTTTCGTCGTGGCGACAGCATTTGGATCGATGGACCGAGCGATTACCAGAGGGAATGGTCTACAGCACGGCCAATATCAAATCGTTTGCCACCCAAGGTCTTGGGCGAACCTTTTTATCCATGCACATCGGATACCATCACTTCCAACAAATGCTCTACTTTCCCTTTCTGGATGCCCGAGCAGGAAATAAAGCAGCGCAGCAGGGGTACAATGCTGCTCAGTGCAGGAGCAGTGCGAACATAGTCTCCGAGATCATCCAGTGTTCTACAGGGACCAAGGACTGCGAGCTCAACCACTTTCTTTATGGTCATATTGTTATGATCAGTTCCTGCGTTCACCTTTATACCCTATGCTTTGGTGAAGAATCTGCGGAACAGTCAATGGCACGGAGACGGTTGCTCTCGAACTTTGAGTACCTAATGCGACTCAAACTACACTGGCCGATCGTGGAACATTTTGTAAGTGCATCATTATCTATAAAAAGAAGCAAGCTAATAAATCAGGTGAAACGCCTTCGGATTTTCCAAACCCTCTGCCAAAGCTCCATGTCAGACCCATTTGCGACAGAAAACTGGATGGCCCGGTTCCTGACGGAAGAAGCATCGAAACTTTCCGAGCGACAAAGCCTGTTCCATGATGTGGATTCAGACGATGAAGCCTGTATCGCCGGACCGACCGAGAAGATTGAAACCAACGGGTCATTCCGGTCGAGACTTTCCGAGTCGACGTATCCCAAATCACCGGGGACGGAGTGGAGCACACTGTCTAGTCTCCTGAACGACCAAAACATGACCAGCGAGGCATTTGTCAACAATGCTTTGGGGTGGTTATTGGAGTAGATGGAACGCTAAAGAGCGAAGAGAGTTTGGATAGAGCCAGCAAGGGGAGGTGAGCAGAGGGATTTATGCATTTGGTACATGGCGAGAGAAAATACGTGCATTTGCATGATGCAATTTGGTGTTCCGGAGCGGATAGTAATGTTTTTGATTCATAGAACCATTTATGTATGTTTAATTAGTTGTATGAGTGAAGCAGATATCAATAATAAGATATACACTACGGCAGCTCTTTTAGAACCCCGCATTCGAGTTTGGGACGGAACAGCCATTCCATGGATATACAGAAAGATGAACGAATGGCTGATTCCATCCAAGGAACAGCATTCACCTGTCGCTCGTCAAGGTTGCCCACAGACTGCGGAACCAGATGTGCTTTTAGCCACAGACATCAGCGAGAAACTGCAGTCATACCTCAATATATTGCATCTCCCTCTTCTCTTCTCTTACCTCCAAACTATCAATTTCGATCAAATCACCAATATCAGCACGAGAATGTCGCACCCACTATTCGCACTATTCGCACCAACCAGAGCTGCTCGCAAGCAGATCAATCACTATGCTGTAGGAGAATAACATCCTGCTGAGACAACTGCAATGACAAGCCCCGAAGCCTGGCGAAACGTGCTGATAGTTGTTCCACTCCTTGGCGCTGCCCTGGCAACGGTCTTCTTCTTTCTGCGGGTGTATAGTCGTCGTGTGTCGGGGGTGGGATTGAAGACGGAGGATTTTCTGGCGGGGATTGGACTGGTTGCGTCGTATGGGGTTACTGTTTGTGTTATCGTTGGTGTGTACCTATCCTGGTTTGATGATGAAGGTGTTGTGTTGATGATGTGGTAATAGCTGCGTTTCAGGGTGTTGGCAAGTCAATATGGAGTTTGCCGAATGAGCAGGGAGGACGGATTACCTTTGTGAACACACCATCTTATATCAATTGAAGACGATAATATTAACAGTGCAGGTCTTCTGGCTCGCCCAAACATTCTGGCCGATATCCCAACTCTTCGTCAAAACAGCCATCACCACCCTCCTGCGCCGTCTGCTGGGCTCCGTCAACCGCTATCGCACCCTCACGACAGCCCTGGTCGTCTTCACCGTGGTCTGGTGCGTGGCCGCCATAATCGGGAATATCATCCAGTGCATCCCGCCGCAGTATTTCTGGGACAAGACGATACCTGGCGGCCACTGCATGAGCGGGCAGAGCGCGTTTTTCATGGCGATCGGGGCGATTTCGTTATTTGAGGATGTGGTGCTATTGTGTTTGCCGTTGCCGATGGTGTGGAGGTTGCAGATGGTGAGGCGGGAAAAGGCGCAGATTACCGTGTTGTTTTTGATGGGGAGTTTGTATTTCTCACTTTCTCTTGATATCTTCGTGTTGAGGGGGTGCTGATGAAGCTGTGCAGAGCCTGCGTGTTCAGTCTGCTCCGTCTGGTCGAATTCCACAACTACGGCACTAACAAGATATCCGGTGAGTATCGCACTCACCACTTCAATAGAAGCTGATGCTGCGTCGATATGCCACAGACCATGGCGCCCTCGAATCAATCTGGACTCTGCTTGAGCTCAACTTTGCCACAATCTGCGGCTCTCTCGTCCTTATGAAACCGATATACCAGCGCTGCATGTCCTCCCTACGCAGATACAGCAGATACAGTAGCAGCAGCGGGAAAAAATCCTTCTCCTCTAGATCCTCGGAATATGATGGAATCTTCAGGCCGTGGGCGTTTGGGACGACGACCAGCCACCATACAGAAGTCCGGGCTCATGCGTTCCCTACGCCCTCTTGTGAGCAAGAAGAAAGTGTCGATTTGAGTGTGAGACTGCCGAGTGTGGATGTAAGTAGTAGTATTATTTATGATACGGCAATTAATCAACAGGTGAGGATGGAGTCGGTGTCGAGTCAATCGATAAGATGATCTATATACTTAATAAAATAATTCAAAGATTACTATGCCCTCTTCCCATTCTTCGTATACGGACACACCGGCAACTCCCCCATCTCCCTCAAACACTTCTGCAGACCCCCCAACAACCCATAAACCTCCGGCCTCATCCCACCATGAAACGCCCTCCAAAAAGGCAAATACCTCCTCCGCATCTCACTCTCATCAATAAGACCCAAATCCTCCGGATAAAAAACCATCTGCTGCAGATTCACCAACCACCACAACCGCGCACAGTGCCCGTAGTCCCGACACGCGAGGATAATCAAACAATCGACATAATGCGACGGCGTCAGCATCTTCACTGGGAACAAGTCAGCGGGGAATGGCCCTTTTCCTCCGCCCGGGAGGAGCGCGGGAGGGAGGCGCACGGTGTTACTTGCGAGCATGTAGTCTTCGTCTGTGGAGTCGGGGATGGTCATGTCGAGTTTGGGGAGGTGCCAGAGGATTTCGGATTTGTTGTATAGGCCGATTATTTCTCGGGGGTCTTTTTGGGGGATGTGCACATGGGTGTTGGGAGTGGGGTGGTTGCGTGGTTGGGTGTGGATGATGCAGGTAGTATCCTGGCAGGGGAGATAGCCGGCTGCGAGGAGGGCGTCGTGGGCTTGAGGGAGGTGTTTGTCGGCGATGACGAATTCGAGTTCCTATATTCATGATTGTGTTAGTTTGTTCTTGATCAGATGGAGGATACGTACCAGAGTGGGATTGAGAACACCCATTAATCGCATCGCCATCGAGCCCCAGAGGATGTGGGGGATCTTGGCTTTTGATAGAAGACAGGCGACGTCTGCGGTTTGTTTGGCGGTTATGCCGGGGAGATTTGTTAGGATGGAAGATTCATTAGTGGTTGGTTTGCGACGGGATAGAATTGGTTTGGACATGATGATGTTGTGTTGTGTTGATTCTGTCTATTAGAGGGGAGTTTAAATACTCTTCTTCCCTGAGAGTTCTTTCATGGTGATAAAAGATTCTTTGCTGATCACATTGCATTCATATTTCAATGCAGCAACCCTTGAGCTTCAATGGATACAAAGACAATCTAAAGCCATTATCAGCCGAAACAAACAAAGATCATTGTGGTATCCCATGACCTCCTATTATCCAAGTATACAAAGCGAGCTTATAAAGGCATCAAGGACATAATATGATGTTTGGATAAATGGTATCATATTGCATAAACAGTAATTATAGACATGAGTTTTCAGATAGACCGATAGAAGTAACCATCATAGCCAGCAGACAGTCACATTGAGCGTTATATGGGTATAAATGGGTATAGACGGAGGTGTATTCATTGGGCGGGCACTAACAAACAATTAGAATATTTCAAACAGAATAGAATAGATGACATACCAGCTTGCTGCACCTTGGGAGCTTCAACAGGATACTGATATTGATACTGCATCGGATAGACCACAGCCTCAGGTTTCTGGACCGGACTCATGGTGGAGGGATGATGGCCAGTCCCCCATTGTTGGATGGGCGGGGGTTGGAAGCCCCTATTCTCGATATCTCGATCCTCCTTCTTGCGGTCACGGTGGCGTTTGAAGAGGAAAAAGGCCACGGCTGCCACGACGATGACGAAGACAATGGGAATGAGGATGGCTTTGAGGAGGACTTTGACGAGGCCCATTTTGACTGTGATGAGAAGAAAGATGAAAGAAGACGTGTCGCTCAACGACAAGACAGCAGACAGGTATAAATGCATCTTCACCGACGAAAACGCTGATGCCTCGACCTCTCGTAGGGCTGAGTTGATCCCTGTTTCGGCGGCAATTCGTGCATTGGGATTCGATGAGGGGAAAGTAGTGGATGTGACGATGCTGCAGCAGTGCAGACGGGGTTTCCGTCACACGATGAGCCCATAGTTTTTGATGCTTTTTGATAGGCTTGGCAAAGGCTTGAAGGAGAATGGGGGGAACTGGCCAATCAGAAGCGGAGTTTCGGCGCATCCCCTCTCGTAGGGCTGTAGGGCGGCGAATCAGAGAGCAGGAAATGTGTGCGCCTATTGTGGAGACAGAAATGCTCAAAGGAGAAGGTGCTGATTTCAGGAGATTTAGAATAACAAGCATATGTTATATGGTTATATATAGGTGGTGGATGATGGGATCAGGGCGCCAATTGTATTGATTGGATGGGATGGAAATAGATCGTACAGTGACTTTTTGTCTGTGCAGCCATCGACAGTGGATATAGCGCTTTGGGCACCGATGGAGGATCATGAGGATATTATAATTAGAGGAACTGTCTAATATTAAACTCAGTTAGCTCTCATATTGAAGATGCTAAGAAAAGAAATATACCATTTATGAAATATCTTGAGCAGTCAGAGATCCAAAGGGGAGGAAGAAAGATGGAATAGCAGTGCTATAAGCATTAGTCATTCAGATAGGGATTTGTCAACCAGAAGAGGAAGTATCGAGATATCAGAAAGTAGCATGCTTTGTCTCTGTCAATATCCATTCTTGAGGTTAGATTATGCGTGCAATCACTCTGCATTTGTGGTATCCGTATTGTACAACAGATAAAGTGTTGAATAAAGTGAGTGTGTTGATAGCCTGTGGTGAGGGGGAAGAGGGAGTCAGCTTCCCTCACTTTCTTCTTCTTCCCCTCTTTCTCTCTTTCTCTCCCCCAACAAGCGTCATCAACAACACAGATAACAAAGAAGAACATTTGGTATTTCTTTGTCAAGATAATAATCCGTTACTTTCCCATGTCTTTCCGATTCTATAGCGCTAATATGAGACATATCGGTCCAGATGACAGCACATCCCCCAGCTCTCTTCCAAATCCACCCGTTACTCTAAGCAGTTAACAGTCAACGACATCATCTATCAGACGATATCTTCAAATCCCTCATAATCTCCCTTCTGTGCCATATCGTCATCCCGATCCCTCCCGACTTAACACTTTCTCCGCCAAACCAAGCATTTTCCTCCTCAATCAAGCGTCAAATGTTAAGCCACCACAGACCGGAAGGCCAAGAGAAGGGGAAACCCTCGTGTCGGGCATGTTCCGGGGTGAGATCCTGAGACTCGGCCAATACGAGCTGGAATCCCGTATTCTCTCTGGCTCCCCGCTCGGGATTTGGGAGCTAACAGTCACTTGAAGTTCCGACAGCGGAGAAATTATTTCCTCTCCCATTGGAAGAGCGTGGGAGATTTTCCTGGTAGAGGAGGGGATCTTACCAACACTCCGTCACTTGGTCACTTGATCCCGTGGTTTGCGTTGATTTCTTGGTGCCCAAGGACGATACCTTTCCATGGATTCCGAGTGTCGTGCACGATCCCGAAACACAGTCAACAAAGCTACGGATATTTAATTTTTTGGATTGTGTTAGAATACGAGTTTGTGGTGGCGGCAGATTAAGCCGTGAGTATCAAGTCTATCGAGTGCCTACGTGCGGAAATGTCTGTCTGACTGACTCAAAAAACAAACATGACTAGACTCCCTAGGATTATAAAGCGCAATCTAAACTGTCTGTCTAGCCCTTTACGACTAAGACTGCATCATGTCATCTTGTCTTTGAAATGCCTCAGTCCTCCTCCAATCCCCTCTTTGCCCCTCCACCACAGATTGTGACATCTAGCGCCTGGGCAATAGGCCATCCCGCCCCTCGAAGGAATAAAGGAATGATACATTCAAAGCATCTGGAGCCGCGTGGCTGTCATGCTTCGCGCATGGACGACAAGAACCTCTGCCCGGGTGCTTGGCACGTCTTGGTAGTCTTGGCTGGAGGAAGATTGGATTTTTTTAGCGGGGAAAGCCGGGGAAAATCTGGGGAACAGCTGGAAAATGCGGGGTTTTGATCGAACACTCATGGGAGCGCAAGTATATAACGGGAGGAAGACGGCGCGGGTTGGTTAGGAAGCCAGGTCAATTCTTTCTGTTGACAAAGATCCCACCTTTCGAAATTGGCATCATGACCAACGAGCCCGCTGAACCTATTCCTGATGGTATCATTGCAACTGCAAAGCAGGCATGGGGTGATCTGTTCAAGTGGAAGCAGCGCGTCGTTGTGACCAACGAGTTTGGTGAGACCCATGCCGAATGGCAATCTCCCGAGCCCCTTCAGAACCCCGTCAGTCTGCTTCTACAGCTCAGTGCAAAGGACTGGCTTTTCTTCTCGGTCGGATTTTGTGCCTGGACGGCAGATGCCTTTGATTTCCATGCCCTCTCCATTCAGACCAAGAAGCTAGCCGATTACTATGACCGGTCGAAGACCGATATCACGACAGCCATCACCCTAACATTACTCCTGCGCAGCGTGGGAGCAGCTGCTTTTGGTCTCGCAGGAGACAAGTTTGGCCGTAAATGGCCCATGGTTATCAACATGATCGTGCTGGGAGTGTTGCAGATTGCCACCATCTACAGTGGGACGTTTCAACAGTTCCTGGCAGTGCGAAGCTTGTTCGGTCTTTTCATGGGTGGTGTATACGGCAATGCTATTGCTATGGCATTGGAACATTGCCCGTACGTTGCAGTCAACTGTTAATGGTGCTAATGCTGACGATTGCAGTGTCAATGCTCGCGGTTTGATGTCAGGTATTCTCCAACAAGGATATTCGCTAGGCTATGTTCTTGCAGCATGTGCCAATCTCGGGGTGGGCGGTGCTACAGAAAGTTGGAAGACCATTTTCTGGATTGCAGGTCGGTGGCTCGCTTGATTGGTAGGACAAGGCTGATGATATTTTAGCTGGAATTTCGATTGGAGTTGGTCTCGTTCGAGTACTCTTCCCCGAATCCAAGCAGTTCCTCGAGGCCAAGAAAGCCGGCAAGAAATCTACCGACTTGGGATCGTTCATGGGAGAGACAAAGAGGATGCTGGGACAAGAATGGAAGATGTGCATATACTGTGTTATCCTGATGACTTGGGTAGGCTGTTTCTTACTTGACACATAACAGCGCTGACCTTGTCTAGTTCAACTACTATTCCCACACCTCGCAAGACTCGTACACTACATTCATGTTGACACAAAAAGAGATGAACAATTCCCAAGCCTCGCGTGCGTCTATTCTAATGAAGACTGGTGCTTGCGTTGGCGGTACCATCATTGGATATCTGTCACAGTTTTTCGGCCGTCGTCGGGCAATCATCTGCGCTGCACTAGTATCCGGCTGCCTCATTCCGGCCTGGATCCTGCCACAGGGTGAACGGTCGCTGAGTGCGACGGGTTTCTTCATCCAGTTTTTCATCCAAGGAGCATGGGGTGTGATTCCGATCCATCTGAATGAGCTTTCGCCCCCAGCTTTCCGATCATCGTTCCCAGGTGGGCACTTTTCACCCAATCCAATGGCCATCAATCTAACAAAAAAAAGGTATGACATACCAACTAGGAAATATGATCTCCTCCCCATCTGCACAGATCGTGAATGCTGTCGCCGAAGCGACCATGATCACCAATCCCTCGGGACACCGTGTCCCAGCCTACGGACCCACCATGGGCGTAGCGACAGCCATTATCGCACTTGGCATTGCAGTCACCACGGCTTTTGGACCAGAGAAGCGTGGACGGAAATTCGAGACGGCGGTGGCGGGCGTTGAGCAGCGTACACAGAAGGAAATTGATCTCGAGGAGGGATTTGATGATCAGAAGGCGAGCGACGAGAGAATTGAGAAGGCGGAGAAGATTTGAATTCCTTGATTAATGTTGAGGTGATGTAAACTATCTAGTTTAGGTTATTGATTAAATGCGACATGATGTTATGGAGTACTGTACCTTCATGATACCCACGTGGGTATGGATAACACTAAGCGAGTCCGGGGAAGTGGGGGCACAAATTCTGCACCATTACTACAGAGAAAGTGAAGATGAAAAGAAAACAGAATCAAAAAGTGTTTGATAAGCCTCAACTTTATGTGGTGTAGATAGTCATCTCCATCTATCGTCCGTCTATTATATATCATCAGTGTGAAATCCATTCATCAATCAAGGCAAGATGGCCGAGTTGGTCCAAGGCGTGAGGTTAAGGTCCACCTTAATACCTAGCTTAAAGCTTCCTCATCATCATCTGATGGCGTGGGTTCGAATCCCACTCTTGTCATATCTTTTTGTTTTTTCTTTTTTCTACATGTCAATTGTGAGCGTGTGTGGATGATTTTTTGTCTTGGTGGTGATGGATGGTGATTGATTATGTGGACTTGTTGAAGTATGATTGTGGTTGATATACGAGGGATTTATCATGTCCGTATTTCATGATGATCGTCAACAACTATAGGATAGGATTATTCTCTCTATCTCTTCACCTGAGGCTATGCTGTCTGGAACATAACATCCTATTTGTCTATTTTTCACTCACCTAGATCGTATAGATAAATATCAGACGTAGACCGTAGTCACCTACCCAGGTAGGCATGCTACCTAGCTGTAATGCCCTCAATTAACCGCATCAAGTTCCTCTCAATCCACTACGCCTACATCATATCCTGGACTCTATTTGCCTCTGTTTTGATATACGTTCTGGGTGGAATAAGCTATATCGATGCGCTGCTGCTTGCATCAGGGGCTGCAACCCAGAGCGGATTAAATCCCGTGAACCTGGACCGGCTCAGCATTAGCCAGCAGGTTGTACTATGGGCCGTGGCGATGGTGACGAATGTTGTTTTTGTGAACTCGTTGCTTGTCCTGTTTCGTCTGTGTTGGTTCCCAGGACGAAGCTGGGGCGGTATCCCTGAGGCCAAGATGCCTTTGTTGGGGGGCGTCCGTCAGGACAAGGGATATGGGACTATCGAGAGGATGGGGTCCTGTGAAGTATCGAATAAAGCAGAGATTCATGGGCCTGTTCGATATCAAACACGAATCGAGTCGCCTTGGCAGTCTTTAACTGTCAGTTCCGACTGGGATGAAGACGAGCTCGACGTTGAGTATAGAGCTCTAAAGGCATTGCTTTTCATCCTATTTGGGTATTTTGTCATGTTCCATCTGATTGCAGCATCGGTCCTCGCTTTGTGGATTCGTTTCAACCCATTCTATGGCGAACTTCTCATGACCAACGGCATTGACAGATCGTGGTGGGCGATATTCACGGCCTCCTCTGCCTTCAACGATCTGGGGTATACCCTAACTGCAGATTCTATGGCGTCGTTCCGTGGAGCTGCTTTGCCCCTGATTGTAATGACCTTTCTGATTGTGATTGGGAACACTGGGTTCCCGTGCATGCTTCGATTCATCATCTGGATGCTGTCCAAGGTTACACCGCGCGGAGGCTCTCTTCGTAAAGAAGTGCGCTTTCTATTGGATCGTCCTCGGGGATGCTTTATGTTGCTTTTTCCTGCTGCAGATACGTGGAGACTTGTGGGCGTTCTTGGACTATTGAATGTGGTTGATTTGGTGATTTTTATTGCCTTGGATGTAAGTCTTTCTTGAAGTGCTTTGACTTCAATTGATGGTGGATAGCAACAGCACTATGGCACACCTGGTATTCAAATACTCAACGGTGTATTCCAGATTGCCTCCACCCGCACGGCTGGATTCACGATAGCCTCTCTGCGTGACCTTTGCCCAGCTGTGCAAGTCTCCTTTGTCGTGATGATGTACATCTCCGCATTTCCAACAGCAGCGACTGTGCGAAAGACCGACACATACAAGGGGGGTATGGGAGACGCAGACATGGACGTCAATTCCCCAAAGTCACTTATCGCACACATACAAGATCAACTGGGTTTCGACATCTGGTACATCTTCCTGGGAATATTCCTCATCGCAATCGCAGAGGGTCGTCATCTGCATGATCACACCAACCAGGATGTTTCATTATTTGCCATCCTATTCGAGGTCGTGTCTGCGTACGGGACCGTGGGCCTTTCTCTGGGATATCCCGGGACAGAGACAGGATTGTGTGCGCAGTTTGGGGTTATGTCGAAGATCGTACTCGTTGCGATGCAAGTGCGCGGTCGGCATCGGGGACTTTCCAAAAACGCGGTTATATTTCCTGGGCTGGCTGAAGGTCGAGAAGATAGTACGTTGGAAAGAGAGAGATTGCTGTTGGCAGTGCCGTAATGATCGGGTCTGGATGGCTTTCATATGAACATAATCACATGCCATACTGTCACAAGGATAATCCATCAACAGAAAAATGACAGCTGATCGTCTGTCAAAAAAGATAGAGTAAAATTAAGTTTTGTCGGCAGAACAAAAACCGAGGCGTCGGAGTCGGCGATATCACCCCGATTCCGATTAGTCATAATGAACAATGTATAAAGTTATGCAGCACATCGCGGGTCCATGGAAGAAGTGAGACAAAGTGCTATTATTTCTCGGACAAGTCCGTCATGACAAGAACGCCAAGGATAGTACAATGTACAATGCTACAAATAATAGAATTCAACCCCGTGTTGTACAAGCACAGAGCCGTGAAGTCATTTTATCTTGCAGATTGAAGAATGAAGGATGATTTGATGTAAAAAGCGGAGTTGACGTCAAGACTCGAGGATAAGATTAGGGAATGGAGATCCTGTCGGATTCGGATAGATGAACAGGCCTGCATAATAAACATTATTGCATCAGCCATGGATAGAGAAACGCCCAGACCTTGGAGTCGAGATGCCAGGCGAGTCGAGAACAGAGGATGATCGCTTCTGTTGTCCACGTTGGAGTTTCATGTTGCGACAGTGTGCGTTGTGGCGATATGTGCCCAATGTGAACGTGGGGTATATTGATTGGGTTTGTCCAGTACTTTGATGAGTGTTACAGACTTGGTACTTTGCGATTATTATCATCGGAATATTCTCATCAATGTAGAAGATAGAAAGATAAAGATACTGCCTGAAGCAGATCCTGATGGTGGGGAAGTGGATTAAATGGCGGATATAAGCCACAGGGCTGTGTTGATCTAAAATAGATAACACGGACTACATACCAATGGGAGATACAGACAATAGATACAACAGAGATTGATCTGAACGTGGTAGCCTGCCTTTGTGTCTTTCTTACGTGGAGCCAAGAGGAGCAAAATGAAGATATCTGGAAAGGAAACGAATACGGATGCCGGATGGGGAAGAACGAGATTACTGCGTCGGGAACGGAGTGGCAGTCACTCTTGGAGCCTCAGACAGGGATCTTGGCCTGCTTCTTGGCGGACGACTGACCAGAGTTGCTGATGGAAACAGATGATGCGATTTCAAATCCCTGCAATGAGTGATAAATCATGATCCAGTATTGATAATCCAAATATCAAAGTGACTCCCAGTGATCCATGATCCGTGATAACTCTGTCGGGATTTCTCTATCCATGCGGTGAGCTGAATAATACCTACCTGTATTGGGTTGATCCGAGTGCCGGACTGGGACGGCCAAGAAGGGCAATCGAAGCGGTCAGTGACTCAACCCTGGGCGGTGATGCCGGAGGGCTGCGTTCCCGTTGGTCCGTCGGAGTGGGGCGGATGGACGGCGGTTGCCTCGGCGTCCGATCGCCGTTTGACGGACTTAACTGAGTTATGAAGAAGAGGAAAAGTGGAAGTAAAAAGAAAAAAAGAAAAAGAAAAAAAGGTCAGCCTAGAGTGCCGGTGATGCATCATATTAAAGACTCTCTTCTCCTCGTCGGATTTTCATCTTCTGCAGAACTTTTCTCTCCCTCAGGTACACATAACACTACCACCATCCCATCCAGCCTCCACAGCAAACAAAAGTACCTACAGATCCAGCCAGAACATCCTTACAGCACAGCAAAGCAGCCTGATTGTCGATAACCCAACCGATAAGGCGCTCCCCCTCACCGCCCCAATCCACCCCCCCCCTGATTGGTCCCCGGATATCTGAGTCACCGAACGAGTCACTTCCACTTTTTTGGGTTGACTTCATCAGCCAAACTTGCTCATCCACCGCCTTTCCTGGATCGCCCGCCATGCCTTCCACTACTTCTTCTCCTCTTTCTTCCTCCACTTCTTCCTCCTCCTTCTCATCCACTCCGACAAAGCCTTCTCTTTCTTCTTCCTTTCAATCCGCCTACGCCAGTCCTTACTTTACTTCATTGGCTCGCAGACGGCAACAGAAGAAAATGAGCATCACTCAGACCTACTACCTCGCCCACACCGCCCGGAAGAAGCTTACCCAACAGGCTGCCCGGGCGGACCACGACCTCCGCTTGCTGGTCGGACATGCCAATTTGCTCGATTCGTTGATGTTGGAGCTGGCAGATGCAGAGCAGGAACAGGAGCGCTGGTTTAACCAGACGGTCAACGGAGCCACCAAGGCATTGCAAGAAGAGCCCCGACACATTCAATGGGCCGAGACCGTGTTTGAAGACCCCGAGGAGGACTGGGACCCTGAAGATGTTTCGGATGCAGACTCTCTCAGCGATGACTCGGACTTGGATGAGGAGGAAGTCTTTGCTATCAACACTCCCATCCGTCGACGAGCACCGTCTCCCGTCGCCATCATCACCGAGGCGGAGGTCGAGGAAGACTACGATTCGGATTCCGACTCTGATTTTGAATATGACGATGCAGAGAACTTGGAGGAACTCAGCTTGACTCGCTCGCCGTCTCGACAGCCCCCTGAGCTGTCCTCCGACTCTGAGGAAGACTCGGAGGATGAGACGATGCCTCCATCCCCCCCTCAACCCACTCTGGAATCATTTTCCGAGAAACAACCCCAATCTACCGAAATCCCACTTGCGAACCCCGAACAACCGGGTCTATTTGAGCACGAGTATTACGTTCCGGCCGAGCAGGGCACGATTATCGAAGCCTACTGAATGCTTTGATTGACCTGCATCGATGTACCATACCTGATACCGTGATACCCATTTCATGACCTGTTTGTTTTTTGAGCGAGTGATATACCATTGCAAGGCGTTTTGGAACTCATACAAGTTGGTTGCATTTACATTTACATTTATTTACATTTGATTTTGGATACGCTTTGGCGTAAGAGTACAGATTACTCATACTATGATACATAGCACACAATATATACAAATTACTCAACTCATCATCAACTTAGTAAATCATCTTAATCTTCATATTCTTTCATCTTCGTACTTTCAGTATGTTGGGCAGAATCCCACGTACTATTGAACTGTCAATCCCTGTCCCCAAGGCGGCATGTGACTGTCGATCCTTCAATAGCCCGACTACACCGCCCATGATGGATCACACGCAAATCCCCGATCACATTATTTGTCGCCTCACTATGCTACGAGAGTACGAATCCTGCGTTTGCATTCTTATTGATACATCTACAGAATGCATCTATGTACAGATAATCCAGTTGATACATGGCAAAATCAAGTAGCACAACAGACAGTACCGACAATGGAACATTCTAGGTGGTCTCGGAGATATTACGGGCGCAGCATCACTCTATCACCACTAGTCCAGAAAGAAAATTCAGTCCAGCCCACTCACGGACGTATGCCATACATAGTCATTATTACGGAGCAGAGCACATCGTCTAGCGGAGTTAAAAAAAATACACACGGACTCTGTCCGTAGATCAATGGAGATATTTTTTTTTTTTTTTTTCATAAATAATAAATTCCGGTTTTCCGTTCAGCTGGGATTTTGCTGCTTGCCGATTTTCCGTTGGATTTTGATGGATCGTGGATTATTGATCCATTGATTAGCAAATCTTTTTTGATAGAAATCTGGATGAGTCAAACGGATACCGGGTGAAAAGGCTCAAAACAAGGTTTTTTTATTCTGTCCGAAATCCCGAGTTCCGTTTCCTCGGTTTGTCATTTTCTTTATCGTCGATCTTGATGACTATGATAGATGATGACTTTTATGTGATGTGAATATGATATGATCTTATCTGCTGACTGATTTATCCTGTTTATGAATGGGACTAGGCTATTTGGTTGCTGTTTACTACTGCATTCTACTACGTGATCCATACTTCATACTCCACTCCATAATATAAGATAACAGTTCGATAGTCTCTATGGCTTTAGATAGACTGTCTACACATATTATACATGATAGATGATTATATGAATATATGAATACTGTATAATTGTACTCTGTATACTGTAGACAAGGTATTGCATCACTCCCGAAATAGGAAACCCCCGCCCTCCCCTCACCGCCCTCATCTGCCCCTCTCCTCTCCTCCTCTCTTCCTTCCTGCATCCTGAATACCTTCTTGGTCTTCCTTTCTCTTCTTCCCCTAGACATTCATCCATCTCACCCCTATCCCCCATTTCACGCCTTCTCTCCCCCCGGTCTGGGCCTCGCTGCCTGATTCTTCGGCCCAACCTCCCTCTAGCGCGTGCCGAACCATGACCTACGTCTCTCGGCTCGTGTCACTGTCTGATCTTCAGGAGCTTCATGCTGGCTAAGTTGCTGGCGTGATCCAATACCGTCTGCGAATCCTCTGCACCTTGCATATTCTATCGCCTGTCTTACTTTAATTCCCCGATCGATCGTCTTACACCATCCAATCCGACAGCTAAACCATATACATTACGCCCCAACCCTCATCGAACCACCCATCATGTCTGCACCGGCATCTCCCAAAGCATCCCTCGATTCGGATGATAGCGAGGCGGGAAAGTTCAGGTCCATCTCGTACGCTGGTGATCGTCGTGCGGATAGACGAAGAAAGTCAATCCAGTTCAACATTGGAG
The DNA here is from genome assembly GCF_001890725.1 of Aspergillus wentii DTO 134E9. Classification (NCBI taxonomy): domain Eukaryota; kingdom Fungi; phylum Ascomycota; class Eurotiomycetes; order Eurotiales; family Aspergillaceae; genus Aspergillus; species Aspergillus wentii. The sequence continues at coordinate 846,367 of NW_024467839.1, forward strand.
GCGGGGAATCCCAACCCCCCCGACGTTCGGTCAGTCTGCATGGTCACAAGCGACGATCGAATCCGGAAATCTTCCTGGATAGTAAGCCCCTGGATGAGGAGCACAAGTCTGAACCTAAACCTGTGGGTAGGGGACATTCCCCACCGCCTCCCAAGTGAGTTTTAAATGCTTGTATACTGGTTGATGTGGGTGGTTGCTGATGCGTGTTTTTTTTTACTAGGACCTACGAACGAGGTGTTTCCTTCGATACCTTTGATAACCCCGATGCGGCGGACTTCTCCTTGACGCTGAATTATAAACACAAAGGCTACCAATCTACCCGTCGGAGTCGTACGTTTCTCTGCGGGACGGACCAAAACGATTACTCTGATTTTGCTCTTGAATGGCTCATTGATGAGCTGGTGGATGATGGGGATGAGATTGTGTGTCTCCGGGCTGTGGAGAAGGATTCGAGCCTTGCAAGTGACGCTGGGATTGAGACGGGGAAATACCGGAAAGAAGCAGAGAAGCTATTTGAGCAGGTGATTCAGAAGAACAGCCAGGATGAAAAGGCGATTAGTTTGGTCTTGGAATTGGCTGTTGGGAAAATTCAGAGTATCATTCAACGCATGGTATGTTTAACGCTTTTGTTTTGTTAATCGCACCTTCTAACATGACTAGATTCGAATTTACGAACCTGCAGTTCTGGTTGTTGGAACTCGTGGTCGTAACTTGAGTGGCATGCAGAGTCTCCTACCAGGCTCGGTCTCCAAGTACTGTTTACAGCAGTCGCCAATCCCAGTCATCGTCGTCCGTCCATCTACCAAACGAGAGAAAAAGAAAAAGAAGCGTCTTGCAGACCCAGCCAGACGAAGCTACAATCATATTCTGGAAATGAGTGAGCGACGGGGAAGTCGCATATTTGACGCGAGTTCCAGTACGGATAGCGGGATCTCCAAGCTCCCCGACGAGGAAGCAGCAGTTGCTGAAGCCCTTGGTCTGCCACAATCCTATGCCAACTCACGGAGTTCTCTCTCCATATCCGAAAGAAGCAGTGTTAGCCATGACGAGCATGAGCCGGCACAATCGAACTGGGGCTCCCTCGATGCTGTGATGAAAGGAATTCCGAATGAAAGCCCGGCAACTACTGAGAACGAGAGTGTATCGGACGATGAACAGATAGATCGTCCGGAGAAGGACTCGGCTGCAGTGTCGGTAGATAACAGTAACGCCTCTACTCCACAGGTTGGCGCTATCTCGCCCAAGGATGTAGAGACTCCCGATTTGGAGCCTGTGTCTGACGTGTCAAAGCCTCCATCGGCCGTGCCCGTTATTGTCACTGAAGATACCCCCAAAGATGAGAGTGAAACAAAAGGTTGAGCTTTGACTTGGGTAGAGGTCCATTAGGGCAACTTGTTTTTATTTATTACTTATCTTTTTCATCCTTGCAAGAGCGGGTGGTGATATGATAAAGGCGCATATTCATTACACGAGCTTATCCAGATGATGATTGCATGCAGCATCAGGCGTTGGTGGCTTTGATATCTTTCTCTCGATACCAACGAACCTTGAAGTATGGTGGAGACTTGTTACATAGCGAATAATCAAGTGCATTTATTACCCCAGAGATTTTCCAATAATACGATATAGAACAGCTGAAGCATCGATTTTGGTTATACATACAACATGCTGTAGATTCAAAGGCAGAATTGATAGATACTCGATGCTATCCAAGCAATAATACACCTAGAAACTGGAGATACTAACACATCCAGAACACACCAAGGGAAAGGCTATATTGAGACAAACATGAGGTAGGTAGCAAGTGAAAAAAAAAAAAGAGAAAAAAAAAAGGAAAACTTTTCTAACACAGTTTTGTCTAAAGAGCAAGAAAAGCCACAAAGAAGAAGAATTACCACCAGCACACCGACCAGTGTAAATGCAAATGCACACAACAACAAGGGAGAAAAAAAAGGCAGACAAAAAGACAAAGACGACATCAGAAAGCTACTAAGTTTTCTCGCATGACATGAAAGAGAAGCAAGTATCGTTCGTGGCTAGCCTGAAAGTTCCCCCTCGCTTTTAAAAGAGTTCACTTTTTTTTCGTTTCAACGTCCGATGAAAGAGAAGAAAAGAACCGTTCTGGGCTCTCCGGGTATTGAAATGCAAAAAAAGAAAAAAGATGAAGACAAAAAGGAAAGAAGAGATGAAAAATGGAGACATGAAGAAGAACAACATAATCCGACAACCAACCGCTCTCGCTAAATTCTTCTCATCCCCCTTCTCCTGTTGTTCATATCCCCTCCTTACGGCTGAGACTTGAATTGTACAATATACACCGGAAGTCCCATCTCCACACAAGAAGAGAATATGAGTAACCGACCGCTCGAAAAATTCATGAAAGAGAAAGATGTGAGAATCATGGGACTGACGTGAACATGACTTTAAACGTGACGGAAAATGGAAAGAGGAAAGAAAAAAAAGTGAAAATAAGAAAAAAATCTTTCCAGAAGAATGGAAGTTTCATTATCATTCCCAAAGAATCTATGATGCTTCGCCGTCCTTGGACGGAGTTTTCGAGGGTCGGCGCTCAACTGCGGGTTGGGACTTCGTCAATTGAGGAGAGGTAGGGTTGGAGGGAGGAGAGGTGGCCATGTTGTCACGGTCTTCCAAGCTAGCAAGAGCACTATGAAAAAGTTAGCAAAAGCACGGGTAACGCGTAGATCTCAAGTCAAACATACCTGAAGGCGTTCATGGACGACGCAGCCTCCTTGTCTTCTTTCTTGCCGGGGGTGTTCGATCCGTTGCGGCTGCTGGCTGCGCTGTCGTCGCTGCCACGAACCAAGTTGCCACCGGGGCCAAGGTTCTTGCGGCCACTGTTGCTACGGGAGCCGAGCATGTTGGAGGGTCCGAACGACATGGGCTGGTTGGTGTTGCGGGCCGTACGAAGACGACGCAAATCATCGCTTCCAACCTTACTGGAGGCATAATCCGGTGGAGGAGCCTGGTGTCCGAAGCCCGAGTAGCTGCGAGCATCTCCACGGCCCATGCCGGGACGACCACCGCCGCCACGAGAAGCTTGCTGGCGGAGACGCTCCATCTCTTGCTCTTGTTGAGCACGAGCAGCCTCTTCGCGAATCTCGTGGATGGTCTTGGGGCCCTTGTCGGCATCCTTGGATCGCCAGGCAGAGGCACGCAAGTCGATGATATCCTGTAAACAACAGTCAGTGATGTTTTTTTTTATTTTTTTAATCGTATGTTAGAGGTAGATCAACTTACCAAAAGCATGAATCTCAATCGGCTGGGCAGGTCGGGAGTCTCCATCATCATGGTGATACGGACGAAGTAGGCATCCATCATCGCGTGACCTCTCTCGGAAACATCCAAGCTGGCACCGATGGTGCGCAGGAGACTGGTCAAACTCTCAACCTCGGCTTCGTCGGGCATGCCCTCGTAGTCGACAAGCTTCTTAACACACTCGTGCATGATACGCTCTGTCAACATGCCAAGCTTGTACAGCTCACCAATGAACTTGACGAGACCAAGACCACGACGCTTGGCGGCAGCAGCGATATAGTACTCGTCGGACATCATAGCAGCTTCTTCAGTAACACCTTCGGGCTTGGGGGGCAGGTTGACCTTCCATCCGCGCTCGAACTCTTCCTGGCAACGGTTAAGGAGGTACTTGCGGAAAAGACTGCCACCAGCGACAACATTGCCGTTCTTGTCGCGAATGTTCTCATCCTTAATATCGGCGCTCATACTCTCAAGCATGCGCTTGCAGAACTTGGCGTAGATCGATGCCCAGTGGGCCTCGTCAGTGGCCTTCTCGAAAGTGAGCTGGATGACTTGTCGCAAGGTGCGGCCGTCCGACTCATCCTTGGATTGAGACACAATCTCCAGAATCTGTCCAGAGATACGCTCGAAGTTCTCGGGAGTCATCTTGTTGAGAGCACCCTTGACCTTACGCTGGACAACATCCGGAGCCAGGTAAGCTGCACCACCAGGTGTAGGACCAGCAGCAGGCTGGCCAATGCTGCGAGGCTTCCAGCCAGTGCCAGATGTTTGGAGGGCCTTGACCTCCATTCCGGCGGTAAGAGGCATGGTCTTGGCCATCTCCTCTTCCTTCTTGCCCGACCTGTCGCGCTTGCTGCCAGTGCGGGTGCCGGAGCGGTTGCTGCCAACACGCGGCGAGGAAGGCATACCCATTGTGCTAGCAGAATTGGTACGGCTGAGGGGAGTGCCCATACCCATGCCAGCGCGGCCGAATTGACCAAACGGAGTAGGGCCCATCGAGGCAGTGCGAGCGGCATTCGACATGGCGAAGCGCTGCTCTGAGGTGCTGCCAGGAGGCAAGCTGTGGCGGGAGTTTGGCTGGCCGAAGTTACCCATCTGGAAGCCCTGTGAGATACCACCGGGTCGCGAGTTGTTGCGGCCGCCCATGAGCGGTGTCCGAGCAGACTGGGGACGCGACGAGTCGGTCTCACCCACGGTCTCTCTCACACGAGAATCCCAGTCAACCGAAGGCTTGTCCTTGAAAACGCTTTGGAATTGCAGCAAGAACTCCTTGTTGTAGTGGAACTTGCGGTCTGCGGGTGCGTTGGCATTGAGAGCTGGGTTGGGCGAAACAATCGACGCAGGGTAGGCGATCTTGCTCAGATCCTCGATCAAACGAGCAGACTGCAGCGACTTCATCGCAGCGGTGGGCTGAGGGGGCTCAACTGCCTTGTTGGTCTCCAGCTTGAGAGCTGCGGGCTTCTGCTTAGCAGCACCAGGCTTGGCGGGAGGACCCATTGAGGCATCGGAAGCGGGGGTGACGGTACCACTGTCAGCAGGAGTGGCAGTCTCCGACGCAGGGAATCCGCCCTTCTTGAGGGAGGAGAAAAGGTCCTTGCCATCCGGCTCCCCACCTGCACGCTTCTTCTCACGAGCCTCTTCAAGAGCCTCTGCCTCACGCTCGGCGCTCTTCATATTGGCTTCGTAGGCCTCGAGCTCTTCCTTCTCCTTGCGCTCCTTCTCCTCCTTCTCGGCCTTCTTCTTGGCGTAGTAATCGGCTTCAGCAGCGGCTTCCTTGGCCTCGATCTCAGCCATCTCACGCTCGATGGCATCGAAGTCAATTTCATCATCGTCAGCGGGAGCGGGTTCGGCCTTCTTGGGCTCTTCCGCCTTCTCCTTCAGGCTAAGGTCTTCCATGGCCTTGCGAGCGCTCTCCTCCTCGGCAGCCTTCTTCTCGGCAGCAGCTTCTTGTTCCTTACGAGCGGTCTCCTCTTCTTCCTTCTTGCGGCTGGCAGCGGCCTCCTCTTCGGCCTTGCGACGCTGCTCCGCCTCATCTTGTTCAATCTTCTGGCGAACCGCATCTCTCAACTCCTTCTTCTTCTCCTCGTCCGTCTTGGTGGCCTTGCTGTCTGACCGGGCGTGGTCAGCGGCACCACCGGTGTGTGGCGGAGGAGTGGGGGTAGGAGTTGCCATCTTGACGGGGGAAGGACTGGCACGAGCTGGGGAGGCGGGGGTCTTTTCGAAAGTCTTCACGACGCCACTGCCGGGGTCCTTGATGACAATTGGACTCTTCTTGGCCGATGGGATGATGAAGTGTGGCTTGGGAGGAGCGGGGCTGTTGGAAGTTCGGCTAGCAGAGGGAGTGTGGCCTGGAGCAGGGGCGGCTGCGGGAGGCTGGCCATGGCTGAGACTGGAGCCCGGACGGTCGTTCGAAACCTGCGATGGGGTACGCGACAAGGGTGCGGCCTGGGGAGGAGGCTGCACAGGGTACTGGTTCTGCATGAAAGGTGCCTGGGGGTTGTAGGGCATACCGGGGCGGGGCTGCGGCGAGGGAGGGGTCATGTACTGCATTTGTTGCATTCCGTAGGCGGCCGGGTTGTAGTAAGCGTAGTTGGGGTCATAACCATGGGGGTAGCCCTGAGGGTTGGATTTCATTAGCATCAGATAACGTTCAAAGTGACCACTCTCTGGCGCCAAGTCTGGGGGTGGAACTGAAACGGTGGAAGGGGAGGAGGAGGAATGGGAAGAAATACTAGGCGAAGGAAAGACACGGGGAGTGTGTTTTCTCTTCGCCACAGGGCCACGACGAGGGGGTTTGTAAGAAGAATGGTGTCTCACTGTTTGAGGACCCATGGGCTGTCCATATCCGCCGTAAGGCTGGGCAGGCATCTGGGGGGCCATGGGGACCTGGTTCATCTGAGGAGTTGTGGGGTGCGCGTTGGCCAAAGCGGGACTGCGGGCAGCCTGGTGCGGCGAGTTGGGGAAGGGAGCAAGAGGACGGCCTTGGTTAGGACCGAATTGAGGGCCCATGTTAGGACCGCCCCGGGGCTGGTTGGGGGTCGAACGGAAGTTGGGGCCAGGCGAGTAGGGGACCTGTCCCTGGTAACCAGACTGCGAGTATCCGCGTCCACGGCCACCCTGGTTAGGATAGCCACCACGACCGGGACCGCTCATATCGCTGTGTGTCGACTGGGAAGATTCGCGTCGAAGATGGGTGGATTGAGGACCGGGTCCAAGGGGTGCCTGAGGGTTGGAACGCGCCTATAGTTGAGATTGATTATTAACCTTCTTGATTTGATGGGGCACAGGAAGAGAGAGAGAAAAAAAAAAAAAAAAAAAAAAAGCGAGAAAAAGACAACCGGAGAAAACTTTTTCTTCCCCAACTCCAACACATATAGAAGATAGAAACAGTAGACAGAATGAAAAAGACAAAAAGAAAAAGAAAAATATAAACACTTACGTTAGCATCACCGGCATCACCAAAGCTTCCAAAGTTGGGAACATTTCCCTGAGCCTGGTAAGACGACGGCGGTGGCCGACCACCACTCGAAGCCGGCTGAGGAATGGGAGACGGCGAGGTCTGGGGCGAAGTCACTCGAGGGTTCGTCGTAGGGGCGACACCCAAGCCGGACTGAGGCTGGCTGGCAGGCACAGCAGGGGCACCCATATTGGGAGAGCTCTGCTGGTTGGCGAAGCCGAACTGAAGGCTGTTAGGACGACTGGCCGGGCCGCCGTTGGGGATGTAGCCGGAAGTTCCAGCAGAGGTGATGGTCACCGAGGGTTTTCTCGAGTGCTGGTCGCCTTGAGAAGAAGCCGGGGCCGGTGCACCGCCATTGACGATGGTGACGCCGGAAGGTTGGTTTTGTTGTTGCATGGGTTTGCCGCTCACAGGAGATTCTGAGGTCGACTTCCCATGTTGCGAAGAGCCGCCCACGGTGACGGGAGCGGCGGTCGAGTCCGTCGCGGACTTTTTAGTGGCGTTGGCGTAAGATCTGGCAGTCGTCGACGTGGACGACGAAGGAGCCAGGGGGGTGGTGGACGAGGAGTGCGAGGCGGCCTGGGTCGACGAGGTGCTCTGTCCTTGAGGTTGAAGGCCTGACTTCTGAGGATTCGATGTCATTAGACAGGTAGTGACGAAAGGAATCGAAAGATGAAGATGTTTTATTTGGTAGGGGAAGGAGAGAGGAGGAAGAAGACTAGAAAATGATGGGAGGTGATGTCAAGGCGTGAAGAGGGTCGGAAGGACAATCCAGATCCCGCATTCAACTTGAAGGCCACAAAAAGAAAAAAAAAAGAATCGTGGGATTCTTTTTTTTTTTTAATCGATGGCAAAGAAAGGGAAAAAAGAAAAAAAGAGACCAGCAACACACACCGGGAGAAAGTGTGGGAAAAACAAGTCAAAGCGTCGTGGTCAACGACGATGGATGATATTATGGGAAATAAAAAAAGATCGAAAATAAAAATTTAGGATAAAAAAAGAGGGGGATTTTTTGGTGGTGGAAAAAAGACGGTTTGATTGTGGACGAAAAAAAAAAAAAAAAGTGGGCAGGCAGAAAACAACGAATACAACAAAGTGGCTGAACACCGCCAGTTGCCTGCTTTATCTTTTGAGCAGGGTAATTATTAATGGGCTACAAGAGTCGATATTCTCTAATAAAAGAGAATAACTGAATATAATAATATTAAAGAATATCCCTGTTGAAAAAATAAATGAAAGGGAGAGATTCAAAGAGGCGAGTTTCTTTACCGATCGGGCTGAAGCGGCGATGGCCACGCCAAGCATACGATAAAGAGAGGCAGACAAGACAATATCAGATATAGACAGCAATGGATGACTGGAAGAAACAGAAATCTTTGCCTGATGCCTCGGATTGTTCTCTTTTGTACGGATACTTTGCTGGATTCCCATTCGACTGCGGTGCTGCCTGTGAAAGATCCGATCTTCGTACACTCGCAATGACGCCCAACGCAGCCTTCATCATCGTCCAACCATGAGGCAAACAGCTGACTGCTGTTGACTCATTCAGAAAGTCATCATGATGCCTAATCATCCTGCGCTGCCACTCTGTTCTGCTGTTCGTCGAGCTTCAAGGCTATACAAGGATATTGCCGGTCTATCAAGTAGACACCTGAGGCACCAGATATACCCAACAATATCCACCAACTGCTGGACGTATCATCTCGACTGATTTGCATCCATGTTGCTGATCATTGGCTATCTGGGCTAATTATGGATATCTGGTTGGGCTGACAACAAAGAATCCCAGCGTGATATATCCATTCTCTTCAATAGTTTCTTCCATCCAGCTCTCGTTCTTTGTCTCTCCCCTTTCAGTCATTGACCGTTTCATCTCTAAATCGAATCAACAATGTCTCACCATATCAATCTTTCTTCTGACATTTAACCCATTCAAACCATCCAGCACGGAGTGTTCCTTTTGCATCAAAGTGCCATCCAACCCAAAGCTGCCGCACTCGCCATAACCAACCCATAGACAACCGCCACGCCATACCCACCCATCGCTGCACTCTGCAGACAAGCAAATATCCCCCCTGCAACAGGTGGGCTCGACGACTGAACCAATGCGGCCACACTCCCTATAGCGAGTATTAGACTGTGCATATTATAATCCCCATAAAACTGAAATGCAAAACATACCAGCCGCTGGTCCTGCTGAGCTGAATCCCAGAAGCCCTAAGATAGTACCGGAGACTAGACCGGGTGCTAGCACGCTGACCCCAATAGCTGTCGCCTTGAATGGGTGTCGCTTGATGTACTTGGTGATACGAACCAGGGTGGGCTTTGCTCGTTGCTATGTGGAAACCATGGTGTTGCTGAGTCGGTTGAAGGTGCTTCGAAACATTGTGGCTAGATGCATAGCGCAGGGCAGGGGGCTGTTGGGAATCGTCTGGATTTGATGACAATGGAGCAGACTCAGGGGATAAGCTTGCAGTATTGACGGAATGGCGATGATAACTTCTATATAGGCTTCATCAAACAAAGAGTTCTAAAAGCAAGCCATTCTATGTAGGAAACAAGACTGTATAGAAATCCAATTCAATTCCGATGATGAAAAAATAACACTGACAACCATATACAAACGTCACCTACACGCATTCGACCATCAAGCCATAGATTCACCACCGCAAACAAACACCAAAACAGCATCTCTACTCAGTATCTGATTTGATTCCCATGAAAACACCAGATCCAGATACCTATTTACTACTCCCGCTCCCCGTCCCATTGATAGACCTCACACCCAAAACCGCCCCAACCCCACGAATAACACCATTAACAGCTAGCGTCCCATACCCTCCCATACCCGCGCTCGTGAAAATGGCATATCCTCCTCTTGCAACAGGAGATCCGATCCACGAATGAATCTGCGATGCTATGGTACCTGCTCACATCGCAGCATATTAGCAGCTTTCTCCCATTTATAAAGGAGGGTAATATTATACCAGCAGTCGGGCCCACTGCTCCAAATCCAACAGAGTTCAAGATGGGCCCGCTTACTGCTTGTGGTGTTGTAATACACACGAGACTAAGGCCAGTCTGGTAGGGATGTTCGGTGACTTGCTGAACGATGTTGTTTTTGGCGGATGTTAGTGTATTCTTCCAGTCATGTTGGATGATATCGTCTTTGAGCTGAGTGACCTGCGCTACTGGGGCGATGTGCGCTTTGATTTGTTGTAGGCGCTCGGCGGCATTGCTGTAGCTGCTTGTGATTGCTTCGGTGGGTAAGAATTTGCGAAACATGATAGATACGAAGAGCAGGTATAGGAAGAAGAATCAAGTCCAGTTAGTAGAAGCTGAGGGGGTGGCGCGGCGGGGTGATGGATTATAACAGTTGACTAGGCAAGGCTGTCGTTTGCTGTGGGGTGGATGTACGCAAGGTCACTGCGGCAAGGCGATTCTACGCGCCAGGTTGGTTGGTACTGAATCGCCAGCATTCAAAGATAGATAATTCTATATTTACTTTTGGGGGCTGTCTCTATCTCACAAAGCACGACTAACTCAGACAACCAAAGTCATATGACCCGAAAACCAATTCCCTGTTCTGTTCTTGTTCCATTGGATATCAATCGTCTTTACGATTGTCCCTGTCCCCTCGAGCGGGTAAGCTCATCCACAGCCTTCGCCGCAAAGTCCACACCAGACGATCCGGCCTGCTGTCCAAACAATCCCCATCCACTGCTGCCTTGGTTTCCGGGGGTACGGGTGTCCTCATGCTCGATGTGGTCAAACGAGTTCTCGCTGCGGTTTTTCTTCAAGGGAATACCGCCATACGCCAGATGATCTTCGGTCTGACCGTGGTTGCCCAGGTTGCTTTCTTCCTTAGCCAATGCGGTGCGCAGCACTTCCAACATATCGCGCTGGTTGGTGATGAACTTCTGTTTCTCGGAGGGGGACATGGAGGCCATTTCCCGGGGGAACAAGTTTCCGCTTGCAGAGAGCTCATTTGCTCGGTCTTCGTGGCTTTTACCAGCAGATGCCATAGAGGCTACAGCCGAAGTCAGAGTGGAATACCAATCGTTGGTAGCGGGTGCTTGGCTTGGAGCAGCACCAGTTCCGGTGGGGATGTTGAAGCGGGAGAGGAACGACTGGGCGTAAGCAGCAGGGCCAGCGGCCTGGGGAGGGGCTGCGGCACTCTGAGCAGGCAAACCAAGAACCTTCTCTCGGATCAAATCGATGGCCTGGTAGAAGTATTGAAGTCCCATGGTCTTGGCACGCTCGTGGCTGTTAACAATGAACTCCTCAATTTCACGCTCATGCTGCGCGAGGAAAGGATCGACATATTGCTGATATAAGACCTTCGCGCCTTGGGTCTGAGGAAGAACGAGATAGCACAAGAAAAAGAGACGAAACCAGCTGTAGAATGGGAACCTGTATCAAACGGGGAATAAGTTAGTTTTGATCAGAACACGAACGGTTTCTCTTCGGACACGAAAGGCACTGTCATACCATCCGACAATAAAATAAGTCCACGACTCAACCAACAACGCGATAGAAAGGATCACCCAGTAGATCAACCATGGTGCCAGCTGCGAGGGGTCAGACGAGCGGAGTGCCTTGTAGGAAGCAAAGATAGGAAGCAGAATAGTCAGGCCCGAACTAGATTAGAATCGCAGAAGTCAGCATGGGACACCGCTTCTTCTAGGTGACGAGAGATTCATTGCATTGCCAGCAACTCCCGGCGCTACCGGCGGTGTATGTACTTACGACAGCAAGTCTGCGAAAATTCCGAACATGGTGAATGATTTTGAAGTCTTAGTTCAGTAATTCTTGAGATGTTGATTTTTTCCTCGAACTCCTTTTTTTTCCGGTAGAAAAGCGGAAAGGTGAAGGATCAATCGAAGACAGTATCTTATCGCAATGAAAGACTGCAGTGCGGGGTGAGGAGGAAAAGCTTCACGCGACCAACAATGCAAGGGAAACGGCCAACCGCAGCGGAATGTATTCCTGATTGATGGAAGGTTCTGCTGACAGGTTTTCAAGCACAGAATCCTCAAGGGATGGAAGGGAAAGAAGAAAAAAAGAACCAGTGGATGTTTCAGCTCGGATTTGACCGCTGCCTGGGGAGCTGACGGACGGACTCCACGGCAGTAATAATAGTTCGCAGCCCTAAATCGAACGTACAGCCCCGTGGAGCCACCGCCGCTCCGCACCGCTTTCGGTAACGCATCAGGGTGTTCTTGATGTCATTTCTCCTGAATAGTCCAGGGCAATACGCTAGTTGCTACGGAGTAATCCGTAAAGTGTGTACTATGTAGATGTTTATGGTTTTATTATTGGAAGGAATTGAGATCAATTCCATAGCGGCAGTGAGATGGGAAAATCTGCTATGATGCATCATAGCTCGGTTCGAAGATCGACACTGTACCTTACCCTGCCAGATCACATTCGACTGGGAGCCATGGTACAGTAGGTTGAATCTATCAGCATGCGGATAACGTCCCATCATTATCATTCAATCGTTGACCTGCACAGCCAGTCAAGGATCGTCCATGCTTCCAAAGATACATCCCATACGGTGAAGGACAAGTCATTCTCATCCAGTCTTTAAGGGAATTATGCAATGAACGACAAAACTAGCGGTGGGCGTCCCAGAATCTGTGCTTCAATGAGCACAGGTACACCAGGGCCGCTCGAGTACATTCAATCGCTCTGGCTTCTTCCAATGACCACAGTATTATGCTTAATTTTCCTCTGCCAACCTTTTGATGCTTCGCTCATGTCCTATTTGATGCCTTGGGTATATCGCAGCTCTCATGGAAGTCTACACGTGGTTATTCGGTGGGAAACGACCTAATTAAGCTAAAGATCTTGTACATATGTCAGTTGAATTTCAGAAAGAGTACTGTTTCTTTTGCGCGATGAACGGACTTACTGGATCTGTTCGGTGACGCTGTTGAGCGGTTAGCATATATTCCTTGAAAGTCCCTCGCATTTGATAAACGCCATAATGTCTCTATCCCAAGCAGCGATTCATGAGTAGCTGTCAACTGCAGCCAATCTTTTCTGATAGGCCTTGAGAAATTCTGGGTTTGCAATCCCTGAATCTGACGACAGAAAAAAGGAAGCGGCGGGAGGAGATACAGAGGGCGGTCAGATAAACTGCCGGTTGTTTCCCACTCTTGATGACCTCAGGTGTCAACACTTCTATTTCCATGCACAGCAGCCCAACAATCATCTTTGATAATACGAGATCCTGGGCAAAGTAAGACGACGACGCTATTTTGTACACGTTGCTCACGATACCTTGAACGTTGCTTATCTGACAGTGGTACCCTATTTGAATTTGGGTGACTCAACCGAAGCCCCGACTTGCCACCGTGCTTTTGCATCATAATTGGACCCATTTGTTACCTCATAAACCACATTCTAAATACCATTTCTCTTGAGACTTTTCTGTCAAACCTATTAATAAATATTGTTCCTGCGCTCGCAAACTAATACATCAAGATGTGTATCGCTCTGATATCAACGGCCCACCCGTCCTATCCTCTGATTATAATCGACAATAGAGATGTATGCGATGAGACCATTTAATGACCATATGGTCAGATGCACCTTGAATTAACAATTATTAGGAATATCTTCGTCGTCCAACATCCTCCGTCGACTGGTGGGAAGCACCAAACTCTCATGTCCTGGGGTCGCGCGATCTAGCTCGGGCTACGCAAGGAACGTGGATGGGAGTCACCAAAGACGGCAAAGTGGCAGTCTTAACGAACTACCGGGAGACTGCATCCGACCAGGCCCAGGGAGTACAAAGTCGGGGTACTATCGTCAACAGCTGGCTCACCTTGGCCCCTGACCACAAGCGAACCACCAGGGATTTTGCTCACGACATGATTGAGAACTCCATGATCCAAAAGGTCGGCGGCTTCAGTCTGGTCTGTGGTCATGTCAATGAGCCACTGGCTATTATATCCAACCGCTCGAAGGACATCGACCACATCTCATGGGTTGCTACGGAAAAGAATCAAACGCTCGGGCTCAGCAATACGTGCTTTGACGACCGTTCGTGGCCGAAAATAATCAACGGGGAAAAGCTTACAAAAGAGGCCATTGATGCACACGTGCTGGCTGGCGAAGACGAGGATGGGCTTATCAACCGACTTCTTGAGGTTCTGAACACAGATACGCTCCCCAGGCTTCCAGAGGATGCACCTACCGAATCCTACATTCATCTATTCAGGAATAGCATTTTTATTCCTGTCATAGGGTCTCAGGATGAGACCAAAAAAACTGCCGATGAAGTGGAGGCTGCTTGTCTTGAAGACAAGGTGACGGATGGCACCTCGAAGTTGACTCCCGGGATAGACCCAAGCTATACCCAGGGCGCTTACGGGACCCAGAAGCAGACGGTAATCCTTGTGAGTGAGGGTGGGCGTGTGCGATATTTCGAGCGGACTCTCTACGATAATGACGTGAATGCTATTCCAATCGGTAAAGGGGATCGATCAATTGAATTCACAGTTGGTCAATAGCAGTACAGCGTTCGTTGATATTTATCCTACTGAATCCCCATAGTGCCTTGTTAGAGAGATTTGTTTTGCCTACGATCTTTATGAGTGATGATAGCAAATATTTCTAATGATTCTCGGACGTTGCTCGATCGTCATGACTAGCGAGTACGAAACCCAAGCTTTAATATAACCAGATTAGGACTTGACTCCTTATTCCCGTCCTGTAGATTCCCTTGCTCTCGAATATCACATGGAAGTCAGGTGGTTGATCCTAATTTGGCAGGCAAGATTTCTTCTGGCGGATATTTTCCTCCGTCCCCAATCCGTTTCCAACCAACATCTCTCCAGGGCCAGGCCATCGCATTCTCATTGAAACTCATATCCAATATTGACGAGAAATCGACCCATTCCATATCTTAAAGAGTGTCTACACAATTCATAGCAGCTACTGCGTTAGTCGAATCGACCACGAATATGGCGACACATGCGGATAACACCCTCGCTGCTTTTCTTCGAGACTCAACAAGGATCCTTGACTGGAAGATTCTTCAATACCGAATCGAACTATATCAATGAGGGTCATGATATGCCCTACAGATTCCGTTGTGACCCTTCCTTAGTGGGGTCTTCACGAATCGTTGTCTCAGTCAAATTCCTTCTGACTTCCAGCACTGCAGATCTTCAAATCGACTTGATCATGAAATATCATGATCAGCAATCTCCAGTCCACAAAAAAGTACTTTAGCTTCCTTCTTGTTCATGCTAATTCTATTACAGTATCGATGTCAGGAAATGCGCCATGTTTCTCCGCCACGGAGGGCGATTTTTGAAACCCCATTTTGTTTCATCTTGATCATATCAACTGCCCGGCGTTTGAATTTGCCCCACGATCCTGAATACGTCGCGGAATGAAATTTTCCGTTCAATATGGATGAGAGAGGACGGGATCTCTTTCAGTTCAAGATTGGCTGTTAGTTAACTGCTTGAGACTGGTCAGGTCACTGGAACAACTCACACCGCTGCAATTGTTTCCACAGCCCCTCTAGGTTATTGCATCGATAATTCGAGATAAATTGAATATGTCTTAATGGAAAACAGCGCCAATACCCCGTGAAAATTCTACAAGGATTTCCTATCCCGCTACGAATATGCTGCTTGAATGAATGGGGCCATCAAAACGGTGCCTGTTCAGCCCATCTGGGTACTGGGCCCAACTTGTGTCAGGAACACGGAGTTTAGCCCTATACGGAAGATTGAAAAATTAATATACTACGATAGTGAAGTGGGTGGGTTCTCCAAGGCTATGCTCTGTAGTCTGTATTCATCTGGAGTGTATATAAAGACCACAGCCCCGACATACATCCACGACTGTCCTTTCTTCATTTGTATCTCAAGACTGGCTTCTTGTTTTCCCACTCCCTAACTTTTGATTCTTTTTTTCTTTCTTTTACCTGACAAACTCAACAAACATTCTTTTCCGTCAACATGAAGCTCGGCAGCTTGATCATGGCGGCCAGCGCCGCGAGCCTGGTGCACGCGTCGTCGTCGTCTTCTTCCACGAAGCGTGATGCCGTCAAGAAGCGCGCTAATGGGTTCACCTGTATGTCAAGAGACTGGATATCTTGAAAATTTGTCCTAACCGAATATAGGGGTCGGCGCCAATGAATCTGGTGCCGAATTTGGCGAGACTAACATTCCTGGAAAATTGGGAACCGATTACACCTGGCCCAACGCCAGCTCTATCCAGACCCTGAGAGATGCGGGTATGAACATCTTCCGAGTTCCATTCCTCATGGAGCGCTTGGTGCCTGATGACATGACCGGCACTCCTGACGCCACATACTTGAAGGCGTTGAAATCGGTAAGTGGCCATTGCTCCGGTGCAGCTCAATGTGGCTGATAATATTGCATAGACTGTCCAGTCGATTACCGAGGGCGGTGCATACGCTGTCCTTGATCCCCACAACTACGGAAGATAGTGAGTTCACTGGCCTTGTGCTCGGCTACCATAGAACTAATAATGTGAACAAAGTTCTGGAAACATCATCACTTCCACCTCCAACTTCCAGTCCTTCTGGAAGACCGTTGCTGGTGAATTCTCATCGAATGAGAAGGTCATCTTCGATACCAGTATGATCACCAAGAAGCGTGATATCTTGGGATAAGCTAACGTGCATTTGCAGACAATGAGTATCATGACATGGATCAGAGCCTGGTCCTCAAGCTGAACCAGGCCGCCATCAACGGTATCCGAGCTGCTGGAGCCAAGACGCAGTATATTTTCGTCGAGGGCAACTCGTACTCTGGTGCCTGGAAATGGGCCGACACCAATGACAACCTGAAGGGTTTGACCGACCCTCAAGACAAGATCGTCTATGAGATGCACCAGTACCTTGACTCGGATGGCTCTGGTACTTCTGAAACCTGTGTCAGCTCGACTATTGGTAAGGAGCGTCTGCAGACGGCCACCAAGTGGCTCAAGGACAACAACAAGAAGGGATTCCTTGGTGAATTTGCTGGCGGTGTCAACAAAGACTGTGAGACGGCAGTGGAGGGACTTCTCTCTTACATGTCCGACAACAGCGAAGTCTGGATGGGTGCCGAATGGTGGGCTGCCGGTCCCTGGTGGGGTGACTACATGTACAACTTGGAGCCAAAGGACGGCCAGGCATACTCGACCTACCTGCCCATCCTCAAGAAGTACTTTGTGAGCGATTCGAGCACCAGCTCCGCGAGCAGCGCCAACACCAAGGTGAAGATTAGTACTCCTACCCCATCCAGCCAGCCAGCGTTCCCCAGCACCACTCCGGCAGTCCCAACCCCCAGTGTTCCGTCTTCGGCCTCGATTTATGTGCCTACTACGTTCCTCACAGCCTCGAGCTCGTCCATCCCATCCTCGACCAGCAGCGTGCCTGCTGCGAGCAGCTCGGGTCTTGTGAACCGCTACTATCAATGCGGTGGCCAGGACTGGACTGGACCGACTACTTGCCAGAGCCCTTACACTTGCGTCAAGCAGAACACCTTCTACTCCCAGTGCATGTAAGGCATAGCTGAGTCGAACAGAGAGATTGGTACAGACGGTTTGTCTTTGTTGTGAAATTTATTTTTTTTCGATTCATGTATATTACTTGAGAAAATAGTTTGACTTGATTGAATCAACCTTGGTTTTGAGTCAGGTGCATATGCGGAGAACCATCAAGTGATTAGCTATGACATATCTTGAACCCCGCACCGGTCTAGATTTATCGGTATGGCATCCGAGGCTGGAGGTTTGTATATCGATATGAGATGAGTATCTGTATAATGCAGTCAAGGCCAATCTATATTGATGTCACAGTTGACCTTGTTCCTGATACACTCCACCATGCTGCAAGATGAACCAGAATATAATCTCATAGCACGATTATATCGTTGGAGATGCTTAAATACGAAATATCCCTAACCAACCCTCACAGATAGGTCACCAACTCCTTACCCCGATAGGGAAAAAGATCCGTTTGACACTTCGTATATAACAAATCTATCCATCCAACACCCCCTCCCTCACATTCCACCATCACATCCAGTATCAAAATATCTTCGAATAAAGAAAAGTGATATCCAAAACACCATCCTTATCAAGAATAACATCCACAGTCCCAGAAACCTACTTTCTCCCTCCCACAAAATACGCACCCAACAGTCCCCTCCCGGTGTTGGTCTATCGAAATGTCCTCCCCGATCCGTTGACGGAGGAATCGTGTCAGGCGTTTATCGAGGACCATGGATGGGAGAGGAAGGTATTCACTTCATCACCGAATCTCCTAAGTACATACATATGGGTTGATTTATTAAATGTGACCGATAGGGCCCTGTCTGGAAAGCAATCTACAAACGACATTTCCATCCAAATGTCCATGAATGCTATGGTTGCTACCTACCTACCAACCCATACATACCACCAAGTACAGTGCCTACTGACAAATAAAAGGAATAATAAGCGGAACATCCCAAGTCCTCATGGGCCTCGGAACAGGAGACATCGAAACCCCCAATTCCGGTCTCCGATTCACACTCCACGCAGGCGATGTCGTTGTCCATCCGGCTGGGACTGCGCATTCGAATGTTGCTGATGAAGGGGAGTATCGATATATGTCCTTTTTTCCGGCTGTAAGAGTTGTCTTTCTGGTTTCTATGTTTGGGCTCGGTGTTGGTTCTAACGAGGCTTTTAGGGATCGCCGCGTTGGAAGTCGGAGACTGGGAAGGAAGAGGTGGATTTGGAGGCTGTTCGGAGAGAGACTGGGGGTGTGCCGATGCCATTGGATCCGGTTTGGGGAGGGGAGGGATATTTGCGTTCTCTGTGGAGTATGACTGCGGAGTAGCTGAAGGTGTTTTAAGGTAAGATGATTGATTGTTGTCATTTATATATGCGTCTATATAGTATTTGATACGAAGTACAGGCAATACACAGATTGATTCATAAGAATGCAAGCACAGGAATGAAAACTTTTGAACAGGTCTATTATCATAACTCATACTGATGACTTTACATATCAAGCCGCATGTAAGCGGACAGTCACCAGGTCAGCTGGGCAGCTGGTCAAGGTCAAACCGTGACGAATCTTCTGTTCCGGATGAACATCTTCGATTCCATCGAAGCGCTGCAACAAGCGCACCAGAACGTATCCAGCCTCAGTCAAGGCGAACTGTTGGCCAATGCATATGCGCGGGCCACCGTTGAACGGAAGGTAGTCCCAGGTGACCTTGCGGTTCACCCAGCGCTCGGGAATGAAAGAGTCGGCATCTGGGCCCCAGAGGTCCTTTCGGCGGTGTAGAATATGCACGTTGTACATGACGGCCTGGCCCTTGGTCACATATACTGGCTGCGAGCCGTCGGGACCTCCGCCCAGGGGAAGAGTGGTATCCCGCACGGCGGTGCGGCGGTTCATAGGCACAACAGGGTACAGACGAAGAACCTCGTTCATACAGTGTTGAAGGTACTGGCAAGACTTGAGAGAAGCGAAGGTAATGTTCTGGGGGTTCTCGTAGGTGCCGAATTCCTCAACGATGATCTTACGGAGTTTCTGGAACACTTCCGGATGCCGGGCCAGAAGGAGCACGGTCCAGCTGAGCAGCGAGGCGGTTGTGTCACGACCAGCAAGAAGGATGTTGAGCAACTGAGAGCGAAGTTCGATAGGATCCTGAGTGACAGCAGCCAGTCCGTGAAGGAAAACGTAGTTGGAAGGCTTCTCTTCGTCTTTCTTGGTCTTTTCATCCTGCACGCCCTTGAGAGCAGCGTCAACGAAGCGGTCGACAAACGAGTGCACCTGCTTATCGGAGTGACGAGATTCCTTGTTGTTCACGATCCAATGCAATTTTTCGAAACGAACACGTTGTGCGGCGTACCACTGGGACCGATCGAAGTAGAAGGGGAATTCTGCAGCCGACTTGTCTCCCTTCAGGGCAGCCAGTTGACTATCAACGCTCTCTCCAAATAGGAATTCGGTGGCAGAGTCCATGGTAAGGCGGAAGAAGATGGTCTGGATGTCAATCTGGCCAGACCAGCCATCAGCAGCAACAGGTAGTGCTTGCATCGCATTCTGAACATGACGTTCCTCCAAGTCCAAATCACTAATCTGATCACGGGTAAACTGAGGTCGCAGCAAAGCTCGCGAACGGGTCCAATCCTCGCCATCTGCTGTAAACTGTTGACGCAGGGTTAGAAGAGTAGGAAAAACACACCAGGGGACCATAGAGTACGTACAATACCAGTTCCCAGAAGATCGTTTAGAGAGTGCTGTCGAATAGCACCCAGATCAAAGTCTTTGAACTGAGTCGCCAACAATGCCTGGATGTTCTTGGGGTCACAGGTGAAGAGATTCTCGCGGCCCATAGTACGCACGCGGAAGGTCGACACATATCGGTTCTCGCGGTCGGACATGAAATCGACTCGACGTTGGGTATACATAGGAATGTCCTTTTCCTTGTCTGCCTTCAGAGACTCCTTCAGAGTGCTGATTCCCAATGGATCACTGGGATAAAGCAAGGTTGGGCCACAGCCCAGCTGACGAGCGCGTCGCGCATGCTGAATCGAAGTCACAATGGACCAGAGCAAGCGAAGGACGACCGCAGCGGCCGCGACGACCACAAAGAAAGGGAGGGCCATCTTGAACCACAGAAAGAGGTGATGTGAGAAACGACAGAGAAGACGGCCATCATGTTCATAATAAAAAAAAATTGTGAGGTTACAGGAATGGCTGCTAACGGGTTTCTAACCCTGAAGAAGACTTCGACCGAGGCCCATTGCGGCCGCAGGTGGGGAAGCATCAAATGAAACGCAGATGATTCGATGCATGTCAGTATGGGGCAGGGGCTCCTGGACGATGGAGCTCAATAATTTAAGGTCGATGCAGCTAACAGGTCACACTCAAAATGCCATCTCGGAGGATATTGAGGATGGGGGCAAAGGAGCAACGATCATCTCCGTCGTGGGGAAGCGAAAACTGGGAAGGTTGGCTCTTGGTCGTTCTTGGGCGACGCGAAACTGTCGGACTTCGGCGTGACCGACGGCCCGATCGAGGAGATCGAGAACAGCTTCATGTTATTTGTCCGGCAATACGAGCCTCGTCGCCACGGGGGCCGAGGTTCCATTTTGCGGATTAGTGATCGCCAGGTCCATGACTTGTTTTATCTCGCCCACATCAACCACATGCAATCCTCTTCCTTCGCGGTGGGGTTGAACCTAGTTATCAACCACCTTCTTCCTCGGCCAGATGACATCTCCAAAATCAGATAATCAACAGCTTCTGCATATCTTGTCGGCGCGCTCGTACCTGGACTCTGGGCAAATAGCAAGGCCCCCTCCAGCAGACAGTCATGATGTCCCTGCCACCCCGTTGAAACGAGGTCTGATGACTCGTCCATCAGACTCTTCGGCGTCCCCGGACTCTCTAGATCACGAGCCAAGTAACCCTGTCAAGAAACGTGGCCGTCCACGAATAGAGGCAGATAATCCCAATCCAAACGAGGTATGCGAGGAGAACTCTCTACGCAGGCGATGGGAAGGGTGGACAATATCTGGAGAAGAACCGTCCTGATGGATCATGTCACAGGAACGCCGTCTGCAGGTCCGGCGAGCCCAACGGAAATACCGACTCAAGAAGGAAACAACCATTCAGAACCTCCAGTCCCGTGTGGCAGATCTCGAACATGCTTTGCAAAACGTGTCTGATCTCGTCGTGGACTTTCAAGATACAGTGAGGTCGGATCGAGCGCTAATCAAATCAAATATGACCCCGTTGCTGTCGCACACGACCGACCGGATACTGACAGAGGTGGAGCGAGTAGCACCGGGTTCTCGACATGAGAGTCACCTCGACCGTCTTCCGTCTGGGGAGGATGTTCTCGGACAAGATGAGTTTATCCTGGATCCGGGCCCTCGGACAGAGCGGGATATGGTCAACGTGTTTGGATATCAGATGTCGAAAGACGAACTTGATAATAATAGGGAAACGCCATTATCCCCACTCTTCCAAGCCACCGTCCACAGCTATAGCTTTCAGGAAGCTGGTTTCTATCGAAAACTGCAACGATTTTGCCTCGAACATACCTACCGCTGGCTGATCGATCCGCAATCAGACCCCAAATTTATCATCCGCGTGTTCGGGCTACTGCCCTGCATCGCAGAGAAACAAGTCGTAAAAAGAAACTTTCAGAAAGTCCTACGAAGTGAAGTCAGTGCCCCACTGGAACTGACATTCATCCCGTTTTACTGCATCGGTGGTGCCGGGACGCATTATCCCCGGACAGGTGACGACGGAAGACCGAAATATCCAGACAATATGCGAGTGCCACGACGGATTCTTAGGCGCGTGTTGGAGTCGATGTTTGGTGCATCAGCATGTGACACCGATGAACGCATAGAAAGCCAGCTGAAAAGACTGGATCTGGATGGGGATTGGTTCGACTGTCATGATGTGCAGGGTTATCTCGAGCAGATGGGGATTATACTTGACAAATCGTCAAACCTAGTTGAGGTTCCAGCATCGACAGTCCCCTTGCTTTATGGTCCCCATCGATGGTCCAACCGACGCAGCTCCAGGGCTGCTGACCTTTTGGATGAAGCCCTGCTTGATGATCTCATAGAACCCTGGGGAGGCAATGGCAATACAGAGGCGTCGGGTTACGTCCTAGATGTGGAGCATTTTTTCAACTGTAAGTTTGGTGGTTTCATCCTTGCTGATACCTGAAACTGACTCTTACTGAATAGCACTTTTACGGAATGTCCGACTTCTCGGACGTGCCCCAGGTTTTCGACGTGGTGACGTTGATGCAGCTCTCAAAACGGCCTTGCGAAAATCAGACCCTTGCCTCGGTGATTAGGCTCATCATAACAGCCTTGGAAATATAATCATAATATGACACGATAAATAATGCCTACAATATCCACAATATATATCCAAATTATCCGAAGAGGGTATCCATTAAGTTATAAAGAACTAGACAATGTAGGTATAGCGACATGGACCATATCAATTAAATCCGTCAAACATTATCCGGATCGCATTTCATTCCGCATTTTCTCGGTAATCATAAACTAGCAGCAGATTTCGCAGCACTCGAAGCAGGCAAGACCGGCGCAACTATTCAAGTCAGTATCAAACTGGAGAAATAGAGTAGAGTCGTTCTATCTTACATTCCGCAGCAAATGCCACCACCTTGACCACCTCCACGGAGCTGCATCTGTTCCTGGGATTGCTGATGTTCATTAGTTTCTCTGGATCGACAATGGGTATAAATATATCACAAAAGACATACAGGCTGCTCGGAGACGATCTGCTGGTTGGTAGGATCTGCAGGGCTGGAAGGCTGCTCCATGGTAAGAGTGTTGGGGTTGAAGGTAGCCTCGGTGGGCTCCTCCTTGGAAGACTTGAACCAGTTGCCGAACATTGTGATAGATGGTTGGTAGGTGTTTGAAGGTGGATAAAGAAGTAGTGATTGATAGTAGAGAGATGAGAGAACTTGTCAAGCTGGAGATTGGGGATGCGGCGGCTTTTTAACGTCGACTGAAACGAACCATCGGCAAAAAAAAAATAAATAATAATTAAAATAATAAAATAATTAAAAATAATAAATAACAATAATGGCGCTGCCTGGGGTTGGAATTGGATGGATGGATGAATCGGCACACGCCCGGGTTCACTAGTGTATTACCGGCTGAAAGAAATGGGATGGGTCAGGAGACCTGAAGGGCTGAGAGCTGAAGCGGTCAACCGTTGAGCGTTAAGTGATCTATCTATCTACATACTATGATACAAGGTATTGACTCTATTCAAATCTGTGTCTATTCCATTATTATTTCTTCCATCAATATCGTCATGATACTATTCATGGAGTCCTATCAACCGCCACGTACCCCCCGAGTCATCACCCACGTTGCCCAGACTCAGCCCTGTTACTGGGTCCCCCAGCCAAACCGCCTTGGCAGATCTTAATTTAGCTGTCTTTGTATGTGTATCGTACCGGTATTGTGGCTGAATCGACAGGGGGACTGAAGAGCCAAATCAATACAAGCGGTCTTGGCTAAGCCTTATCTGGAAAAAGAGACTTTTGGCGGGCTTCCTGAAGGATTATTTGCCTAGTTCAGGCGTCAGGGCCGGCGGTTATGCGTAGATCTTCTAGTTTATGTAGATGCATTGTTAACTACTTATTAGTTATTACGTATTCTTTTTGTATGTCTTATTTATTAATTTATGATTGTGGCAGAGTAGATGGGTTGCACTCAATTGGCCAGCAATCAACATACTTCGATAGTGCTTATCATGGTTTTTTCCAGGTGTAGACTAGCGCGGCCGCCTGATTCATTACCAGCCACGTACCTGACCGTACCGAGGATGCGAAGCTCAATGAAGCCATAAAAATTAGGAATGGAACCACTAGAACATCCACGGAACGGCTCATACGCATTCATCAGCCATCAGTCATGCCTCATTTCTGGTATATACTATCGACTATCCACGAACTATGTATCGTCAAACTCCAACTTTGAGTCTATTATGTTCAAATCTTCCGCTTTACCAACCCCCGGAAAAAGTCAAAGCTGTTACTGTCACTCTGCAGCTGCCACACTCTCCCCGTGGGACGATCGTTCCACCCCAACTCTTCCGCCAGCAATAGTCCATAGTCCCGTGTGATTCCCTTGATCCGCGCTCTGGCTCCCCCTTCTTCCTCCAACGTCACCACCTGGTGCATGTGCAGCCAGTCGCTGTAGTAGATATCCTCGAAGCCTTTGTCGAATCCTGTCCGGAGGAACCGGATGTACATTTCCTCAAACGTAGTGAGGATTCGCGCAAGCAGCTTCTCAAGAGTGACGGGTGCTGGTCTGTTCGGAAGGAAGCGAGAGACCAGCGCGTTCAGAGATGTTGTGGGCGATGTATTGGTGGCATTGATGCCAATTCCCACCACGGAGATGTATTCATTTCCAGAGAAATGCGAGTTGATCAGGATCCCGCAAATTTTGGTATACTTTTGCTTCTCCGGGTTTTCCGGGTCCAATGCATCTGACACGAGTTCATTAGTGTTCCATACTTCCATGTCGTAAGAACCTTAATTCTGACTTACAGACGTCGTTGGGCCACTTGAGCTTAACCGGTAAATTCTCGTAGCCCTTATCATAACTCTTGATCCCTTTCACAATGGCCATTGCTGCCAAGTACTGGATGAAAATGACAGGTGCGGATTGTAACTTTTCGACCGGATGGCGCACCACCGTTGAGAAAATAAGAGATCCTGCTGGGGACACCCAGACGTTGGAGCCTCGTCCTCTTCCAGCAATCTGGGTTGTCGCCGTTGCTGTGAAGCCATTCGGCAACCGCCGAAGCAACTGGGCATTCCTAGAAAAGTCAGCCGGAAATGATGAAGCTGGCGAGCGAAAGGCCTTACTTTTCTAGAATAGTATTCGTGCTGGTGATGACCTCGCCGTACATGATATGCGAACCGAATTCTGAAGCCCCCTCCCTTGATTGGGATTGGTATTGCTTCAGGTTAGAGTAAAAGGAATGGTGGTTGAAATAAGGCGTGATTTTCGAAGATGGCAGCTCGTCGTGAACGACAAGGCGTTTGAGAATCGCGTTGTAATCCACAATCCCTGGTTCAGCAGCGTCCTTTGGGCTTTCCTTCGAATCATCAGGAAGGGATTCCTCCAGTTTTTCCATACTCCACACTCCATATTTCTCGATACGAAAGGTATCGTTTTCATCCTTCAGGTACTTTTCTTTTCCATCCTTGGTAATCACATCATCAAGCGATGACAAGAACGTCTCCGTGTCAGCCGGATCGGCCGCAGACAGGTGCAAGGAGGATAAAGAAGGGACAGTCGTAGTATCCTGGCTGACTTGTAGGCCCAGCTTGGACAAGCAAGCCTTCAGAAAGTCGGTCCTAGACTTGTCGTCGGCAGCCAGAGCGTCCACCAGTTTGGCATATTCCGGACCATTGGCGTTCCTATCGAGATTGGCAGCTGCGAACCTGGACTTTGTCAGCTGCAATCCAACACAATTATACAATTCTAGAGCAAACGAACTCTGGGTGTGGGCTGGTCAGAATAGCGGCTCCCTCCCCAATCTTGCGGTAGATAACAGCAGCAGCGCCTTCGCCAGGGTCAACGTTGAGTTCTTCTGTGTAGCTGGCAAGAACCTCCACTTTTTTATCGGCATATTTCGATGCATCGACAAACACGCCACCTCCATTGTAATAAGCCCGAAAGACATCCGGCACAGTTCCAACACTCAATGCATCCTTGGATACCTTGAGCTCGGCCGCTCGCGCTCCACCCTCACTGTGGTAGACGAACCCCTCGAACGCCCCTCCTCGGCATGTCCCGGGAAAGAAAGAAAGCTCCCGCTCCCCAATAACCTGCATGGTCTTGTCGCCAACCTCGAACTCACACCGATGGCAGCCGTAGTAGCCCCCCGCGCAGAAGCCCAAGTAAGCGCCTCCTCTCTGGACGAACTGTTCAATTCTTCTATTACCAACGCCATTGAGTGTTCGGCAGTATCCTAGATCTGCTCCGCCGGGGATCACAAGTAATGCGCAAGTGAGCGTCCATGGCTCTCTGATGAGCATGTCGCCCGTGACGGGGATCACGGCATAGTGGGGGGCAAGAAGGCGGCGGAGGGAGTAGAGACAGTGTCGGACGGATTCGACGGTAGTTCCATTGCCTGTATAATGATATCGGTGGTTAGAAGGAGGTTTGCTTCAAGAGAACTGGATGGTCAAACCGGAATAGACAAGGACGTTGACCTTCTTCCCGGTTATGTTGGGTGTCACTGTTGTCATCTTGCGGCGGGGAATGAAGAACCTCAAGTAGAAATTCCCCCTCTAACTTTCACGCTTGATCTCCGACACAACCTGGTGCAATATCGTCGCAATGTCCAAGAAAGAAGACAATCCCCCCGTTGTACCAGAAGTGGATGACGATGAGCCGGATGACTGGTAAGGTGTCTTGGGTGTTGGGAAGAATTGATCGTGTTGGGACGCTGACGGAATCAACCTGGTCTAGGGACAAGCGGATCTTCAGCACCGGCTGCGCAGGTGAGTAGTTGGGGGTCTTGGACGAGTGGGATGATATTCATATTAACTATGGCTAGCTGAGAATATGAAAATGAATGACTGCTACTATGAAAAGAAGGATTGGCGAATTTGCAAGAAAGAGGTGAGTTTTGTTCTGTCGTCTGCTGTCTGCGGGCTGGACGGAGGTGCTCTTCTACCGGGCATCGCAGTTCAATATTGAACCGACCGTTGCATTTGAACAATATCCCTGGAATTGAATAGCAATATGAAAGTGAAGAATACACCTCACTAACTTGTCTGTTCTAGATGGAGGCATTTCGCGAATGTTGGAAGCGCCAGGGCAATGACCAGCGAACGGCGACAAAAGACGTTTGAGACGCATTGGAGATACCATCCATTACGAGTGTCCAACTGCTCTATCTGAATTATTCCTCTCTCTACTGTACTTTATGTAAAATAGACATCTTTTCCTGGATTTCGGGCAATGTACCAGCTATGGCCGTTGTTTTAATATCACGTGACACTATACGGACTTCTTGGTTCTTCTTGCTCTCAGCTCCCACCAGCATCATCTTACAGCTCCAAAATCCACCAAAAAAATGTCTCTCCCCCGTCTATCTCGCTCATTGCGAACGGCAGAATCCCTCCTGCCAAAGACAAACACCGTCAATCTCGCCTCTGCCTCGCGGTTCAGCTCGCGACGAGTCCTCCCCACCGGCTACAATGCGTCCAACCTCCGTTTCACACGATCATTGAGCAGCTCAACTCCCACCAGACAAAACGGACAAACAACACCCAAACCCGCCTCTACTACATCCACCTCATCAACTACATCTACACCAAAAGCACCAACCCCAACTCCAGCCGCCGCCCGCGCCGCCACCATCGCCTCCTCAACCCCCAACCAACAAACCACACCCAACATCTCCAAAACCGGCCTCTCGGACAAACCCCTCGAGCTTGACTCAACCCCCGAAGAGAAAATCGACTGGACTCGCTCCTTCCACGGCCTCAGCGCTGCCCCCTTCCCCAAAGAAGCCGCCGATATCCTCCTCGCCGAGACAGACCCCGAAGAAGTCGAGATCAAGCCCGATGGGATCCTCTACCTGCCCGAGATTAAGTACCGGAGGATTCTGAATAAGGCGTTTGGACCAGGCGCGTGGGGGCTGGTGCCGAGAAGTGAGAGTATCGTTACACCCAAGACGGTTACGAGGGAGTATGCGCTCGTTTGCCATGGACGGTATGTTGTCACCCATCCTTTTCCAGGATAAAATGAAACTAATCGAGTGGCCATGTTAGACTTGTCTCGGTAGCCCGCGGTGAACAAGATTATTTCTCGCCCGACGGTATCCCCACCGCAACGGAGGGATGTCGATCCAATGCCCTGGTGCGCTGCTGTAAGGATCTCGGCATCGCCAGTGAACTGTGGGATCCACGATGGATTCGCAAGTTCAGGGCCCAGTATACCCGCGAGGCATTTGTGGAACATGTCGTGAACAAGCGCAAGACGAAGATTTGGGTGAGAAAGGATGATCAGGTGTCTTATCCCTGGAAGGAGACGAAATAATATTGTGCACTATCCATTTCACGACTATGACTGTCTGTCTTGATGGGTAAATGCGATACTATTGTACCATAGATTAAGAATCAAACATAGATGTCTTATAATAATTCACTCTCTTCTTTATTGAAATTTAAAGTAAAATTATATAGTAAATGTCCCCACCCAACCTACTATATACATACAATTAACCACACGCACAAAAACCCAAACTCTTTAATTTCCCATAAATATATCCCAATTTCCCTTTTTTTTTTTTTTTTTTTTTTGTTTCATATTACTCTCGCGCTGGCCGAGTCCACATCTGTTCTCCGTTATTATGCCGATGAGCCGGAGGCAACGGCGGCACCTGCAAGCCACTCGGCGAAGACAAAATCGGCGAAGGCTGGCTCTCCTCCAACGGGACTGTAGTAGTGGGTAACTCGTGCGTGTCGGCATTAGCATACGGTGTCTCCTGGGGAGGGTAGTAACTAGTGTTGGTGGGGTAGTTGAAGAGCCCTGCGGGAGGTTGTGGTGCGTTCAGGGCTGTGTTTGAAGCAGTTGGGGTCGCGGACATGCGCTGGAGACGAGGAGGGATCGGTCGAGCGATGATGGGGACACCAGCGTAGGTAGCAGGGCCGGGAGGGGTGGTGCCGCCCTTACGACGGCCGGTTGAGGGCTCGCGAGCGAGTAAAGGGTTGGCGCCGGAGTTGACGCTTAGCTGGCGCGAGTTGCGGGGTGAGCCGGTGGGCGTTTGGTAGTGATCGGGTTCGGTTTCTTGCTCGTCGCGCGACTGGTCCATGGCTGGGGAGCGAACGTTGAGTTGGTCTGCGTAGGCTGCTTCGGTCTCGTGGGTGGGTGCGCCGCGACGGGAGATGGTTCCGGTTGAAAGGCGGGTGGTGTCGATGCTGGTGGACTTGCCCTGGGGTTGCAAGGTGCTTGATGCGTTGGTGCCGTTTCTGGCGAGTAGACCGGAGGCTGCTGCTGGACCGGCTGCAGCTGGGGTCTTGTCATTGGTGTTGTCAGAGTCGGGCTTGTCGTTGTTGTTGTTGTCATCATCATCTGCCGGGGCCTCCTCATCTGCGCCAGGTGCACGGATGGGGATCTTGCGCACGGCCAGAACCAAAGCGCACATGAACTTGGATCGACGAGCAGCACGGACGGTTTCGTTGGACCAGTTTGATTTGTGGCGGATATCGACGGACAGTTGGAGTTTGTCCATGTCGCCGACACCGACCATTTCGATGTTGATATCAGGTTGGAAGTCACGGCAGTTGTCCTTGTCGCGGACAAATTTCTCCATTTCCGCTTTGAGACATTGGATGTCGGCGAAGGTGGTTTCGAATTTGACGGGGATGGTCAGCTGCTCGTGCATGGCGTTGGCACGGGTAAAGTTGTCAATCCAGAGTCCATTGAGAACGACGTTTGGCACTTGGGTCATGCGATGGTCGGTGACACTGCGAAACACACTGAACAGGAGGGAGATGCGCTCCACGACATAGGGCTTGTCGCTGACTTCGATGCGGTCACCAACGTCAAAGGGATGCTTGACGAAGAGGAAGATACACGAGCCCAGGACTTCTTGCGCCGTGGTGGAGAAGACGAAACTCAGAGACAGCAGGGAGGTAGCACCAGCAGCGATGACGGTGCCAAATCCACTTGTGACAAACGAGACAAAAACCAAAATGCTGATGATGAACGCTACGGTGAGCAGAAGATTGTCCAAGACGTGGATCGCCTGATCAACATCGTGCATACTGTGGTTCAGAGCCTTCCTCGAACGCCCAAACTCAGTCACTGCCAGGATCATTTCATCGAGAGAGATATCGCCATTGCCATCGCGATCCAGAATCTGGAAGCACTCTTCGGCGTCTGCATCCCTTCCAGCACCGAGCACCTCGAGTATATCATCGTAGTAGAGGGCCTCTCGACCCTCAATGACACACGACATCCAGATTCTACGGGCCAAAGCCTCAGATGCCTTCTTACGTTCCAACGCATGGGTGACAACCGAATGCGCCGAAGTCGGGTTGAAGACTTGCTTGCCCGTGAGTTCCTGGGCGACATTTCCAAAGGCCGCAGTCACCTTGTCTCCAAAGCGACCAACGTTTTGACCAACGTTTCGAATCAGTCTCAATGGGACGCCGCTTCCAGACCGCTCAAACCCTGGTCGCTTTGCAGTGGCGGCACCGAGGAAAGTGTCGGAGATGATGGCATCCTCGTCGCGGAACTCCTTGCAGTACATGGGAAACATGTTGCGCGAGGCTTCATAGAGTTGGCCAACCAAGTAGATGTTGCGCTTGGACTCTTTGATCTTCGCGTCAAACTGTTTCCGGTGGTAGCTGACCGAGATGAGCTGCACTATGGTCTTTTCTCCAAGGAAAATCAAGCTACAGACGAGCAGGGCGAACAGGATGTTCTTCACTGATTTCTCCCAAGACTTGACGGAGGTATCACCCTCTGCTTTGTTCAAGGGGTTCATAGTCATGATCTTTACGAATTAGCTGACAGATGCTCCCTCTTTCCAGGAAGAAAAAGATCAAACATACCGGTAAAAATGTCACCAACGACACAACCAACCATGCCACCAGGGAAAGGGGCATCTCCAAAGCCCTAAGCAGCAGCGCATACTTCCGCGTCCCTGAGCTGACAATACCGCACAGGAATTGAAACACATAAGGCACAAAGTGAGCGAATATCTTCGAAACCCACAGACTCAACCACACGACCTCAATCCAAGTAAAGAACCAGTGCAGCGCGACGCCTCCAATCTTGACGTCCTGCGCAACCGTCGCACCCACGATAATCGGAATCGCAATCAACAGCCCAATCGGCGTCACGTAAATCATATAACGAGTGATAATGGAGAAATTGAGAATAGCCTGATAGATGCGTCCCATGCGCGTGATAGTCCCATCCTCTGGCTCCTCCAACGACCGTCCCTTGTCCTCATCTGTCGCTCTCCTGCGTCGACCAGGCCCGTGTCCAGAACCCAGACCAGAGCCAGCAACCAAGCTGGACTTCTCCCCGCTCTGCTCGGCCATGTCCGCCATTGGGGGCTCATAATGGTTTGTAGAAACGGGTGTGACCCCGCTGCCCTTGCGAGCGCCAGTTTGGCCTCGACTCGAGACACTGGTTAATGGGATGTCGATCGTGGCATCATTAGGGTTCCCCATTTCCTCTGGAGGGGGATCAGGAAGCGGTTGGAAACGGTGTATAGACAATCGCTTCTCAGTCATACCTGGGCGACCAGACATAAGGGAAAAGAAAGGACAGAAAAAGTGGGAATCCGGGAAGGTTTTAAATAGAGTAGTAGTTAGATAGTGCGTGCTCTAACTAGCTGGCCGGCAGCCAGTGGCCACAAACACAAAAATGAGCGATCGCAATGAAAAGAGGGGGTTTGCGCGATGCTCAACACAATTGGAGGATCGAAGCTTTTTTTTTCCTGTCCTGGTTGTCTCGGTCTTTTAGTTCCAACTGTCAAGCAGGAATTAAGGCTGGACGCAGTGGAGAGAGTGGGTCGAATAGAGGCAAAAAAGAGGGACAAAGAGAGAGTGGAAAGCAACGATTGACGATGTTGAAATGAATGAATTCAGTCAAAAAAAGAGAAATAGAGAGAAAGAATTAAGGAAAGGAAGAAGAATCCGGGATAAAAAAAGAAAAAGATGAAGAAGAAGCGAAAGGAAGCGAAGAAAAAATGTAAGACGGGGCGAAGAAGGACGAAAAGGCCTCGACGGACCCTCTCAATGTTTCACAATCCCAGGAACCAAACGCCACGCCATCCTGGATAATAACCAGAGACGCTGTTTGGCATCGCGTTACCAGGGCGCTGGAATGGATGAAGCTGGCATTCTTGATGATCGAAAGAATGGACTATGGAGGAGGAGAGATGGTCGATCGACTAGCAATGTTGATCGTGGCGATCGATCTTAACGGATAACGTTGGACATCATCATCTTCTTCTTATTTAATATTAATTAATATCAGCTGATTCTATTTCTATTTCTATTCTTCGTCATTATCTTAATAATAATTCTGTATATCAATGAATATTGCTGTTAACTGAATACCAGCCTGCATACCAGCTTATCACTGTCTATCATCGTCATTCTTGATCTTCACGTCTATATACCTTACTCATAACCATCCAAATCACGCCTTCGAATCCCTAATCATCCTCTCCAACTCCTCCACCACCCTTTCTCTCTCCCATCCCCCCTCCAATCCCCTCATCACAATCTCCTGCTCACTCTCCGGCGCCATCCCACTCGGCGCCGGCGGTCTTCGATCCAAATTCGTAGGAAACGGATATCCCTCCGCCACGGCCTTGACAAAATCACCCAATCCCCCATCCAACCCCCCAGCAGTACGATACCTCTCCCTCATCACATCCCAGCACGCATTAATCAACGGAACCGTCTCCACCGTCTCCATCGGCTTCCCAAACGCACTACTAATCTGCAACAGGTTCGCCTTGCGATGGAAGTCATCTTCGAGCGCCGTCTCATTCGCCCCAGCCGCATGGAACAGCGCCGGGTTGAAAAATACCCCATCGCCCAGCGACAACGGTAACGCGACGTAGTTCTCTTGAAAGTACGCGCGGAACTCCTCCCGCCGATACGCAAGATACCCCGGCGGATATGTCTGGCTGAAGGGGAGGAATCGCGTCGGCCCACTCGCCAGCGGCATATCGCTATGTGCCACGGCCCCCTGTAACGTGAGATACTGCGAAGCGATTTGCATCGCGGCGGGGAATTTTGAGCAGCTGTCTTCGACTTGAAAGCCGAGATGGTAGTCGCGGTGGCTGTCCTGCGCGGCGCCGCCTGGTTTGACGATATTCACCTGCGCCGTGACGCGGTACGCTGGGCCCAGCCAGGTCTCGCTGACGAGACGCAGCCACGGGTTGGAGTAGTACTCGACGAAGGAGGCCGGGTCGTCGAGGGCGTGTTTGCTGAAGGAGTTCCAGATGCGGTTGTTGCGGCCGCCGGCGGCGAAATGGTCGCCTTTGACTGCGCCGGTGATCTGCTGTTCGTGTTTGATGATGCGCTGGAAGGCAGCGTCTGTCGAGGCTAGGATGGTGTCGTACTGTACTGTGTTGTACATGTTTTTGAGGACGAACACGCCCGGGCCGCTGGCGAGGGCGTGATGCCATTCATTCTGGACGGCGTCGGGAGAGGATACATCCAGTGCTGAGGCGTCGTAGATGGGGATGTTCCTTTCAATGGATGCAGCTAAGGGGTAGGTGGATGTGTTGGTGGTTTGGGAGCATATTTTCTTAAAGTCGTCGAGTTGCGGTGCGGTGCTGGCGAAGAGCCGGTTTGGCACGGCTTTTTGATGTCCGTTGACTCCGTTCATTGTGTGATATATATTGACGGATGGTCAGACTGGATAGATGAGGAGAGATGGAGGGGTCGAATTCAATCGACGTTGAAGCCTTTTTTTAAACCTCAACGCATAAATAATTCCGAATCTGTCGATAATGCGGGGGAATACGGAAAACCTTCTCCGTGGGGTAGTTTTTGATGCTGACAACATGAACACTCATCACAGATCAGATGGAAGAATGGATGAAATCATAGAACATCTCTAGATCCTTCCATCTCGCCCATCTTTCATAACTTTATCCTCCCCGTCCTGCGTCGTCGGTATATCAACCCCTGTCTTCCCCGCGCCGGTCTCGATCTGATGATGATTTCCAAGGCACAACACGATAATACCATCACAAACACTCATAACACTAGAATGATATCTCCATTTTGAAACTATGGCTACATAAAGTATTCAGGCGTCAAGTATCCCCACGGGAAACCTTTTCCGAAAACAAACTCGTAGAACCCATTCCACAAGGAAATATCATTACAAATATACAATCGAATCAATCCGAAAGGCACCAGCCCAGAGAAAAGCATGAGATGAGATGAGGTGAGGTAAAGGTGAAGACGAGTCTCATTGTCGGTTCTGTCGTACCCATGATCATCGTGAACGAATCCCTCAAAAGTGCCCCCCAAGAAAAGAAAAAGAAGTAAAAAACATGTTACTAAAAGGAATATGACACAATTCCCATCCCATAATGATATCCATATGTCCGTCGCTAATCAATGTTGTAAGTATCCAAGAACAGCCTGCGCGTAATTCTATCGATGAATCGATCCGTGAAAAAAAATTAAAATAAAAAGCAGGAAAAGGAAAGAGAAAAGAAAACACCTGCCCATGACAATTGTGTGTAGTTTTATATATTTTTTTCATGCATTCATCATGACGGCCCCGAGATCCGAGGTTAAAGCTGAGTCTGCAGTGGCTGGTTTGTCGGTCCGATTCGACTCGCTCAGGATGAGTTGGTTTTCCGATAAAGTCTCCACGAGTGAATTTGGTCGTCCGGCGACAGTGAACAATACTTTGAGCAGTACTCGCTGGTTCTTTTGCCCACCCAGATTCGGAACAGCCCGATGCCTGGTATGGGTCAGAAGAACTCGCACCAAGGAGCGGATATGTAAATCCGTAGACGAATCTTGAATCACATCCAGACCATCAACCACGCAGACCAGCAGCGGTGGTGCATATTGCAATAGTATATCCACTAAGGATAGAACCTCTTTCCAGCTGGTAAGCGTGCCGTCCAAGGCACGGAACCGTTCAGGATTAAGGCCACTGGTGATGTCGCAGTTGAGAACCGGCGGCAAACAATCAATCAGTTGTCGAATCAAACTGTAAGTCAGGGCTATCAATCCCTGCTCGAACAAGCTTATCCCTTCGACCGTCCGGGTTGGAAGAGAACAGAAATGGGAGATGATCGGTAGCTGGGCCTGGCGAGCGAAGCATGCGTAACAAGCCGAGATAAGGGCGACAGGACTGGGAAATGCGGTGGATGGTGACCCTCCAACCGCCAGAACCTGCGAGTGTGGATTGGTGGCCCATTGCTGTAGCGATGTTACGACACTGCCTTCAGCATTGACCTCGACGTCTGACTCAAAATCGGCAATTTGGTCGTCACTGTCAAAGTAGTCTTGGAGATGTTTTGAGGCTAATTGTAGCTCGACCCGAGTGTACTTGCGCTTGGAGCCTTTGGATTCGAATCTAGACGTGTCTTGAATCAGACTGTCAGCCGAGTCTGCCAGTCCATCATCCGTCGTTGGCGAGTCCTGCGTACCTAAGTCTTGTGCAGCTGCTGTCGTCAAGCATGCAATTCCGCTGTTTTGTTCGCTAACGGGATGGAGTTGTTGGCTTGCTGACTCTAGCATTTGTGAGAGGAGCGATTCCCTTTCCTGGGTCATCTTGAGTCGTTGAGCGGCGTTGTGCTGGATTTCCCAGATGAGCTGGCGGGTGATGGTGTTCTGTGAGGCGATTCGACGTTCGTAACCTTGCAGGCCGACCTGACCCAATCGAGCCTCCTCCCAGAGATACGATTCATTCTGTTGCATGATGCAGCGTTTCACCTCGGATTGACGGTCGTCCAGGTCCATTCCATCGGCGAGCCAGCGTGCAATTTCCTTGGCGGTGCTTCTGATGCTGCAAACGAGGTTTTGAAAGTCGAAGTAGACATCTTGACTGGGGCTCTTCAACAGTTGGCACTTGGACCGTCTGATATACCAATTCATGAATTCCCCCAGGAAAAAGAATGTCAGCGAATAGAATCTAGCAATGGAAGGAATGGCGTCTTGGACGGATACATGGGTCTCTCTGATGGGCAAGCAAATGGATTCATTCACTTCCACGAGAGCTTTGACCAGACCTTCCATGATCCTGGGGTAATTCGCGGATGCCTGGGACGGCTATTTAGTATGCAGGGAAGTCCATGAGAAGACCAGGCATACCTTAATGAGAGACTGCAGAGAGCCGTAAAAGAGAGAAATATAGAGTTCACATTCAGGAAGAGTCATCAATAAGATCGAGTGAGAATCAAAGGTAGATAAGAAACGGTCGCAGAGAGTCATGGAAAGGCTGAAGACCCGTTGACGGGGAGTCGACATCCAGACGGTCTGCACATTGCGCACCAGGCTCAAGACATCTCGAGCATCCTGCGGGCGTTCTTGGAAGTCAACTTGATCTTCTGCGGGGAGACTGTCTTGGAAGATCTCCCAAGTCTGAGCCAGTTCATTGTATTCGATGTCGAGTTCTTGAGTTACAGAGTCACTGCAGAAGTTAGCATCACAGCGGTTCCATCGATCTGATGACTGATCATAGATTCGATCAAATTTCGATAGTTAATCGATAATCGATGAGATGACCCGGTCGGCTGGTTGACATCCGATAGCGGATTCTACAGCCGAACAAAGAAGAGGTAAGGCAGCAAGAAAACCGAACCAAAGGACTTACGAAGCAATGCACTTCTTCTCAAATCGCTTGGACCAGATGAACTGGAAGTCGGGGCACGAAAGAGTGGTCGCGGAGGCCATGATGCCGTCCACCGAGTCGACTGCTGAACGGCTGGGGTGTAGCAGGACGAGGACGATCTCGTCGACGGGGTGGAAGCATTCATGTCAGGGACCAGAAAAGAATAATAGAGAGATTAGAGTGGACGGGCGACCATTTTCCTCTCTTATTCCCTGCGTTGATTATTATTTTTTTCTCTCTTCTCTCTTTTCCCTTCTTCTTTTTCTTCTTTCTTTTGTATTCGTATTCGGAATTGTATTATTGTCTGTTTATTGATGATTAGGTAGTTCTTTTCGTCTGATGTTGTCTGTGTCTGAGTTGTAAGAAAACAGTGCACGGGTCTTCGCAGGAAACGGGGAATCCCGCTAAGAAGGATTTGGGATGGAGGAAAAGAGAAAGTGGAAAAAGGAAGAGAAGAAAGAGGAGAAAAAAGAATGAATCGAGGTGCTTTTGGAGGGGCGCGAAGGGGAAGATTGGCGGACGACGGGGCAGATTGCATATATTGTGGACACTATCCTACAGTACAATGCGACTTTTTGACTCCCTACAATTAATGATGTGAATTATTCTTTGACAAGTGTTGAGGTACTTTTCTGGTGGTCGCTTGTTTCTCTGTGTGTTTCTCTTTCGGTCGCTTTCTTTTCTCTCTCTCTCTCTCTGTCTGTCTGTCTGTCTTGCATGTCTCTGTTCCATGAGAGCCTCGGCCTTGTCAAAGCGACCCTCTCAGCAGGGAACCCTCTGCGCCTCTTTTGCCATTCTGGCCAATCACATCTCCGAAATCCACTGGGGCGGTGGGGCGCCGGGTGTTCGAGGCCTCGAATGGAAGCGGGGAGACGCAGAAGGATAAGGCTTCCAGACCCGGTTGGCCTATGGGACGGGCAGAAGCCAACCGGGGGGCCGATGCAGCCTTCCCAAAAGATCTGTTAGTATCTGAAGCAGAGCAAGAGGCAATTCCATCAAAAGCCTGATATGATACAGAGTCCCCGTACTAATTGTCGCGCCTTAGTACTCGATCCGTACCTTCTGACCGGACATCTGACACTGTCACCAGCCACTGCAGCCAGGTCATCAATCAGCTCACTCTGGACTTTAAACAAAGCAGTCGATATTGCCGAATAGCCAAGCCTCGAATCTCTCTCTCTCTCTTTGTTTGTCTCCTGCCTTTATTCGTTGTCAGTCAATTCGTCATCCCACCGACATGCATATCAATGTACATACCGAGTACATATAGGAGCTACCCCCCCTTCTTTGTTGTTCACCTTGTTCACCTTGTTCACCTATACCGACTCGTCTTTGGGTAGCACACACATCCACACAACCTGCAGGATTAATTATGTTTGCACCTCCAGCTGAGACGGTGTCACCCAGCAGATAACCTGATTCTGTCGCCACTCCATCCCAAATCTGACAGAGGTTAAGGTTTCAACTGGGTGTCAGTTGGACATGATGGGGATTGGATTTCAAGGAGAGCAAAAAGAGCTGAGGTCTAGAAAGACTCACGGGCCAGGCGTTGGTGTTACACGGGGTCTCGACCGTGTAAAATCTGCCAATGAGAGGGTTGGTATAAGGCTGGCTATTTTGTCCGCATGGAGAGATCAGCTGTGAGGTGGTCAGGTACAGTTGATGCCAGATCAGAGCTAGAGTATTCTGCTACTTTATTCTGATTACTTTTATTTATATTCACTGGAGTAATTACTTATTAGGAGAATTAACAGACAATTCTCCCAGATGTCGCACAATCCCTAATGCTGTAGGTATTCTGATATCCACTGAGGATTAGATTTCCCCTGACAAGAACTACTGATTCTATTAATTCATTGGGATGCCTGGAGTGCCTGAATGACAGGGCAATACATTCAGCCTCTCTGCGCATGGATGAGTATTCCTGGATTACTGCTGACAGGACTTGGCAATCTTACTGTGATGAGTAGTCAGCATCTACCTACTCTGAGAGATGTCAGTATGAATATCTTCCTGTCGAATGTGAGTTAAGCTACTAGGTACACAATAGAGTAAATATATAAATACACCATGAATGTTCCATGTTCCATGTTCCATGTTCCATCTATCCTCTTCCATTCCAACTGTCAACAGCAACACACATTCCACGGAAAAGTATTCCACCACAGACACCGATAAGAAGACGGCAGAATTATCGAAGAATCTGTAGCACGGGGTCCTACTACGGAGTTCAAAAACCGTCAAGCCAAGGTGCCAACGAGCAGGTATTTATACCACTGTCGATCAAAGACGTCATGGCGATGGATATGCAAAAGAAATCAGGAATTCCCACCCCGAGATCATCGGCTGTTAGTCAGTCTGGGGTTGTCAGTTGGCTACTTGGCAAGGATAGCGGACTTGGCTGCGGAGAGAGATGCCAGTGCGTTTGCCTATTAGGGTATTCGCTGATTTAGAAGGTATTGCGAGTTGACACTGACTGACACTGACACTGAGTGAATGGCTGTTTTGTATAGATTCTAGTGGAATATATAATCAAAGATGGAACAACGGAGGAACGAGAAAAAGATGACAATCAGCAGAAAGTGGATTCGATATGCAGACAATGGACAAACCTGACAAACTTTTCTTTTCGTTTAATCTGGACGGAAACCGGATTGACACATAACATGATCGGCATCCGGAGGACAGTAGATCTCCGACTGTCCGCAATACGAGTACGACTACTTACGACTGCCTATGAATCACGGAGGAATATGTAACTATTTAATATTTCCCGTACTCTGTTAAGTAGACAATGGCATTGTTATCAATCATCCCCAGATTACTGCAACAAGATTAGAAATAGAACTGGTTTGTACCGTGGAGCAACGCAGAAATGGTGAAACTGTCCTCCGGAATCGGAGGCCGCATCTCCACCTGCCGCACGCGGAGAATCACCGGGAATTCATTGACAGTGTGACATCCCCATGCAGAGATCATCGGTTCTCATCAATCAATGGGTTAATTGATTGATTGAATTGAATTGATGCCAATTGCCAAGTAGAACTACAAGTTCATATCTGGGCTACTGTCTATGATAATTGATAATACTTACGATCACCTGCTCTTATCAATCCCGTCCTAAACTTGAGGCGCCATCATCTCTTGGATCGACGATCGTCATGACCTGTACTCCGGCCCAAGGATCAACCCCCGCACGGCCAGAGGATGGATTTTCCCATTGGGGATAGACGAGGAATAATTATGTTGAACACGATCAAATCGCATTGTTTTGTGAGAAATCGTGGTGCATAACTGGGCAGACATGGTTGAGTTTGGACGATCTCCTTGGAGTCTCTCCAGACGGCAGGTTGGCCGTATCTTGGAATCACTAATAACTAATTGATACTGCTGATACTGATTGATTCTTATCATTTTGATATTATTCTTTCCTTTACTCTTCCCATCTGACTTTGTACGGAGCAGTATCTATCTATTCAATCCGAGTACTCCGTAGTGTATCTTCCCAAACGCATCATCCTCACTTACACTCTTTTCATCCACTTTTCTTCAATCGGATCCTAATTATCATCTCAATTCTTCATCTTCAATCAACCCCTCTTCGTTCAATCACAGTCGGATTTTTTCCCGGCCTTTCCGGGCGGCTGGTCGTTTTTCTTTTTTTTTGCCTTCTCCTCTCTGTCATCCATCTTAGCCTCTGCCATCAAATCACCTTCTCTCCACTACAACTCCACCAAGACTCCATCGTGCTCGCTATCCTCGGCGATCCTTGGATTCAAGCGATTTCCATTTCCACTTGTTCCCCTCCATCTGGCATTCTGGTTCCCCCGGTTGCCCTTTTTCCCTCCTCTCTCTGTACTACTACTGCACCGGCTACTGTATCCCCCCTACTACGCTCCTACACTACTGTAGCCGCCAGTCACATAACGATCCACCTTTTTTTGGTCTGTGATATCAGTCGCCTTCGGCTTCCCTGCTGGTCCGGTTTTTGAGGGTCTACAAGATCGCCTTTGCTTCTTGTCTCTCTTCCCTTGTGCTGACCTGACTAATGATCCCACGCCCATCCGATCCTCCGCCCTGAAAGGTTCGTCATCATCGTGGGGAATCCCGGCTATTCTTTTCGATGGGTTGGCAACCTTCTTCCTTTTCTTTTTTCTCCTCTTCCTCCACCTCTTCTTCCTTCTCTTTCCCCTCAATCCCCTTACTGCTGCTTTTGGCTCTCTGTTCGTCAACCTGGGCAGCAAGTTCATGTTGTGTGGTTTCACCGTCGAATAGTTCCCACGATCTGTCGTGGACCAGCCAGAGGTTTCTGCTGCAGAGCGGTCAGATTCAACTTCCCTCTGGCGTCACTCTTGCGCCTCTCACCCAGTCTCTGGTCAATCAAGACAAGCCCCAGCTCAAGGTGCGTTTGGTAATCCGTCATACTTTTTAATCTCTCTTAGGCTGTTAGCTTGCTCCGCCCCAGAGCCCCAAGCCCGCTAACCTCTATTCATAGAAATTCAATGTCACTGGCTCTCCCGTGAATGTCGACGCTTCCAACGCTCTCTCTTTGACTACGAGTGATATCGCCTTGATCAGTTGCGACAGTTCTGCATATCACGGCGAGTTGGATGCGAGTGCGACCGTCGCCAACGTTCTCACCTCGCAGCAAAAGGCTTCCGCGGTGCTTCTCTATAGCTCCACCGCTACCCACTGTAACTTTACGGCGAATGACGACAACGTCCGTCAGTACAACAACGTCTTTACTCTTGTCAGCCCACAAACCGCAGACACTCTCAAGGACCAACTCAATTCAGAGGACCACGATAGGTCCGCTAGCATCGTGGCGGAAATGTACTCGCCTACCCCGGCCCAGGGCGGTTCGGGTGGGGGAACTGACTCGGGATCAGACAGTCCCAACACTGGTTTGTCTCATCGCAGTATCTTCCATGTGACTTTAAGTTGACCGCTGCGTTAGCTATGATCATCCTGTATACTATTACAGGTATCATCACGGCGCTGTTCCTCGGCATCATCATTACCGGCGCTCTCCGGGCTCATCGCCATCCGGAACGTTACGGACCTCGATATACCACAGGGCGCCCGCGGCAAAGTCGAGCGAAAGGTATAGCCAGGGCAATGTTGGAGACGATTCCGATCGTGAAATTTGGGGACGACCACAACCCGAAGGAGGCAGCGATGAAGGGCGACGTGGAAATGTCGATGAGCTCCAGGGAACAAGTGGCCGAGCACTCTCCAGAGCAAAGAGAGGCTGCCGCTGCCGATGAGACCACCGCACCGCCATCGCAACAGAACGAAGGACATATTAGTTCGGAGCCTAACCAAAACCAACAAAACAAATCGTCGTCGGGAACGACCACACCGGCTGCCGGTCCACCGCAGGAGACGATCAACTTTTCATGCCCCATCTGTACCGATGATTTCATCAAGGGACAAGACTTGCGCGTCTTGCCGTGCAACCACAAATTCCACCCCGAGTGTGTCGACCCGTGGCTTGTGAATGTGTCTGGTACTTGTCCATTGTGGTATGTACCCTTGTAGATCCATGGATAGGGTTAGTTGCTAACGTTATCTCTAGTCGTATCGATCTCAATCCATCTCAGCCAGAGGGTGAGAATGAAACGGGCGAGGCAGAGGATAATACCGAAACCACACAGGACAACAACCCGGCCGGTGCGGCCGAACAACAATCGGAAGCAGTGCAAGGCCGCCAACACCACCGTTTGACCAACTACCTGCACGGTACCTTGAACGCCCGGCGAATGCGCGATGCGAGTGTCGAAGAGCGCCTGGCCGCGCTACGGGTTGTACGCGCAGAGGCAAACCGCGAGGATGCGGCTGAGGACGCGGAGGAAGGGCAAAACCGACGGAGTCGACTGACGACACGACTTCGCGATCGATTCCGGATTCGAACTCGTCCTCATGAGAATGAGGGAGAGGCAACGCAATCGTAATCCACGAGCTGAGTTTTTATCGCCAGCCTGTACATTCGTGTTCGATTATACGATACGAAAAGTCAATTTTCTGAGAAACTTGGCAACTTCTCTGTGTCATATTTGGGTATCATATTTGACATTTATATTGCATGACCTGTGAATAGGTCTTTTTTTCCGGTTTGGGGTATATTTTCCATGATTTGATGATTTTCAGGGATGACATTGGCGAGCACTACAATGGGCGATACAGGCGTTTGGGCAAGGCAAATCAGGAGTTTTTTTAATTGAAAGCGGCTGGAACGAATGAAAATGTATGGATGGTTTATTTTTGTTTATACTTGGATATACATACAATGTTTGAATGATTTGAGATGATAAGCATAAGCATATCAAGTGAGACCGGAGGAGTAATCCCGACATGACAGGTCTATCCCTACGTGGTACTGCAAAATTAAGAGAAAAAAGAAAGGAAAAACCTCCGAACCCCATGGGGAAGAAGCAGAAGCGAGCACAGACTGAGAAGGAAAAAAAACCATAAACAGTGGAACAGGACGAAAGACTAGAAACGAGAAGAACAAAACTAAGACGGGAATTCGAATTCCAAGAATCCATTCTCCGGCAGCAATCGCCCGTTGCAGACGGAAATACCGCCGATCAGGAACAGACAGGAATCAGCAGGCCAGCAGCGGTTAATAATCGTCGGGGATGTCGCCGAGAGAAAAAAAATAAAACCAAAGACAGACCGGATAATTATCGTCGATGTGTCATAAACAAGAGGATAAAAGATAACTGACTATACAGAAGAAGCAGAATGAGGCATTAACGCGCGCCACCGATAGTGGTAATTCCGCGGTTGTGGTTGGCTCTCCCTCTCCTGCATATCATGGAGAAGGAGAATCCGGAGTAACGTTAGTATATGACAGTCAGACAGGAGGAATCAATTGCTCGACCGAGTATAAACATGCACACGAGCATCGCATCATCTAATGATATCCACAATGCGTCTTTTAAAACGA
This sequence comes from Aspergillus wentii DTO 134E9, assembly GCF_001890725.1. NCBI lineage: Eukaryota > Fungi > Ascomycota > Eurotiomycetes > Eurotiales > Aspergillaceae > Aspergillus > Aspergillus wentii. The sequence continues at coordinate 889,971 of NW_024467839.1, forward strand.
GGGATATTAATAAACGGAACATCAATCAAAGACTCGTCAGGGAATCCAAATCCCAGAGTGGCCAGCGTGACACACAAAAATTCTCCGCATGGGGTGAAGTTCTCCACATTGTGTCTGTTCCAAGTCGACCAAGAACCATTCCGTGGTGTTGTTTGGGGTTGTTGGGGTATCTTGATATTCTATTATTCAATTTAGATGATGATGAAGAAGATGATGATATAGGATTAAAAATGAGTATAGAAGATGATCCAGAAGATCAACATGTGAAACCACATGGACGTCATCGGGATCCCACGGGCAAAAGATTCAACTCCTTGCGATCGGATCGTTTGTTCCTCGGCTGAATGAAAGATCAGTTGATGCCGTTCAGGGGAATATAAAAGACTGAATAGACTCATTGTCTTGGAGTATTTTGGATTTCCATTTTGGTCGAGTAGATCCTCTGAGGCAATTCCCTCCGCATTTCCCCTCATCTGACTGCTGCTATTATCCTATTTACCTGATCGCACGGGTTTGTTTTATTAATAAATTCGTTCCAATATCGATTTGGAGTAATTTAAGCGTGTCTAGACTTTCTTTCCTCCTTGTCCTTTCTGTCATCCCAGTTCCTCTCGTCGGTGAACGCAAGCAGCAAGGGAGTGTGGTGTGACCTTCTGATCAGCCGTTTAAAACCCTCATCGCTTCATCATGTCGCCGCCTTCGTCTCTCTCCCATCCCTCTCCATCTCCTCCATCCTCTTCTTTCTCTTCCATCGCTCGAGATCGTCTCGCTTCCCTGACTTCCCATTTCACCATGGGTTCTTCCAGCCCTTCTATCTTTTCCACGCGCATCGTGCCCGCCGCTCCGGAGGATCCTCTCTTCGGTCTGGCCCAGGCTTTCCGTCAGGACCCTTCGGATAAAAAGGTCGACTTGGTCATCGGCGCCTACAGAGACGATACCGCAAAGCCTTGGGTACTTCCTGTCGTCAAGAAAGTGAGTCCTTTTTTCCGTTGATTTTCTTTTTTATCCCAACCATTTTCCCTTTTTCTTTTTCTTGTCCTGTTTTAGTTCGTTTTACCTTGATGAACTCCATTCTGACATCATCCCTCCAAACAGGCAGACGAGGCCATTCGCAATGATCCCAACCTCAACCATGAATATCTGCCCATCAAGGGCTTGGCTGATTTTACCGCTGCCGCTCAGAAGCTCAGTCTTGGGGCTGATAGTCCCGCAATTCGAGAAAAAAGAGTGCGTCATTTTTGGTCCCTCCAGGGCGGAAAAAGCAAAAAGAACCATCAAAACTGATCGGCACAAATAGGTCTGCACGCTTCAAGCTGTTTCTGGCACCGGTGCATTGCATCTAGGCTCTCTCTTCCTTTCTCGATTCCACCCCAACACTCCCCAGATCTACCTCTCCAACCCAACATGGGCCAACCACCACCAGATCTTCACCAATGTCGGCCTCTCCCTCGCCAGCTACCCTTACTTCTCCCCCAAGACCAAAGGCCTCGACTTTGATGGCATGATCAGCGCCCTGCGCGCCGCACCCGCCGGCTCCATCATCCTCCTCCATGCATGTGCCCACAACCCCACCGGCGTCGATCCCACCCAGGAACAATGGAAGGAGATCGCCGTCGTCATGCGCGAGCGCAATCACTTCCCCTTCTTCGACACCGCCTACCAGGGCTTCGCGTCTGGTGACCTCGCCCGTGACGCCTGGGCAATCCGGTACTTTGTCGAACAGGGCTTCGAGCTCTGCGTCGCGCAGTCCTTCGCAAAGAACTTTGGTCTGTACGGCCAGCGTGCCGGTGCCTTCCACTTTGTCTCCGCCCCCGGTCCCGACTCCGAGGCCGCCAGCCACAACATCGCCTCTCAGCTCGCTATCCTCCAACGCTCCGAAATCTCAAACCCCCCAGCGTACGGCGCCCGCATCGTCAGTCGCGTCCTCAATGACCCCCAGCTCTACGCCGAGTGGGAAGAAGACCTCCGCACCATGAGCGGCCGCATCACCCAGATGCGCTCGGGATTGCGTCAGCGTCTCGAGGCCAAGGGCACCCCGGGCTCCTGGTCGCATGTAACAAGTCAAATCGGCATGTTCAGCTTCACAGGGTTAACAGAAGCCCAGGTGAAGGTATTGCGAGAGAAATGGCATGTCTACATGGTAAGTTTTGTTGAAACTACATATATCCCCGTACACCGCCTCTCGACTCCACCCGGTTGTGTTCTTTTCCCCTATCTCGGAACTCGGCCACGGCAAAACACAATTCAACTTTTAGTGGTCGATCTTTCTGATAAGGCTGAATTTGAAACTTGAAAACTTGAAACTAACATGCTGGTGTCAATTTAGACGAAAAACGGCCGTATCTCCATGGCGGGCCTCAATACAAATAACCTCGATTACTTTGCCGATGCGGTTGATAGCGTTGTACGGGAGACTTCATGATAGCGTCTCTGTCTCCTCTTGTGATTTTTTGAGCTTTTATCTGCCTTTTGTCTTTCTGCTTGAATGGGAAAATGAATATGCATCTCCTGGGTAATGGGTGTTATGTTTTAATGAGGGTTTCAAGACTGTACAACCGGGTTAGTCAGTCAAATTGATACATGCTATATGTATTCAATTAAATGGAATAAGGAATGGTCTTGTCTATCTTTTCAAGTATGCGAAGCGTCATTTTTATGTACTGTACTGGTATAGTAGCAACAGCAATGAGCAAGATATCAACTTTCGCTAAATAACAGCTAACAAGACGACCAAGTATCGAGTGTCTAAAAAACCAAATCCCAAACAACCAACCACGTACACAATCCCACAGTTCCCCAAAACACTGCTTGGGCTGTACTCCGTGACTCAGTGGCCCGCTTTAACTCCTTATTTCCCTGGCCGACATTCGTCTGCGTCGTGGCGGCGTCGCTGACCAGCTGGCCGATGTATTCCTCTTGGGTCGCGAGGTGGGTGACGAGGGTTTGTTGGAGGGAGGAGATTTCAATGAGTGATTTTTCCGCGTTTCTATCAAGTTAGTTAGTTTCATCAGCCGTCAGAAGGGGGAATAGGAGGAACATACTGTACTTTGCTCAAGGTATCTTCGTAATGCTTGAGCATAGTATCATTCTCCTGAGCGAACAATTGCAATTGCTCCGGCGAGAGCTGCGACTCGATCGCCGCAGCCTCACCCTCACTCATAGCCGTCGCATCATACCCTCTCATCGAAGCATTCCCAGCACCACCAGCAGCACCCAACTCCTCACCCATCGCAAACGCCCCAGCAGCACCCCCAGATTTATAAAGCACGCTCTTCTCCTTCTCCCTCACCCTCTCAATCCTCCTCTCCACCATCCCCATCTGCACCTCCGCCGCACTCTCCAGCCCCCTCCTCAAAAACCAAAGCACATTCTCCCTAACCGTCTTCACCGTCCTCGAAACCTCCTCGTCACGCACCTGCTCCGCAGATTTATTCGCATTATCACTACTATCATCCTCAAGCGCGCCTGTTCCCCCCGCCCACCGGAAAAGGAGATTCGCGGCCGTAGACGACGACCCGTATTTTTTGCGGAGGAGCGACGTCTCGGTTTCCTGGCGGAGGGATTCGGCGGAGGAGAGGTTTGCGATGGAGGAGGAGAGGTCGCGGAGGAGGAGCGCGGTGGAGGAGTCGATCGAGTCGCGTTCTGTGTCGGTTAGGTGTTTGTCAGAGTCCTTGGGGGTGTCTGTTGATGGTGATGATGGGGCGGTGGAGAGGGTGCGCCGGCGGCGCGTTGAGGTCGGGTTTGTGGATAGGTAGGAGTGGCGGATTGATTGGAGGTAGTGGAGGAGGGAGTGGATGTGGGAGTTCTGGGTGTGTTATTAGAATGTGTATTAGCTTGAATGGAGGAAAAGGGGGCTCACGATTCGATATGCCTCTTTCAGAAATTCGTCGGCTGTCTCTGTAGATCGGAGAGATTCCCGACTGGGGACAGGCGTTGCGGCATGCTTTCCCGTGAGAAGCTGGTTGATTGCGGGTGTAATATCGGTCATCTTGGATGATTCATTCGGTTCAATAGCCTGAGTTGGAATTGAAGCCGGCGAGGTTGGGGAAATTGCGTGAGAATCATTGTAGAGAAATGAATGCCTCGCTGTCAACATCCGCAACGTCACTGCGTCTTGGGCTGGTCTGGGTTACCGGACTGTCTCGTGATCTTACTTGCCCTACCTCCTGTAGGACAGCTACAATGGCTTCATTCTTGTATACTAGCTATTTATATTGCTCATATGCATAGCTGTTCATAGATACATTAATAAATCAAAGCGTTATTCGTCATGGCTGAACAAAATCATAAATATGGGTATAAACCTCCAACCAAAAACCATTCAATGCAAAACCGACAAGCCAAACACCAACTGCCCAAGAGAGAAAATGAGACTGCGGACGCTTGAGTTCAAATCATCGTCCTCTCTTCAACCCAGATCTGAGAGAGAAATTGTCAGCCTCATCCACTTTGAAATAGGTCAAAATCCCTTACCTCCATCTTGCCCATTTCGCTCCCTTCCCGTCGTGCCCCTTCTTTGGCAGATATTAAGAGCAACTCCAGGTCTTCCTGGTCCACCATTGTGATCATATCACCATCATCCTGCATCTTGATCTTCAACAGCGAGTTAAAACCAAACTTCTCGCGGATTCTTCCCACGAATTCAGCAAACTCGACGGTAGGTCCAATCATGATGTATCGTGTGTCTTCGAAAGCGTGCACCTTGATCCGGAACTTGCGAACTTCAGGCCGGCGTGAGTTGGCGCGTCTCGAGTGCCGAGGAGGCGATCTTGTACGTCGTTGGGAAGCTCCCACAATTTCAAACTCACCGTCATCGAAACCGTCCTCGTCGCAGACATCACTGCCATACTCCTCTTCCTCGTCAATATACCCTTGATGGTGGCGCGTCGGGCCTCTTCTCCCACTATTCCCTACAGCTATAGATCGAGGCCGCATGTAAATACCATACTCCTCTTCTGCGTATCCATCTTCTGCCACAGGCGCAAAGCCAGTATCACTCATGTTTCTTCGATGGCCACCAGTGTTTTCTCGGTACGGCATTTGACGACTATCAAACCCTCGTTGAAATTGTCTTGCGGGTGGTCCCCGTGGCTCTGATGCCGTTCGTGTCGTTCCAATTCGCGGCTTTTCAACTGGTCCTGGGAATGAATCCGTGCCAGCCCGATTGTTCAGGTTGGCACCGGGCCGATCAAGATCAAGACGCGGCGGACGGGCTGCACGAACTGAGGCTGACCGGCTCGACACTCCTAGACTGCCACCGGATGAGCTATTGGTACTTGACTTGTCCGCATCGGGTGGGGGCGTGGGAGGGAACAAATTGCGATTCAGCGGTGGTTCCGACTGCTGGCGGCTGCGCGTCGTCAAGCTTTTTTGGGCTGAGTTGGCTGCTCCATACGGGATACTCTCAGCAGACTGTTGATCAATCACTCGTTTGATATCGGCTCCTTGGAGCACAGGCGTGTTGCTCCTATCAGCAGCGGCAACAAGTTTCGCTTTGCCTAGGTAATCCTTTGTTTTCAAGTTCTTGACCTTAGCCTCATTCGGTCGATAGATGACTCCAACTGGGATGGAGAAGACAGTGTAGCCCTAGAGACAAGGTTAGCGAGCTCGAGCCTTTGTTTTCCTGATAAAAAACATACCTCGGCCCTTTCTCGAATCGCATCGTGGATCACGCTGTGGTCCACCGTGACCTTCTCCTTGGCTGCAAATTCGAGATCTTGCATACCAGGACCCATCTGCCGGAGATAGATATAGCACAGGCCACGGTTGAAAAGAACCTCACATGAGAAAAGACGGAATTTGAGGCCTAGCTGTTCATAATCGATAGATGTATTGCCTCGAAGGTATAGCAAAGTATCGTTGAAGTTGGCCAATGCCTCCTCAAAGTCGCCAAGAAGGAAATTGGAAACACCCTCCTGAAAATACGCAATTGCGAGATACTGATCTAAGCTGACGGCACGCTGATAGTACTCAACCTATATCTCATGTCAGCAAGTCCACTCCTACAATAGTTATAGGCCAGGCCAACCTACTGCTCTCTCATGTTCTCCCAGGGTAGCAAAGATGACTCCACAGTTGAAGAGAATCTTCGACGTGTCGGCAATAGTACCGAAAACCCGGAGAGCCTCCTCCAGGTCCTCATTATCGTAGAATTCGAGTGCCTGCACCCAGGTTTCAATCTCCTATTCAGATCATTCCCGTTAGCATTCCTTTCCTTCATGACTGAAAGCAGCATGTCCATTCTGGGAACATACCTGTTTCAAGGACATTGTGCCTAAATTCTGTAAAGAGGGAGTCTCCTAGGGATCTTGATCGGGGTCGGAGATATAAATTGCAATAGGGTCGATATGACTCCCCGTCCGATTCACCCTAGGGCACCAGGCTCAGAATATGTCCCTTACTCTGTATAATGGCCCGACGTAAGTGAGTGAGGTGACCGGTAGTGGCGAACCCCGGTACGAGAGACGAGTCCAATGCTATATGTATACGGCGGTCACAAAGCAGGTGACCGGTTGGGTATTACTCCGTAAGCAATGCGGTCAATAATATGCCCTGCACGGTAGAAGTGGGACTCGATGCTGTGGGGGGGCTGGATTATCGACAGCTAACTAGTAGCTATGCCGGACGTCCTGTGTGTCTTGTCTCCGCGATCTACACAGTAGAAAAGTAGAACAGAGCAATGGCACGATAGAGCCCAAGCGTCCTAGTCGTCTTTAGTTGCGAGATAGATCCAGAGTTATTATTAGATCACTGGATCCCAAGGCTGATAGCCGCTAGTATTGGCTGATGAAGACGGGAAGTCCGTCCCTAAGGAACGGGATGGTTTGATGCTCTTCGAATGCTGGTCCGGCGTTTCTGTCTCTTCACAAAGGAGCCTCTAGGGTATCACTGTGGGAAAAGAAAAAAAAAAAAAAGGAGAAAGATGAAAAATCATAAATCCAAAATTGGAAGAGAAAAATCAAACTTTCAACGAACAGGGAACGTCAAGAGTGCTAGCCTGCAGCAACGATGCAGCGACAGCAAGGAACGACAGGGAATATAGATGCAGTCGTAGCACAATTCCGACCAGGGCGGGGAGGGAAGCGAATTAATTATTGGAAGCGCCCACCAAAGAGGGGGGGGAGTATCCTCGATGTATATAAAAAGAAACCCAGCCAAGGAGCGACTGCAGCCTTATTTAGTGATTTCCCAGGAGTGGAAAAGAGAGAGAGAGAGAGAGAGAGAGAGAGAGAGAGAGAGCGAGCAAAAAACGGCAAGGAGAGCGAGGGGTTGGGGTGGTTTATTGTCGGTGATCCTGGATGGGGGAGTCAATCAGGATAGTTAGTGTCGAATGGGGCTATCGTGAGAAATAATAATCTCCTCATCCCCTGCACGAGAGAAAAAGTAAAAGCCATCGAGACTGAACTGCGAATGGGCGCTTGCAGGCCGTGGGACAGCAACACCCCATCCTGCCATCGCATCCCAGCCGCGTTATTCGACGAGGGCTCCTCATGTGGAATCCATCACAATCCAGCGGTCGACAGGCGATCAGCAACGATGGTTGGCCATCCACTCGAGTCGAAGGACCAACGGGCCGTTTTTCTGGGAGAAGTTGAGGAGTTTTTTTGGTCGGATGAAGCGAACGAAAGGGTTGGGCAGTGATGATCCTGGCTTCTCTGGAGTGAGGAAATGAGGCCCGTTCCGAAGGCGGGGCTGATTGTGTCGAGATGCGTCGAGAGATAGATATCTCGACAACCACGTCGTACTTTGGGACGATGTTTGATTCTCCTATAAAAACATGAAATCTATTTTTCTTGGGTTATTACATCTTCCAAGACATCCAAGAAACGCCGTGCGTATTCAGACAGAGTTCTGCCACGCCCAGGTGGAGTGGTTCTAGTCAAAATGTGAGTCCCCGCCACGGCGCTTGCAGTGTGATTGTCGAGATCGGAGAGCCAGAGAAAGACTTCGGCATTGGTTTCCTGGATAAGTAGGAGTCGATACAAGAAATTGACGGAGATGACGTTTTTGATTGGAAAGGTAGCAGAAAAAAATGAAATGAAGGCGGAATACTTCCACCACTGTCCGTCATGTTTATTCTTAGATTGTGGTCCTCACATGGTTCTTGCATAGGGTATGAGGGACCAACAGGGGTAATTTCTTTTCTCGATCATCCATGAAGTTAATCAAAGGACACTACTGCTCCATAATATTGCACGTAAAGGCCCTATGTTGGGTTGACGTTGACTAAACCGTGAAGCTAGACGGACTTCCCAAAGGAGCAATTCTATGGTTGGACAGACGTTGACATGGGAATATCGTAGCCTGGACTGGCCCTTTGCCTGGTATGCCCTTTCATCTTAATAATGTCGATTGTGCCATGTCCCTGCTGATTGTATCCAAATGGAATGAGTATTCTCTGTCAGTACTCCGTACAGCAATTTGGTATATAATAAAACAGTATATATCTCCCATAGCTAAGCCAAGTATCAATCATGTATCATCAACACCATCTCTATATGATCAATGCACACGTAAACCTTTTTTTTTTTTTTTCCGTTCCATTTTCATCATCATAGGGTATAGTGATGGCCCAGCCAAGCTGCCATCAGTAAATATAGCAAAATCAACGCAGTCCCTACCGCTTAGGACATTCCGTTGAGGACCTGCTCTTGACGCTCCTGCCACACATTCTTGCCCGAGCAAGAGCACACCATCTTGTCATTATCCCAAACTCCTGCACTGCGAGCAATCACTCCGACCAATGTATCCGGATCCTCACGCTTGAAAGGACCTTCCTTGGTCTTGGAAAGCACCATACTCCGTCCAATCATTTCCCAGATGGCCACCGGCCGGTCAAGGAAAACATTCCCCCGTCCACTCTCATCGACATCCACCGAACCAAATACACCCCGAGGCTCCTTGGGTTTTTCTGATCCCAGCACCTGAGTCTTGAGTGCCTCCCAGATACCACCTGTCGAGCTCGCACCCTGCGAAATATCTCCTGCCTCACGGACGGTAGCCCAGTATCGTCCTGGGGTGAGTCCGTTGATTGTCAAGTCGACAAGGGTCATGCTAGAAGAAACCTGGACCATGCGCGCCAGCCCTCGGATCTTGTTCGAGACGGTAGTCGAGTGCGTTTCTAAGATGCAAACACCGGAGCCTATACCACACTGTTTTAGTATGATTTTGCGATATTCGATATGGAATGCACGTACTGTTTGTTGCGCCGCTTCCACGAAGAATGGCATCCCGGCCTGTCCCTTGGATGGCGGTCACAATAGAGCTAGGTGGCGCAGTACCCTCGATGAATACTAGCTGGTCCTTGAGGTTTGCTTCGACCTTTTTAATTCCTGACAAAGAGAAAGACGATCAGTATTCCATCTGTCCTGGCCGCACATGACGGGAATATGAGCACCTTCAATCTTCAGCAGAGTGCTCGACACATCCTTGACACAGCCATCACAGGTCATAGGGACCGCGAAGGTCGTCTGTCAGAGTAAAAAGAAGTCAGCGACAGAGGATATACGATATCCAAAAAACGACAGACCTGGAACGGTTCAATCATGGTCGCGAACTGGCAATATTATGATTCAAATGGGGAGACGAGGAAAGGTATGTATAGCAGTTAAATAAAAAGATAGACTGCCCCTCATAGTGGCCTTATATATTAGTGATGTTTCCGCGGGACAAGGCGGGGGATTTGAAATCGGAGTTGGACATCGGCCCTTCGATCGCAGAAATTCCCGATAGCGTCATCAAAATAACCCTTCCGCAACCATTCATCCATTTCATCGCCATCAATTTTCCCCACACTTTCAGAACTGCTTGATTTCCTCACCAGATAATGTCCACGCAATCCAAATCACGATGGGCAGACGATGACCCCGAAACAGAAGCCATCATCGCGCAGCAGAAACGAGAAAAGGAAGAGAAACGACGCGCCAAGGCAGAGAAGCAACGCAAACAGGAAGAAGCTCAACGTCAAGCAGCCGCAGCAGCCCAGAACCAACCAGAGAACGCGCCGCTCAATGGCGATGGCAAACAAGAACCTCCCAAGAAACGTCGACGATTGTCGAATGAGCCGTCGTCGGCCGCAACTCCAGAAGCTGTCGTCTCCGAACAAAAGCCGTCGGCTTTGATGCGGTTCCCTGCCCAGGAATGGGGTCCTTGTCGACATGTGGATAACTTTGAGCGGTTGAACCACATCGAAGAGGGCTCTTACGGATGGGTCAGCAGGGCCAAGGATATCACAACTGGCGAGGTGGTCGCTTTGAAGAAGCTCAAGATGGACAACTCCCCCGACGGGTTCCCCGTGACGGGATTGCGGGAGATTGAGACACTGCTGGAAGCAAGACACACAAACGTCGTCTACCTGCGTGAGATTGTTATTGGAAATAAAATGGACGAGTAAGCCATCCCTATATTTCCCCCCTTCTACCTGAAAAGTTCCAGATGGCAGTGGAGGCATTAACCGATTTTGTCCCGGGGCATTCTTGGGAACCTATTGATATAGTGTCTTCCTCGTTATGGATTTCCTCGAACATGATCTGAGAACACTACTGGACGAAATGCGCGAACCCTTTTTACCCTCCGAGATCAAGACTCTTCTTCTGCAGATCACCGCCGGTCTGGATTTCCTCCACTCGCAATGGATTATGCACCGCGATTTAAAGACGTCCAATCTCTTGATGAACAACCGTGGCGAGATTAAAATCGCTGACTTTGGCATGGCTCGATACTATGGAGACCCGCCGCCCAAGCTGACCCAACTGGTTGTCACGCTATGGTATCGAGCTCCCGAACTGCTCTTAGGCGCCGATAAATACGGCACGGAGATTGATATGTGGAGTATCGGTTGTATATTTGGGGAGCTTCTCACCAAGGAGCCCCTGCTCCAGGGCAAGAACGAAGTCGATCAAGTATCAAAGGTACGATACTTTGCAGAAATAACATCTTTTTTACGCAGTCTATTAACCTGGATCCCGGTAGATATTCGCCCTGACGGGTCCCCCAACACCACAGACATGGCCTGGGTTTCGCTCCCTGCCAAACGCCAAATCACTTCGTCTTCCATCCAATATCTCGCCGGGACCCGGGAATCCGCCTCTACTCCCCCGTTCCAAATTCCCTTTCCTTACTAATGCCGGCCTGAACCTTCTGTCTTCTCTACTTGCTTTGAATCCAAAATCGCGCCCAAATACTCGGGACTGCCTCTCACACCAGTATTTCCGTGAAGACCCCCGCCCCAAACCAAAGGAGATGTTTCCCACGTTCCCATCCAAAGCAGGGATGGAAAAACGGAGGCGCCGTGCGACCCCAGAAGCCCCAAAGCACGGACAGGAAGCCCCGAGACTCGACTTTGCCGGTGTTTTTGGCGGTGCTCCTGGGGGCGATACTGGCGAGGCGGGGGCAGGGTTTACACTGCGATTGGGCTAGGTTGATTCTTAGCCTTTCTCGAGAGCTATGCGGGTGTAGATATGAAATGTCTGTATATTCTTCATCTCAAGCGAGATGAAAAGATCATATCCAATTCTTCTAGTAATAGTTTCTTCTCTTGGTACATCCTCAGTCAAGGGATCGTTAGTTGTAAAGGAATGGTATTGAAAACAAATTTCCAAGGACGCTTAATCAGAGATTCCACCCGTCGAGTTTGTTTCTTGTCTTACACTTGTAAATATATGTATCCTCATAGCAATACAGGTCGCGACTCGAAGAAAATGGGGCGTCAGAGTACACGAAGCCCAATAAGTACGGCATGTGCAGGAACTGAGCAGCAGATAAAATGGTTTGTTCGCATCGCGAAACATCAGGAGTAATGGCGTCTTTCAAACACAGGGTAGGTAGCGATGTATTCATCAGTTGAGTCACTTCCATCCCGTTCGACTCTTAATCGATTTCCAGGGTGTGAAACGTGTCTTTGGAGAAAGTCTCCCGGGCCAATTATTTCAGGGATATCTTGTGCCCTAACGTTCCGGTCAAGACCTGGGCCACTGTGAAGACTGCCATCACTGATAATTCTTCTGTCTGTCTTAATCGGTGTATCGCCTCGGTCTGGCCGGAAATCGCTCGATTTGTCAAGGAGGAAGTACTCATCTCTGACGGACGGCAGGGACACGAGGTCATCATTTCCAACAGGCGACCAAGGATCCATTGATACTGATGATATATCTGTAGCTGTGCCGTCTTCATTGTAGTCACTGAAGCGCACAGAGTGGTCAACATGTGTGTTGATATTGTCCTGCTCCACGAAAGAAGAGCCGCCAACCCAAGCTAGCCCAGAGTCTGTGTGATCAAGCGAAGGGAGCGAAGCATTGGTTCTGCGCTCCTGTTGTGTCTCTACATTATTTTCAAGTATTTCCTAATTGATTGTTAGGGTATATGCAATAACCTGGCCCGAGTATGCATTCGACACTTACAGTGCTCAATGCGTCTTGCTGAGTTTCAGCCAATTGATACTCCTCCACACTCGGCAAGTCTTCAACGATTTCTGTGATTTCTGTTGAGGAATCCCCCAGGGTCTCAGCAAGAAAAAGTTGCGGCTGATGCGGCTGATGACCAGTCCCATTGGTTTGACAGCGATCCGTGCTTGTGCGATCAAACATTTGAAGAGGCTCCATGGCAAATTGGATGCCTGTTATCTGAGGGATACTCGACCTGCGAGGACTTTGAGACGGTGACGTGGACGCGATGAAATTCGGAGTCTCATTATACAAAGCCGTTCTGTCGATTAAGCCATCATGTTGTTCTGTAGCTTGCTTTTGTGGTGACTCCTCAGATTTTTCCAGATCAGCTGTGTTTTCCTGGCGCAAATTGTTGAGTGTATTTTCCTCAGAGACCAAGCTGCTTGGACCGTAAGTCTCCATATTTAGTTCAGGAGGGAAAGCAGTATCGGTTAGTGTGATGGAGGAGGGCGGATCAAGGAGGTATCTCTCAAGGGAATAGCAGTTGCATTTCGTCCGTTCAAGATCGAACCCGAAGTCAAAATCTTCTTCAGTGCTGGCTTCCGATACAGTAGATGAGGGTCGATTTTCTGGTTGATCGAAAAGCGCTCCCCCCCAGTCAGACGAAGACCAAATACTGGGTATATCGCGCTGGAAAACTTGATCATGAGAGAGCGGACGCCGTTGTATTCCAGATCTGAGAGCCAAAAACCCCGAACGTGCCTTTCGAAGAGACCGCTTGGGTAGACTCTGCATCCAACGGACTGAGTTTGGAGATCTGGACGGTTCAGAAATGTAATAGCCATCACGGTACCATGGAGATGCTGTAGGGTTATGTCGAGGATCTTGCGGGTCGAAGACTGGATAATGGACCCTTTCCTCGCAAGTGGGTGGAGGAGTTGGAGGCCTCATGATACTGTAACGAACCCATCAGTATGATGACCAAGAAGTAGCATCCAAATGTATCCTACCCGATTCTCTTCCTGCCTGGAGAACGTAGAGCAAGAGAAAAGGACAGTGCCTGACGGCGCTCACATCCTTGTTCGTCTGAGGCCATGTCTCCTATAGACGTTGGTGTATAAGCGTTCGATGCTTGAGGGGCAAGCAGGAGCGCTCAGACAGATACCAGTTGGGACACAGAAGACAAGAAAAGCTTCTTCACACGTCAGGAGAGCAACTGGTGTGCCCATGAGGGACAGCAGTGGAGACGACGAACAGTAAAAGGCAACACAGCAGCGAGAATCGCCAATTGTCAAGCCGGCCAGCTGCTCTTCGACTGTACGATGCTTCTGCAGGGTTGGACAGAGGAAAGAATCGTCGACCAGGGCAGATGGAAGAGACTCGATTCCAGCTTCCTCTTTGGTGGCATATCGCCAGAGCGCAGTTGCCATTGTGGGAAGACATCGCGCACCAAGTCTAGCCTATAGAAAGTAGCCATGATCATTACTGTGAGAAAATCCAATGCAATCCAATTTATGTATACTTATATATATATATTAATTAAAATGATGGGTGTTACCAGACCCTAGCTGGGGTGTTGGTGAAAAGCAATATGCTGCGGGTCATTTGGTGGTGTTGCTCAGCTTCGGACAGCTGCATGGGAAAAAAGGCTGCGATCAAAATCCCTCCTCTTCACTGTTTTGCTCTCTGTGCTTATCTCCGCGGGTTGTCAACTAGTCTCACGCCTCCATCTAAATAAATTCGCAGAACTTGATTTTCTGACGTCTCCAGTCGAGTGTTACATTATTTCCTTGGTCTTTGATTCCAATCCATCCGCGTCATCCCCCTTCTCTCGCCATGGCCGCTGGTCAGGAAGCTGTCTCTTTTGACGCCATCATCCAGGCTGGTAAAAGCTCCGACAACTCCGACGACCACCTTTTTCTGGGCTTCTTTTTCTAATTCCACGTGTTTAATTTCTAGGCCGTCAAAAGAAGAAGAACGAAGAACTTGCAAGCAAAATCCTGGGAAAGAACAGGAGGGCAAGCGCACCTGCGACGGCAGCGCCTAGTAGCAAGACACATAATGCGAGTCTCGCAAGCCGGATTGGTGTAACAAAGGTACAACCTAATAATCGCGTTGTGTCTTTTTGCAGCTTTAGTCACAGAGAATTGTGCCGCTGATATTGTCTCCTTGATAATTAGCGCTCTGCATCTACCGCCATCAAGCCGACCAAAAACGTCCCACCCAAGAAGCGCAACCAAGCACAACCTGCAGCACCTGTACGAAATGGACCTGCACACCAAAAGCCTGGAAATAGGCGTCGCCCCAATGAAGAGCGCCTTGTGGCTGCCCTCAACCCAGCGAGTGGACAGGCAAATGTTCGGGATAATGCTGTCGGAATGACCATCAAGGGAGCTAGCGCAGGGCCCTTTGTTATTATTGGAAGCAATTTCGTACCGGGAACCACAGCCGCGGATATTCAGTCTGCTATGGAGCCTGTTGCAGGAGAAATCTTGAGCTGTTGGATTACCTCTCAGCATCCCGCTGTTACTGCAGAAATTACTTTTGCAGAGAAATCGGCGGCGGAGAGCGTCATCGCCAATTTCCACAACCAAAGGGTAAAGTACTTCACACTTATACTACTTTTGTCTGAACTAACAGAGATAAAAGGCCGATGGTAGGATACTTTCGATGCGGTTTAAACCAGCAGGCGCGGATTACGATTCATTCAACCCTTCAAAGTCAATGTCGTCCTTTGACAGTCTCCGAGAGCAAGCAGACCGTGAACGTCTAAATCGGAAAGCAGATCCTGCATTTCAGGATGGAAGATATGGGTTCAGTGAACAGGGTGATCAAGCTTATGGTCGCAACAACCGCGGGGGGAACGGTCGCTACAACAACAGACAGTCTCATAGAGGCAATCGGTCTTTCCCCAGGGGTAGACAGGATGCGCAAGATTCGGGACTCTACAGCGATGAAATGATGGTTGATGCTCCATCCCAAAACTCACGGAACAGGGGCAAATGGCAGCGCTAAGCTCTATGCTGTCAAGTCGACTCGTGTTATGTCCCTGTGAAGAGTTTCTCGAGAAAGAGGAAAAGGAGCCACACCCTGCAGCAAGGGAAAAAAAGCGGAGTGCATTGCTTTTCCAATACTTTCCAATGCTAATATGTGATTAAAAAGACGCATCTGGCTATTAGATGTACCCTTTTTGCTATAGGCCAGCCGCAGGTTTGATATGTATGAATAATAATTAGCAAAGCTTTTGTTTCTAGTAATCTACTTTTTTGCTCTTGTATCGATATGATAAGGATGGAATCACGTGCATCGGAAGTTTTGCGGAGATCGAGAGAAGCTCCGAATGATGTAGATGAACTCGTCTTCATACGGCGTTTAACTTTTGCCCAGTTGGTGGCCTGGAAGAGTCCACGATTTTTGATTGAGTCTTCTTGTCCTGCTCTTGAATTCCTTCATCGAAAGGCCATCTGCCTTTGGCTGCTTTTGCCTTGGTCCGAAAAGATCAGTTGAAATGAATCACGGAACTAGGCGCGCGTTGGCGCAACTCGCCAGAAAATACCAAAAGCAGTCCTTGGTAGCAGGATCGCGGCGATGGAATTCCACATTCGAGACAAGAAAGTGGTCTACACCACTTGCCCGGACGCTGGCTGAAGCGATGAAGGTGCGTGACTAGCAATGATCCTGAAGCTCCTTCCAAGCTCTTGCGCTGACAAGGATCTCCATGATTTAGGTGACAGGACCAATTCCAATTGCAGCATTTATGCGTCAAGTTCTCACATCCCCGGACGGTGGTTACTACACAACACGTGAAGGCGGGGAAGTATTCGGGAAGAAAGGAGACTTCGTTACGTCTCCTGAAATATCACAGGTGTTTGGGGAGTTGGTCGGTATATGGACAATTGCGGAATGGATGTCCCAAGGGCGAAAGAGAAGTGGTGTGCAATTGATGGAAGTTGGACCTGGAAAGGGTACTTTAATGGACGATATGCTGCGGGTAAGTATGCGACAATATGGCAATGGGCACGAGTACCGGCAGAGTTGCTTACTTGTCGGAATGCATAGACATTTAGGAACTTCAAGAGCTTCAGTTCGAGTATCGAGGCGATTTATCTTGTCGAAGCTAGTCCTACCTTGAGACAGATGCAAAAAAATCTTCTTTGCGGTGATGCAGCAGCCATGGAGGAAACAGACATTGGACATAAGAGTACCAGCAAGTACTTCGATGTTCCTGTGATTTGGGTTGAGGATATCCGTCTGTTACCCCATGGTAAGTTCTAAACCAATTTCGATAAGAGAAACTTGAATTACAGTACTAAGGCGCTGGCAGAGGAGGACAAGACTCCATTTATATTCGCCCACGAATTCTTCGACGCCCTTCCAATCCACGCCTTCGAATCCATCCCACCTGCGCCAGAAAACCAGGTCCAGGAGCAGGAAATTATGACGCCCACCGGGCCTCAAAAACTACATCAACCATTGAAACCCGCCAACACACCTCAATGGCGCGAACTCATGGTTACATTAAACCCCAAGGCAGTGGAGGAAGACCTGGAAGGCGAGCCTGAGTTCAAGTTGACCATGGCCAAAGCATCAACACCGTCTTCTCTAGTGATCCCAGAGATATCAGAGCGATACAGGGCACTCAAGTCGCAAGCAGGCTCGGCCATTGAAATCAGTCCGGAGAGCCGTATCTATGCATCCGACTTTGCCCGCCGTATCGGGGGCTCATCCCAGCCTCCCCGCACAGTTGCACCGAAGGCAAAACAGGGCACAGAATCCTCTACTCCATCTGCACTGGCGAAGAAGGTGCCATCGGGTGCAGCCTTGATCATGGACTATGGAACGCTCTCAACCATCCCAATCAACTCCTTGCGCGGTATCAAGAATCACCAAACCGTGCCCCCACTTTCGTCACCTGGTCAGGTTGACGTGAGTGCCGATGTGGACTTTACCTCCCTTGCCGAAGCAGCCATCGAGGGTAGTGAGGGCGTTGAGGTCCATGGCCCTGTGGAGCAAGGTGATTTCCTGCAGGTTATGGGTATCACGGAGCGTATGGGCCAATTGCTCAAGGGCATCAAGGATGAAGAGAAGCGAAAGAACCTGGAAACGGGGTGGAAGAGACTCGTCGAGAGAGGAGGCGGCAGCATGGGAAAGATCTATAAGGTCATGGCCATTATTCCTGAAAACGGAGGACAACGCCGACCTGTTGGGTTTGGTGGAACAGTCACGGTGTAAAACCGGTGGCCCGATGCCGACGCTTGGATAATGGCGCCGGTTAGTATGAACGAAAAGGATTTTCTATAGACAGCTGTACGATAGATGTACATATAATGACCAAACAAAAAGAGGTATCTCTATTCTCATCAAAGTTCATGAAAGGTATCCGTCGCAGCTTCTGCGCCGTCACATGCAATGTTCAAACTTCCAGGGAGGCGAAAGTAAAAGAATCTAGTATTCCCTCCAAATATCCTCAGCATACGCCTCTGTCAATCGTGTATCCTTGCCATATTTCTCCTGCCACTCAACGAATCCACCCTCCAGGACGTAAACCTGCTGCTTCTGGCTTTCTTCCGCCCCGAGAGCACTCTCCCGCTCACGCACATAACGGAGGGCAGCAGATGGACCACGCTGTTGGCTCAGAGCACAGTGGAATACGACCTTGGGCTTATCTTTGAGAATGCGGATAAGTTCTGGCATGCGGACGTCGAGAGTCGAGCTCGGGACCCAAGTGGAGGAGTGGATATGGCCGCCGACGTGGTCTATGAGGAGAAACAAAAATTTCGTCAGAAAATCAGAAAATCAGGAGGAAAACAATTTATGTGGGTAGTATTCCCATACCGGAGTCCCGAACATCAACAACGGCAACATCATTTGGTGAGCTGCTGGTGGAAAGAAGAAGTGCGGACAAGGCGTCTCGGTTCATGCGGGGGAGGGTTGCGATTGTGATGGAGGACATTTTGGAAGACAGTCGTTTTCGGCAATATTTCTTGAAATCCTGGGGTCTTTGCTGTTATGTTCAAGGTTTGATCAGAGTGCAAATATCTGAACGTGTTAGTTACGCTAATATATCTTCATGAAAGGTTCATATAAAAGTTGTAGAATTGATAATGGTTCTCACGCCGCAAAAGACGCCGTGTCACGTGAGTGCAGATTTCCGTCTGGAGAAAGTCGGCGAGATTTCCAACGATGCAGCAGAGCTTCAACCAAACCCCGTCTCCAACTTGATCTCTGTCCGGATTTCAATCGCCAATAAGCGCCAACCCTATCCGAGTCCAATTGGTGTCTTTGTTTAATTGTCCATCTCACCCACCAAGATGGAGGTGCGAACTCTGGCCCGAAGCCTCCGTGCCAGGCCAACTGCGTCTTCTCTGCTCTACTCGACGCAACCAACCGTCTTCCGTGGCCAGTCTATCCTCGGATCGAAGTTCTTGAGATACAACTCGTCCTCCAGCGACTCTTCACAAGCTCCCCCCAAACCCGAAAGCCAACAGCCCTCATCCACCCCCTCGGTCACCAACCAGAGCAGCAACAAAAACAACAGCCAGCCGCAGCGATCATCTCCCTCCTCTGATTTCGACCAAATCCTCAACAAACTCGACCTCGGCAGCCGAAATGCATCCCAGACCCCCAGCGAGTCGTCCCAGGGAGGCCAGACCCGCAACCGACCCCAACAGCGTGTCTTTTCCGACGCCCTCTCCCTCTCGCGCGCGGTAGGCGTGTCCGCAGAGACCGAAAATTACAGACAGCCCGTCCGTCGGGTGGAGTTGAAATTGGGTCCCAGCTTGGGTCGTCAGGTCCACGTTGAGCCGGAGAAGGGGATGGACCTTGCCAGTGCGCACCGCGTTCTTGCATCTTCAATCAATGCCAACGGTATCCGGAGACAGGCCAACAAACAGAGATTCCATGTCCGGAGGGGTCAATTGCGCAAAGATCTGCGGATGGCGCGGTGGAGGAAGCTTTTCAAGTTCTCGTTCGACAAGACGGTGTCTAAGATTCAGCGGATGAGAGCGCAGGGTTGGTAAGCGCGATAATATGTTGGATGGAGATTACTTGCTTTTCGATGCCATGATAACAGTGGAACGGAATGTATATACTACCTACACTCAAAATGGGTCGTGTACGAACTTTTTAAGGGTTGATCCTTTGTTTTGAAATCATGGAGGAAGCTCCTCGCCAGACCACCATCACTGAAAGGGTTCTGGCTATCTATCATGTATAACTATTTTCAGTTTGGTTTTGTTTCCTACTCGGTGTTTTGCTTGGCCTAGAATAGAAAATATTGGTTTCTTTTCTATCTGTACTATTGTAAATTTCCAGAAAAACATAGATCCAGCTATCTTAACCATATGATATGCATGACTCCCATATTATCCTGGTATAAAATGATATACAAAGAAAGATATCAACCAAAGCCACCTGCGTGTACGTGCTCATAGAACTTTTATACAGAACCCACAATAGACAGAACAATCAGTCTCTCTTGCCAGTTGAGAATCCTCCGTATCCGTATCCTACACCGTTGCCGGGCATGGAGGCGCTACCCGCCGAGTAGCCTCCATATCCATTTATCTTCCCTCCGTTTCCATAAGTAATACCAACAGCTCCGGGTCCGCGAGAAGGAACACCTAATATACCATCACCTCGCCATCTCTGCTGTCTAAAACCACCGTTCCGCTCATAATACAAAGCGGCCATGGCACCAACCGAGGCAGCAAGGATAAAGAAGAACAGCTTAGAGAAGAAGGCACCGCCAGACGAGCCATCCGCCGAAGAGAATCGCGAAGGCCACCCGATTCCGCCTCCCCCTTCAACCCAGCTAACGTGGAAGGTGAACGTGAGTGGCTCACCACGGACTACTTTCGTCCCATGGCCATCAGTCCATGGGTCGCGGGCCGCTTCAGCAACCGCAAGATCCTCTTTCTCCTGGTTACTGTTCGAAGAAGACTTCTTTTCGCCCTGGAGAAGGGGCACATCGAACTCGGGGACTGAGTACGCTGTTCCAGCCACAATGTAGCCGGGTGCTTTCTTGCTTTGCTTCTTGTTCTTCTTGGCAGATATCGACGGGATGTTGTGGGCTAGCACGTTCATGTCGGTCCAAATATGTAGATGGCTGAGCTGCAGGGTTCCCTGTAGGGCAAAGGTAAGAGGGGTGTAAGACGGTCCTCCATCACCTAGGAGGGAAATATCAGCGCCGCCATTTGTCTCGTCGCTTCTCTTGTTTTCGTCCGACGCCGGCCCAGAGGGTACTAGTGGCGCGGTTGGTACGCGACAAGCCAATGGCACATCCGAGTGCACATAGTATTCGAGGAGGTGGTAGAGTTCATCGGGGAGGGAGTTGATGGTGCAATTGACCGTCTCCGTCACACCGTATCGAAGGGCAAGGGGGAGGAAGGTCTCGTTGCAAGTCGGAAAGGGAATGTATTGTAGTTTGCCGAGATCATCTGTAATCTAGAGAGATGAAACTTGTCAGATACTTGATTCATCGATTGTGGTATGGGAAAACAATAGCTCAGGTTATAATTGCAACACGCCACATGGGCATTAAGGGAGGGAGAGGGTCCATTACATGTTCGCCAGAGTCACTAAATAAGCAATCAGCACCGCCATCATCAATCTGACATGTAGAATATTGGTCCCAGAGACCCGGAACTCCACAATCGATTCTCAGTTTCACTCACATTGTGCGATTCAGGCAAGTCACTGGCATGGGCTGTCCATAAGTGTAGCCCACCCTGCCACCGGGGAGGTCACTCTTCCCCGCGGCCGCGCCCTGCAACAACAGGCAGGTGATTAACACATAACCATAATAGTAGACAGAATTGGGGATAGAATTAGCTCCTCCGGTAAGAAGCGGCATATTCAATAATTGCACTCCGCCAACAAGGCGGATGGGCTTGCGCTGTGGCAAAGAGGATTGGAAATTTGACGGACAAGAGACACGGGGGCTTTTAGCCGCGGCGATCTGCGCCTACTACGGACGGAGCAATCAAGGTGCTCTGGGCTTGACAACATGCTCGCATCCAAGTTTCTATCAACATCGAGTTGTCTTTTGCTTCTCTGAAAGAATCCAGATGAAGTTCTATCTGACCATGTCAGACAAGCACAGAAATGTACAATTACTTCTTACACTATAGGCCAAGTACTCCTTGATTCCTTAATTCCGTCGGTGTGAAAAAATATGTTAAAATCATGCTCATTTCAATTAAAGCGCCATTGAAAGAAAAAGAAACGGTCATTTATCTCTTCGTCAAGGTACAAATTCCTAATTTTTTTTATAATCGTGTCCACCCAATTAGTCCCCATCACCAGTCTATGCCAGGTTAGCCTTCTTCTTAAAGGCAAGCAGCAGACCACTGGTGGAAGCATCGTGGTCAGCGCCAGCATCGGCAGTCTCGAGCTCCTTCTGGATGTTCTTGGCGAGGACCTTGCCGAGTTCAACACCCCACTGGTCGAAGGAGTTGATGTTCCAGACGGCACCCTCAGTGAAGGTGAGGTGCTCGTAGTAGGCGATCAGAGCACCCAGTGTGGAGGGTGTGATCTTCTGGGCCAGGATGGAGGTTGTGGGTCGGTTTCCGAGGAAAGTCTTGTGAGGCACCAAGTTGTCGGGAGCACCTTCAGTCTTAACCTGCTCGGGGGTCTTGCCAACCATCAGAGCCTCTGACTGAGCCAAGAAGTTGGAAGCAAGCATGCGCTGGTGCTTGCCGCCTTCGACGGGGTTGTGGGACTCAGCAGCCATGATGAAATCCGAGGGAATAAGCTTGGTTCCCTGGTGGAGCAACTGGAAGAAGCTGTGCTGGGCGTTGGTGGCGGGCTCACCGAACAGGATGGGGCCTGTGGTGTACTTGACGTAATCGCCAGAGCGAGTGATGGCCTTGCCATTGCTCTCCATGGAGAGTTGCTGCAGGTATGCGGGGAAGCGGTGCAGGTACTGGTCGAAAGGTGCCACCAGGTGAGTCTGAGCGCCAAAGAAGTCGCTGTACCAGACACTCAACAAACCAGCAATGGCCGGGATGTTCTGTTCCAGGGGTGCCTCCCGGAAGTGCTTGTCCATGGCGTGAGCACCGGCAAGGAACTGGTGGAAGTTGTCGTAGCCAATGTAGAGGGCGACGGAAAGGCCGATGGCACTCCAGACGGAGTAACGGCCGCCAACCCACGATTCGAAACCGAACATGTTCTTCTTGTCAATACCGAACTTGGTGACCTCCGCCTCGTTGGTAGAAAGAGCAACGAAGTGCTTGGCGATATGAGACTCGTCCTTGGCGGATTCGAGGAACCAGCTCTTAGCGGTGTTGGCGTTGGTGCATGTTTCAGCGGTGGTGAAGGTCTTGGAGGCAATCAAGAAGAGGGTGGTTTCAGGGTCAGACTCCTTGAGGGCCTCTGCAACGTGGGTTCCGTCGATGTTGGAGACAAAGTGCAGCTTGAGGTCTCTGGCGCCGTATGGCTTAAGGGCCTCCGTGACCATAACAGGACCACTGGTTGCAAATAATCAGTACATTATCCAGAAGGATGAACTTATAAAGGGATTGCAGGGCCAAAACTTACAGATCCGAACCACCGATACCAATGTTGACGATAGTCTGAATCTTCTTGCCGGTGTAACCCTTCCACTCGCCGCTTCTCACCTGCTCGGAGAATTCCTTCATGTGCTCCAGCACGGCGTTGACATCCTCAACAACGCTCTTGCCATCAACCTGCATGGGCTGGTTGGTGATATTGCGGAGAGCAGCGTGGTAGACAGCACGGTTCTCGGTGAAGTTGATGGGCTCACCGTTGAACATGGCATCACGGAGCTCCTCGACACCTGCCTCCTTGGCAAGCTTGACCAAGAGAGACAAAGTCTCCTCAGTAAGGAAGTTCTTGGAGAAGTCAAAGAGGATCTCCGAGTTGTCCACTGTGTTGTTAAAGGTGCGGCTGAACTTCTCGAAGCGCTGGGGGTCCTTCTCGAAGTATTCCTTCAGGACAATGTTGCGTCCAAGGGAGTTGTGGTGCTCCTGGAGCTCCTTCCAAGCACCCAGGTCTGTAGCCTGCGAGAAACCAGGCATTGTGAGAGTTTCTGGTGGTTGTTCTTTTTTTCTTCCTAGCAAAGCAGAAGCTGTTGCGTCAGTGCGGGGCAGAAAGAACGGGAGGGAAAGAAGGCAATTGGAAAGGAATGAGGGGTTCCAACGGGATTAAGAGTGATTTCATACCTTAAAAGTAGATCGAGGCAGGCCAGATACCAGTTATATAAAGACAGCAAAGTACCGGGGACGAGTAGCAAAAGGAAGAGAAAGAAAGAGCACGGAAAGCGGCGGGCAGATGATGATGTTTTTGGGACCGGCAGGGAAAGGAAGAGCCGTCGTTGTTATGGCGTCAATCCGGCCTGTTGGGGTCCGTGGAGGGGCACCGCCGTGGGGCAAACCACGTCCACCGGTATACTCACTTGGACGGGCATTTTTCTTGTGTTTGACTGTAATTAATTTCCCGACGGCATTTGAAATGGAGCTAGTTGTTTTCACGAGGTCATCTGGACGTTCAGGTTTCTTCGCGATGGAGTCTTCTTCGTAATCTGGTCTGTTCTAGACTCGGTGCTTTGGATTGCCGGTGGTGAGAGGACTCGGATGAGAGTCGCAAGTGTAATGGTGATCAACAAACTGTCATACACAGGAGATTTGCTGCTTTGGGATATCTGAATGATATGAATGATAGTGTTGGTGACTATTATTATTACTGATGTCTTTATCTATCCCATTCTGCCCTCGGAAATACCTGACGCAAAGCCAGTCTTGCTCAGAAAGCAGAACCTTCAATGCCTTCATGTCACGTGTTTTCTTCCACCTCCCAGCACTGTTTTGGATAGCATCAAATCAAACCAGCGTCATTAACCATGGATATTAGGTGCCATCTGCCTCCAAACAGGCAGAACCCCCAAATTTGGCAATGGATGCCTGTATCCATCTGCCCATAATGCATCATCTATCATCTTTTCTGTCTTTCAACTCATCATTCTGCAAACAAATACAAAGAAGACCAAAAACGTCAACGTGATAAACATTATACGGGAAGCAATGGAGATCATCCTGAAAGTACTGCAGAAGCTTCGTTTACCCAAACGCAAAGACACTCTAAACTCCAAAAAGACTCAAACAGCCAAGGCTTGGAAGCCCCAACGTCTGACTGAAACGGAGATACAAACCATCAAACAGAGATGGCGCGACTGCTCAATGCAGGAATTCGTTGATCTTGCAAAGCTGGGAGCGGAAACTTTTCGGCGGCTTCTTTTGAGGAGCATGGATACCCCCGAACCAACCTATCGAGATCTCATGGACGAGTCATACCCATTGCTATTTAAAGTGAAAATGCTGCTGCGAAATGAGGAGATGTTATGTGGTATCCAGTGGCTCCCGGTCTGTATCTATAAATACAGCAGGAGTGATTGGGACGAGCTCATCTACGTCTTTGTGGAACTCGCCAAAATCAATGACTATACTTTGCAGTGTTGATCCCCAGAAGTGCGATGAATATTTTCTATTTCTCAGACGCCGCTGGCCAGCTCCCAAACCACGGGTTCAATATGAGATAACCCCTCTTTATCCAGATGGTCGACCGATTACAGTTGAGTGATGCCCATGACCATGCTATACCTACAGTATACCGGGAGAAGCATATGCAGATAATCTATCCAGGAGCTGGATTACGGATGGTATCCATCTATTTTGACCTATATTTGCTATCAACGATCATCACTTTACTTTAGTATTGATATCTTTAATAGGATATTTTTCATATAATTTTCTACATAAGTGCACCTAATCTCATCAGATATATAGGCTAGGTTCTTAAACAAACAATTTAAAGTAGCCCTAATCTTTTAGCACGCAATACGTGCTGCTCTCTGTTCATGAATGTATGCAATCCTCTGTGCATACAAGTCCTCTGAGAGAATGCCCATCATGTGTTCTCTGTGTTTTCCGTGGTTTTATATAAAAAAGACCATACCATGCTAATAATTTAGATCTTCCTAAGACTACAGATATGTAGGTGTATTGGATGCCAAGATCGAAAATGCACGGACCAGACCGACTCTGAGCATCAAATCCGCCTCTTGCGACACTCTCCGACCAACACAGGGAGAACACCTCGCCAATCCAGCTCTGAGGTTGTTTCTGGTCGCATGGTGTGCTGAATTTTTCAATCCTACTCTAATCTGTACTTTACTACGACTACATCCCCCTAGGACGGCGGCGGCTCAGCTCTGCCTGCTCCGAATAATTTTCTCCAGCTACCCGTCCGTTGTCGCTATCAGAGCTACCAGATCATCATCATGTACAATCCCTACCAAGGTATGCCTTTCCACTACATCGGAACCTATCTTTCTCTGGCAATGAAAAGCATTGGTCTAACGGTCTATAGCTCCGGGCCTTTATGGCAGAGCCCCTGATTATGGTGCCTATCCAGGAGCGCCACCAGGCATGGGTAAGTCTATCACCAGTTTGTCGGTTTCTCTCTCCCATCGCACAATCCTAATAGGACTTTTTAGCACCTCCTCCAGGAATGGCAGCCCCAGGGACAGCCCCTCCCCCAGGGATGCAACAAGCGAACGCCCAGCAACCCGGCCGACCTGCGGGCTTCCCCGCCAGCTTCCAACCGCCTCCGAATATGCCTAACATCAATTTCTCTGCTCCCGTCATTCGATTGGGGACTTCAGGTCCTGCAAAGCCAGCCGCGCCAGAAGCCGGGAGGGAACGTGGCGGTGACGCGCCGGGAAGACGTGCGGGCTTGGGCTCTACGGGTATGGAGTCTCAGCGCCAGAATGTCCGTGATGCGATGATGCAACTTCAGCCGCCTACAAAGGAAGATATTGTGAGGACTATTTTCATAGGTGGCATCACCGAGGGTACCGGAGGCGATGAAGGCGTGGAGAGGATATTGCGATCCGCAGGGAATCTGAGACGCTGGATTCGCGCTACGGATGCGGATGAAAAGCCATGTAAATTTGGTTTCGCAGAGTACGAGGACCCTGAAAGCCTAGGTACTGCGGTGGAAGTGCTAAAGGACGTGCAAGTGCCTGTAAAGAGACAGATGCCGTCTGAGGGCGCTGACAAGGAAGAAAGCGAGGTGGAGAAGAGCACGCTACTGGTAGGTTTCACAACTCTATAACTCTGGACAATGTTGACCGCGCAATGCATAGGTGGTCGTTGATGAAAGCTCTTTGACATATCTGGAGCAATACGAAGCCAGCAGAGGTGACCAAGACCCAGCGGAGCGCCAAGCTCTGCTAGATTCTGCGCGTAGCACTCTCGCCAGTGTTTTATCTGATCTATGCCACCCTACATCTCCAACCCAGAAAGAAGATGTTTCTGCTATTGATCGCGAGGGGGATACCGCAATGAGGGACGCTGAGGGTCAGAATGATGGAACTCCGGCTGAAGTGGTTACCATTCCCATCACAATTGAAGATGAACTATCGGATATCCCCCCTGAGCAGCGTGAAATCGTTGCAAAGGAGATCGCCGCCTTCAGAGAACGGAGCAACCGCAGGGATATTGAGCGCCTCAAGAGGGAAGAGGAAATCGAATCCATGGAAAGAGCAAGAAATGCAGGCTTCCGCGCCAACAGACTTGCTTCCCCCCCACTATCGGCTCCTAGCGGCCCTGCTGCTGGTGCTAATGGTGTACCTATCGGACCTCGTGACCGTGGCATGCCAAATGCTCCTTCTGGACCAAAGGGATTCGGGGTGCAGATTCCGAAGGACTACCAGAAGGGTGTATCTTTTGTGAACGGAGGTGCTGTCAATGGTGCCACAACAGTGTACTTTGATCGGGAAGATGAAGAGTCGGAGGCAAGCGACGATGAGCTGGAGCGTCGACGTCAAGAGAAGAGAGATGCAGAGCTGGAAAAGCAGTCTCTTGACCAAGAAAGACGCTGGTTGAATCGTGAACGAAGCAGAACGGCAGCCTTGGAGCGCGAGAAGAAACGAGACAAGGAAGAGGAAGATAGAGCCCAGGAAGCGCGCGACGATATGGATAGACACTTCCGGGAGTGGAACGATGATACCGAGGCTAGCCGAAAGGTTGTGGACTATTACGCTGACCGTGGCGCGTGGCTCCGAAGCCGTGCAGCCTTCCGTTCACGCGAAATCAGCATGGACGAGGCAGACCGCGCGGCCGAAGAAAAAGAAAAAGCGAAGTCTGTCCAGCAACGGGAGCAGGCACGTGGAATGGCCGACGACTTCCTTGCCCGCCAGGCAGAGGAGCTGGAGGCCCGGAACCAAGCACCCAGGGAGCCCCAGCGTTTCAAACTCTCCCTTGGAGCTGCGGCACAGAAAGCACAAGCTGCAACCACCCGCCGAACCGTGGCCGAGGTGGAAGGGTTGTTGGAAGACGAGGAGGAGCCCGAAGCAACCGCGAGACGACCTCTCATCCCGATCAAGTTCGACAGTGCTGCCGAAGCTGCCGGGCTCACCGAAGAAGAGCGAGCGCAAGCGGTGCGACAGTTGGCAGCGGATATTCCCTCCGACAAGGAAGGATTGTGGAAATGGGAAGTCAAGTGGGAATTTGTGGACGAAACCGTGCTCAGCGATCAACTCAAACCCTTTGTGGAGAAGAAGATTGTGGAGTATTTGGGAGTCCAGGAGCAGATGTTGGTGGATGTGGTGGAAGAGCATGTTCGAAAGCATGGGTCTCCTCAGGAACTGGTAGAGCAATTAGAGGAGGTGAGTCTTTTTACTATCCTTTTACATTCATGGCACTGGCTAACCCTGTTGTTTTTAGGCTCTCGACGAAGAAGCAGAGGTGCTGGTCCGGAAGTTGTGGCGGATGATCATCTTCTTCTCGGAAAGCGAGAAGAGAGGTCTTTCGGCATAGACATCTTGTGGAGGAGCAGAGTATCTGGGACCAAAACGATATTGGACGGTTTTCGACTACCCATCTGTCTTTGTATGAAAACAGACGATGATTTTGATATCCGCTTCTCTAGGAGCAAATGCATATTACTACCATCCACTATGATGGATGGGATAGTTTTATAATAGTGCTCTTTGCATGGCGTAATCCTCTCTTATGGTATCCTTACACGGCGTCTCTATAAATCGAGGTTACTAAGTCACCTTGTGCATATCTATGTTACTCTATAGTCGCATCTATAGCCATATCGCAGAGGTATATTCCTAATCTGGAACTGAGATAGGGCTGTAATATACTGTATCCAGGTACGATACACGGAGGCAGTCCGATATCCCATCCTCCACCGTGACTGGTGGAAAAACCGGGAAATATGTCAGGAACAATTCCTCCGCCAATGACGCATTGTTCCCCCACATACAGTAGGCGTATTCACTCTTCCGCGGGGCATAGAGAGAGGGGGAGCAATTTGCCCGTGTCTCCATAGACATTCGTATATCTTGCTTGTCTTTTCCTCGTGATCCTTGAAAAGTGTTCTTTTTTCTCTGTTGTATTTTTCTTTTTTTGGAGAGTGAGTGTCGTTTGACGAATCTTTGAATTTTTGGATATCCCGTCATCTCTATCAGCGTAGGAGTTTTCCCCGCATTCAACAATACCCCGCCAATACCTATACTCCTGTCTTGCAGTTTTACTATTGAATTGGGTTAGAAAAGTCTTTCGATAGACCCAATTGATTATAAGCTGACGTCTGATTTGATAGAAGAAGTTGCTGGAAAGCGGAGACACCATGGTTAAGATAACTGGGTTCACCACACGGGACGTGAGGTTTCCAGTACGTTCGCTGATTTCCTGGACGAGAATACCATTCAGACGATATTCTAATTAAAGAGATAGACCTCCCTCGACAAGACCGGCTCTGATGCTATGAACGCTGCGGGTGACTATTCCGCAGCTTATTGCATCATCTACACAGACTCTCCGCACGCTGGACATGGAATGGTACGCCCTTACTCCTTGATACAGAAATAGAAGAAACTAAACTAACTGATGGTTAATGTTTTAGACCTTCACCATTGGTCGCGGAAATGAAATCGTCTGCTCTGCCATCTCCCTCCTGGCTCCTCTCGTGGTTGGAAAAGACTTGGACGAGCTCACGGCCGACTGGGGCAAGACATGGCGATACCTTGTATCCGACAGCCAGCTTCGCTGGATCGGGCCCGAGAAAGGTGTCATCCACCTTGCGCTGGGAGCAGTCGTTAACGCTCTTTGGGATTTGTGGGCCAAGACCCTCAACAAGCCTGTCTGGCGGATCGTGGCCGAGATGACACCCGAGGAGTATGTTCGCTGTGTCGACTTCCGGTATATCACCGATGCCATTACCCCTGAAGAGGCTATTGCTCTTCTGAAAGAGGTCGAGGCTGGTAAGCAGGAGCGTATCAAGGAGGCGGAAGAGAGTCGTGCTGTGCCTGCTTACACCACGAGTGCTGGATGGCTTGGATACAGCGAGGAGAAGCTTAAGGCTCTTTTGAAAGAGACTGTTGGGCAAGGTTACAGACATTTCAAGCTCAAGGTTGGAGGGGATATCGAGGATGACAAGAGGAGATTGAAAATTGCCCGCGAAGCTATTGGCTATGACAAGGGTAACATTCTGATGGTTGATGCCAACCAGGTAAGCTAACTACTTTCAGGATAAGCATTCGCTATCCTTTCTATTCAGTTACTAATTGAATTACCTACAGGTCTGGTCTGTACCAGATGCTATCGCATGGATGCAAGAACTCGCCGAATTCAAGCCTTGGTTCATCGAAGAACCCACCTCCCCCGATGACATCCTCGGCCATGCAGCCATCAAGAAGGCCCTGGAAAATACCCCATACGGCCCCATTGGCGTGGCCACTGGCGAGATGTGCCAGAACCGCGTGATCTTCAAGCAACTCCTGCAGGCAGGGGCCTTGACAGTTCTCCAAGCCGATGCATGCCGAGTCGGTGGTGTCAACGAAGTCCTAGCCATCCTGTTGCTTGCTCGCAAGTTCGGTGTGCCAATTGTCCCTCACTCTGGTGGTGTCGGGTTGCCAGAGTACACCCAGCATCTCAGCACCATCGACTATGTGGCGGTTACTGGTAAGAAGAGTGTGCTCGAATATGTCGACCACTTGCACGAGCACTTTGTGCACCCGTCCAGCGTCAAGGATGGCTACTACGTTACTCCCATGGAGGCTGGATACAGTGTTGAGATGAAGCCTGAAAGCATGGATGCGTTTTCTTTCCCTGGTGAGGAGGGTAAGAGTTGGTGGAAGTCCGATGCCGCGAAGCCAATCATAGAGGGTCCTAGGATATGAGAGAATTCATGCATTTTTGTGTTTATTCTCATGGGCCTGTATTTCTTTTCGAAAAAAAAAAGATTTTCTGATGTGGTGTGTGATGTGATGTTTATGTTTATGTACCAAGTACCTTCTAGGTACCTTCTTTGTAAAGATTACTGGTTTTTTTATATCCTAGATATTGACATTTGATGCTTCATGGTCATTCTATAATACAACATCGAGTGACTTGCTTAAGTCTCAAAGGAGTGGTACTGGCCACCCAATTCGGTCACGACAATGGGCTTTTTACCCGTACGTGAGGCAGAGAGCTCGTATTGTCTCGACTGCCTCATAGTCGTCGAATATAGTACAAAAAAGTTTGGCAGGCACATATGCTGCGTGGCTCAATGCCCAAGTATGCAAGGCTGGGAATCTTCAAAGGATCCAGCTTCAACGTGGTCCTGCAAAGCTATACATGGGTAGCTTTTTGACAGGACTCGATAATTACAGGACAGCGTGGTTTACTGCACCTATGATAGCGAATACTAGCGCAGCTGTTTACCGCCATTGAATGCCCAAAAGTTTCAATGCGCTTCCAACTCCGGGCTTTTCTGACGCTTTTTCAAGGGTGACGCGAGAATGGCCTGGCTATGGGGTTAGCAAAGATCAACAAACTATGAAGGCTGGTACAGACCCTTGACATCCAATGCAAGAAGTTGATATTCCCATTCACTCTTGCCGATCGGTTTGATCATGTGCACGAACACGATTCCGGAGTTAAGAGGTCCTTCAACCTAAGACATGGTCAATATGATACGGCTGTTGCTTTCTTGCCATGGCGACTTACGTGAAAGTTCATCCTAAGATGCTCACGGCCGACACGATCCTTTTCGATAGATGTGCTTGATATAAAGTTAGCTTCGGCATTCACCAAGTGAACCATTTGCAGGCAGTCCTTACGCAATGGGTCTGCTCCGTGCCCATCGGCTCCAGGTACTATCTCCATATGCCTTGATCTGTCGCCGGTCACCCAGTAGATCCGTGCATCGCGTATCATCAAGGATGCGCTCAACCGCCTTTTCGAATTGCCATGTTTTGCTGTTCGGAGAGAAGACTTCGAGGTAGAGTAGAGTGAAAACACCGCCCTGTCCCATCAATCAGAATCCTGATTTACTTTTTTATTGCCTTGTTACTCTCACCGTCAATACAGCTCCAGCTAGTACAACCGCAAAGTTGATCGACTGTTGCGTAGCCCGCGCAACCTTTTCTTTTCCGCTTAACTCCGCCCACTCATATCGGCCATCATCAGACAACACAGTGACATTCCTTCGTTTCGGAGTCGCCTTTGGTCCGGATCCTCCGCCGATATTACTCTGAGTTGCATAGAAACGATCTAATTTCGTCGTGCGGGGAGAGGTAGAACGGAGGAGGGCAGATGCGGCATTGGACGTCCGGGGGAGGAGGGGGTTGCTAAGTCGAAGAGAGGGATTCATTGCGACAACTGATCATGACCCAGGTGGTCGGCATGGGATCATGTAGTTTGGCGGTATTTAAAACCTGGTATAGAAAAATAAAAGATGGATCTGATTTCTATGAAACCGTGTGGGGATGGGCCTGGAATTGGATATTTGGTCACGTGGAATGACGGTTTGGGTGGTTTCAGCCTCTCGGTTTGAAAGTTTCATGCAAAAGTGTGGAGCGGTGTATTCTCAATACGCATTGTTACATTCCATCGCTTTCAGAAAATGAGTCTTCAGACCTGGATATATCCATGACTTTTACTAAGGCTCAGGGTCTGCAAGTAGGGAATTAGATGTAACTCTTGTTTCTACTTTCCTATTTATTTCAGTCTAAAACATCGAGGCACAGCATGCGGCCCCCAATTTAGACTATTACGAGAGTTCTAAAAATACACTGCAAAACCCGTAATTGGCACAAGCGCCTCCGACCACGTTCCCTGTCCCGAATCGATGCTTTTTGGGTTCCTTCATCTTCTCTCTGTGGACAATTCGACATCCTTTTTGAGCCTCCTGGCCGGCATCTCCTCTTATATACTCGGCTCTGCCTGTCTATCCGTCTCAGAATGAGTGCCTCCAAGACGGAGTCTCAAAAGATCTTTGAGAAACTCAAACAGAAACCCGCAAACAAGGTGCGCAGAACCCCTCCTCCCACCTGTCCACTCTTGATGACCCTTTTCTGACTCTCTATTAGGTATGCTTTGATTGCAACTCGAAGAACCCGACCTGGTCCTCTGTGCCTCTCGGTATCTACCTTTGTCTCGACTGCTCGTCCAATCACCGAAACCTGGGTGTTCACATCTCCTTCGTTCGTTCCACAAACCTCGACCGTATGCATACTCTGATACGAATACACTTTTTCCATGGCAATACTAATCGGTCATACTAGAGTGGCAATGGGAGCAACTTCGATTAATGAAAGTCGGCGGAAATGAGTCGGCCACCAAGTATTTCCAGTCGCATGGTGGTTCTGCCGCTCTTGCCAGCAAGGATAGCAAGGTGAAGTACACCTGCAATGCAGCCGTCAAGTACAAGGAAGAATTGAAGCGACGGGCTGCAGCGGATGCACAACAGTCAGTAAATTCCTGGTGTTTGCATAAAAATGCAAAATGCTGACCCTCTGATTCCACTCAGGTACCCCGGAGAGGTTGTCATCACGGACGTCCCCGCCGCCGCCTCCGATGGCTCGAACACCCCTGCTGGTGATGCAGATGATGATTTTTTCTCCTCTTGGGATAAGCCCTCGATTAAGCGACCCAGCAACCCTCCTTCTCGCACAGGTACTCCCCCGGTGGTGAGTCGGACCGCATCGCCCTTCTTGAACGCCGGTGCCAACGGAAATGGCCGCTCGAAATCGCCCCTTTCAGCCTCGGAGAAGGAAAGCTCTCCTGCCCCCACTGCTATCAGGACCGGAACAGCTGTCCGAAAGGGTGCCTCGGCTGGTAGTGTGAAGAAGGGTAGTGTCTTGGGAGCCAAGAAGGCCCCGAAACTCGGAGCCAAGAAAGTTGCCGGAGCGGAAGTGATTGATTTTGATGAGGCCGAGCGTAAGGCCAAAGAAGAGGCCGAGCGCATTGAGAAATTGGGATATGACCCTGAAGCAGAGAAGGCTGAGGCTGAAGCTAAGGCCAAGACGGCGAGCGCTGCGGCCCCAGCTGTTGCTTCTCCTGCCCCAGTCAGCTCCAGCAAGGGAGGTTTTGGTGCTACCAGCAAGCCCAGCGAACGGAGCTCTAGCGATGTAGAACGTCTCGGAATGGGCATGGGAAGACTAGGATTTGGTCAAACTGCCAGTTCCAAGCCAGCTCCTTCGAAGCTTGGATTTGGCTCTGTTGGCCCCGTTGGTCCCACCAGGACAGCTGCTGATGGTTTGTTTACCCTCATCAAACCAGTTTATCCAATTACTAACCCTGTATTGCAGATGAGGAAATCGCGCAGAACAAGAGCAGATTCGGTAGTCAGAAGGGTATTTCGTCCGATGAATTCTTCGGTCGGGAAAGATTCGATCCCAATGCGCAAGCAGAAGCCAAGCAACGTTTGAATCAATTTGATGGTGCCACCTCGATTTCCAGCAACTCATATTTCGGCCGGCCCGAAGATGACCTGCCCCCTATGGACGATGGATACGGGGACTTGGAGAATGCAGCCAAGGACTTTGTCCGTCGTTTTGGAATCACGGCTGGCGATGACCTCGAAAATCTATCTCAGATTGTTGGAGAAGGAGCATTCAAATTGCAAGGTGAGATTCCCTTCGGTTGTCCTTGAAGTCAACCTACCTCTGAGATATAATTAGATTGCTAACTCAAAACTCCCCCAATATAGGCGCCATCCGCACCTACTTGAACAGTTAGATGATATATTTCTCAGAATACATATACATCTAAAACGCAGACAATTTTGCCAGATTCCTGTTTCGAATGGGATTGTGCGCATATCATTTACTTTTTTTGTGACTTTGTTGATGGGTCTTATTGATTCCACTGGTGCTCTGACGTTCTAAATTATTTATCCTCTTTTCTTGTTCTATTACATTTTGTCGATATCCCCTATGACACAGCAATCGAAGCCATGGTATCTTTTATTCTCTCCCGTCATGTTGGTAGCTGTGGGTGTTGTTGGCTTTTGTCGCCTTCTCAAATTGTGGTTCGTTCCCATATCAATGAGATAGCCTAGTCGGATTTTTTTTCCCCCTTGAATTACTTTTCTTATTTTATAGTTGAGATTCTTTAAAATAGTATTTTTATTTTGGTGTTTTTCTTCTTTATTTTACACTTCTTGTATATCGTTTTGAAATCAAGTTCTCGCTCAAAAAGCGAGTGTTGGGAGTTGAATCTAAAAGTAATTCGTGATAGCCCATAGAAGAAGAAATGGTAGTAAGCTATTTATAAAACATGTAATTTTAATTTTTCTTTCAATTCTGCTATTAGCATTCTCTTTTGTGATCTGACAGTTAGAAGTGCCATGCTGTGATATTGTTGAGAATATACAAACCAAACCAACCAACACCAGTTGATCAAGTGTTCGATTGTTTTACACGCCCGAGAAAACGTGTTTATGATTCTTCTACTCGGTAAATCGCATCCGCCACTCTGGACGCCTGCCACATCTCCTTGACATCGTGAACACGAACAATGTCCGCACCGCCGGCGACACTAGCGGTTACTGTTGCCGCAGTGCCCCAGCCACGGTCACTTGCTTTATCTACTCCCGTGAGACGACCAATGAACCTCTTGCGACTAGGCCCCATAAGCCAAGGGAAATTATCCAGCCCTTCGACACCAGTGCGGAGTTTCTGCAAGTCTCGCAGGATGGTCAGATCATGGCTTTGGTTCTTTGCGAAGCCGAGGCCCGGGTCAAGGATGATACGCCAGCGACGAATCCCTGCAGCTTCGGCGGCCGAGATGCGCTCGAGAAGCTCCGAGCCGACGTCGGCTATGACGCCGTTCGGGTAGTCTGTCAGTTTGGTCATGGTTGAGGGGGTGCCCCGCATGTGCATCAAGATGACGGATTTTCCAGTCCGGGCCATGGTGGAGAGCATGTCTGGGTCAAGCGAGCCGGCGGAGACATCGTTGATGATGTCTGCGCCGGCTGCACAGGCTTCTTCCGCAACCCGAGCACGATATGTGTCGATACTGATGGCTATGTTTGCGGCTTCGGGGATGGAGGTGCGAATGTGTTTGATGGCGGGGATAACTCGAGCGAGCTCTTCGGCCTCGCCCACGGGGGCTGATCCTGGGCGAGTGCTCTCGCCGCCGATGTCAATGATGGTTGCTCCGGACTCGATGAACTTACGAACGGTGGCAGTGAGGTTGGAAAGGTCGGTTGGGGAATGAACACCGCCGTCAGAGAAGGAATCGGGAGTCAGGTTTAGAATGGCCATGATGTGAGTTGGACGTTGGGGGTCGGTGGAATGTAACGACTTGAACGAGGACGAGATGTGGGTCGTGGCCACAGGTGTTGGGACTGGTGGAGGAAGTGACTTGAGGTGAGAGAGGTACGTCAGGTTCTGCCCAGGAAGAGGAGATCGTTCGTGAGGGATCAGTCTGATTGTATTTCTATTAGCTCGTGTTTTGTGAGACCCATCTCATAGAGATACATACTGGCAAAGCGGCCGTAGAACAAAGTCTCGTTCTAGCATAAGGTTGTGAGGGATGTTGAGACGTTCATGGGAAAAAACCTCTTGGTCGTACAAAAGAATATCGAGATCAATAGACCGCGGGCCTTTCTCGATCAGTTTCTTCCTCCCCAGCTCAATCTCAATAGACTGAAGAGTATTAAGCAGCTCAATGGGAGCTAAGCTGGTTTCAACCTGGATGTATTTGTCAGAATAGATCACGGCAGCTGATATAATTAGGGACAGAGAATGGGTAGTAACTAACTTCGCAGACCCCATTAATGAAAGGATCCTGATCGAGGACATACATGGGCTCGGTCTCAAACAGTGAGCTTGTTCTTTTGACTTTGATATTTGCCCTCTCCATTTCAAGAAGTGCGCTTTCTATCATTTCGATCCGGTCTCCTACATTACTCCCCAGAGCAATGAAGGCCCGGTGAGAGGAGGCGTTGACAGCATCCATCTTAGCTTTAAGATTCAACGGGCTAGTAGAAAAGCCCCGGTTGAGTCGGAAAGGCGTCAGTGGCGTTCCATTGCAAGACAGCCTGGTCTGCAGGGAAGTTCCTGTGAGATGTTTAGTTCCAGGTCTCTTCTACGGGCGAGAATACAAGATTCTAACGGAGAAGACTGCGCTGGACGCACATTCAAGAAGTACATACTTGAATTAGAAGATATCAAGGTGCTATATAGTAAGTTAGACTAGAAGATCAACCACAGAGGTAATCAGAACGTAACCTGCCTCTTCGTCCGACTCGCATAAAAGCGTCTATGGATTGGCTGATGTGCAGAAGCCACCAATTCACCCGAAGCGGACGGTGAGCCTGTCCTGGAAGACTGCCATAAACGATGGATGCAGTAGGCAGAATTCAGCGATGCTGCACTGCTACGCCAGCCAACAGCTGGTCTACAGCTCATCATTATGCTTTTGTCCGTGAACAAAAGAGTGTCATGGATAACGTCACCGAAAGCAGACAGACGCGAAGTCAGCTGATATCTTCCCACGTGACTTGACTTCATACCTGAGGTATCAACAAGTACTTAACCCCGCCCTTAGTCAGCAAGGGCTTGGCGTCGGCAGTTTCACGCCTATTCCAGCGTGACCAGCTGCAGGTCGTGGCCTCACGCGGCCTTGTTGGGCCGAGGCTGTTTTGCAGTAATGTGAACGTCGCCTCCTCGGTTCCCAGGCTGCTCAGTGCTATATCTTCCCCGGATTTCATCCCCTTTTCTGACATCTATCTTTAACCTTGACTACGTTATCTTTGACTTCTGGAGCGTCTGTTGAATCTCATAATACTCTGGTATCATCCTAGCAATCATGGCCTCTCCTCGTATGTTTACCCTTCCATACAACTCCGCACTCCGTCTCCTCACCGATGAGGAGATGAGAAATTGGGAGAACATCTTGTACTAACCACATCCGTGTATAGAGCAAATCCGTACTACTGTTACCGATCTTCTCAAGATCAACCACCCCGTCCTGCTGGCAGGTATGAACGTGGCCGCTGGGCCCAAGCTGGCCGCAGCGGTCACCAACGCGGGTGGTCTGGGTGTCATCGGTGGTGTCGGCTACACCCCCGATATGCTCAAGGAACAGATCGCAGAGCTCAAGAGCTTTTTGAATGACAAGAATGCACCTTTCGGTGTTGATCTTTTGCTTCCCCAGGTTGGAGGAAGTGCTCGCAAGACCAAGTAAGAGCCCTGCTTGGTATACCGCTCGGTTGTTTCGGAAATGCTAACCTTTGTTCTTCTCTCTCATCAGCTACGACTACACCAAGGGAAAGCTCAATGAGCTTGTCGATATTATCATCGAGAGCGGCGCTAAGCTCTTTGTCTCCGCCGTCGGTGTTGCCCCCAAGCCCGTTGTCGACAGACTCCACGCTGCCGGTATCCTCTACATGAACATGATTGGCCACCCCAAGCATGTCCAGAAGGCCCTCGACGCTGGCGCCGATATCATCTGTGCTCAGGGTGGTGAAGGTGGTGGACACACTGGTGATGTCCCGACTACCGTTCTCATTCCTACCGTTGCCAAGCTGTGCTCAGGCAAGAAGAGCCCCTTGACCGGTCAGCCCGTGCAGGTCATTGCTGCCGGTGGTTTGTTCAACGGCCAGTCCGTTGCCGCTGCTCTCATGCTTGGTGCCTCTGCCGTCTGGGTTGGTACCCGTTTCATCCTGTCCGATGAGGCCGGTGCTCCTGTGGCTCACCAGGAAGCTGTTCGCACTTCTGGCTTCGATGACAACGTCCGCACTATCATTTTCACTGTGAGTTCTCGCTGAAGTCCATTATATTATAGCATGTTACTAACGTATTTTAGGGTCGCCCTCTCCGTGTCCGCAACAACGCCTACATCAAGAACTGGGAAGAGAACCGCGCCGAGGAGATTAAGCAGCTTACCGCCAAGGGTGTTATCCCCGTTGAGCACGACTTTGAGAACCTGTCGGATGACGTTGATGACGAGACCTTGGACAACGCCCGCCCATACCTGATGGGCAAGGTTGCCGCTGTGGTCAACGAGAAGAAGCCCGCCAAGGCTATCGTCGACGAGCTTGTCACAGATGCCGTTGCCTGGTTGCAGAAGGGTAACAAGATGATTGCTAAGCTGTAAAATGTGTTATGTCTTGATTGTTACGTATATTATATCCATCTTTGGTAGACAGAAGATCTATTTGTGAATATACCATTAATTTCTGTCTTGGCCCATCCATTGCGGAGCAGTATTTGCACTGGTAAAGGTCGCTTATCCTAATTCTTCTGATAACAATATGCTATCCACAGAAAGTCTCGCGCATGTTAAAATAGAATAATCCCTTCAGACCAATGTTCTCGATCTTCTGAATCTTCATCTGGATATTCCCAAGCCTCATCTAAACATAGGTCAGCTAGTCTCAGGAACTTGGCCAAACCGGGTCCACATCAGTTGACGAAATCCCTTGGCACCGAATTGAAGATGACTCGGTATCCCGAACGTCCGATACTTGAATAACAAGTACTACTAACCAGGTAAATCATGGATTGATAAAATCCTGTGTAGCCTGTTTAGATAAAACTTCCTGTCACCTTCGTATGGATCTATTTAGCTCCAGTCCTAAATCATAACTACATCATAATTCTGCCCCAACAATCTCAATCTCAACTTGATTTATTGTGAACACCTGCGTCATAAGAATAATATTAATATAGTATGGATGTAGAGTAGTGAAGACACGACACGACAGCAAAAAAAAAAAAAAAAAAAAACTCTTCATCCAATGTGGATAGCCAACCGATGGATTTGCGGTCTGGTTATAGTGGAGTCTGCCATGGACCGGATGGAGTTTGGCGATCCACCCATATCCAGCCACCGCAGGGGAAAAGGAACGAGGAACGAACCATTAGGGCATGTTCACGACATGACTTCACCAATGTACATCATTAGGGCTGGCTACTGGCAAGATGGCCTGTATATACATGCATACATGCAAGTCATGTCTAAGCTTCGCAGTTCGTATTCTTCCGGCCTAGATAATGAAGACTCGGCCATCTCCGCACTGTGCCTGGCCTGACCCTGAACGCCGGACGTGGGGGGTGGGATTTGGGGATTGCGGGGGAACGTAAGGAAGATAGATAGATAGGTAGATACATACTATGCGATAGGTTGAAGCTTAGGCTTTTGTCTAATTATTAACAAACGTGGGTATACTCTGGGGAATGATAGGTTCGTATAGGCTTTCCGACAATTTTATCATGATACAAGACCTGCTGACTACCTAGGTAGGTAGATCTAGGAAAGTAACCCCAAAAGGGCTTTCGATACTGAAACATCGCAATTCGGCGTCGGCCGCTTCCTGAAGACGACTCCTAGATAAGATATTGGGGGTGACGATGAGAAAGACAGGGGTAGATGCTACTGATAACGTTGTCTGTGGTGAGATTGGCTTTTGGATAGGAGCGGAAACAGTTGGTTGCTTGGGAAAGCATGATAGATTAAGCTGATGATGGCATTTGATAGTGTCCACTACAGGCAATAACAGCTATCTTGTACTATCAGAGGCTTGTTTTAGAGCCAAGCAAGAAATAACTTTCGCATAAACTGTCAGTCACAGTCAACGATCATACAACCCCTGAATGGTAGAGTACTAAGGCAAGGTACCAGTCTAATTTAATCTCATGATGCTACATTCAGGTTACTCCAAAATAATCCATTTGTTTTATCAATAATAAATCAATAGAAATATGGCATTGGAATGTTCTGATTATGACTTGGTCTTTAACTCCCTATATTCTTCCTAGTATCTGTGAGTATACAGTACTCAGATATATCAGCTATGCAGAGTCACCATATCTTTAGCATTAATCTTACAGACAGTCATTATCAGTTCTTTGCCCGTATGCTGTAGCTTAATGAGGTAGCATCGACCAGTGGGAGATAATGCCTTATCAATCCTCGTTGCCACCGATCCAATCACCGCTTTTACCCACCCACCCACGCGAAGTTCTAGGCTCCACTATTCAGCCGCTATCCTCCCCTCTGATTGGCCATAGCACCGTGGGTCCCCGGGTTGTCCGATGGGCGAGGGCTGCAACGGATAAGTGGAGCCTCCGAGGCAGAGTTTTCCATTGGCGGGCGATATCAAACCGGCACACGATTGGCCGAATCTCGAAACAAGAAATTGTCAAGCCTTTTCTGTGACTGGCGAGGCAACACGCGACAGTCTCACCCCTTGAGTCGCACGAGAGAGAAACGAGGCCGGGTTTTTACGCGATGGCACGAACGGGGCTTGTCCGAGTCTTCCTTCCGGATGTTCCAATCATAGGCATGCGTTTCCTTTTCCAGAACACGCTCGGTGGGCCAGGCAAATGTGGGAAAGAAATTGTCGCGGCGCGCGAACACATATTTGAAGCTCCTCTCCCCATCCCTCTTGTAGAGAAAAAAAAGAAAAAGAAAGAAAGATGTGACGTCCGTCCTTTTCCCTTTTCTTCCCCCTTCTCTCCCTCTTCCAATCTTGCTTAGTCGCTGAGCTTCTCGAGCTCTTCGATTAATCAATTTTCACACGCCCCCATAAGGATTGTGTCCTCTCCTCTTGACTGGCGGGGTTCTGCACAAAATCCAATAGCTCCGTTGAGAAATACGGTGCACTACCCAATCGGCACAATGTTTGGCGGTAGCGATCACGATATCGAAAAGGCCCCCCAGGTGGGCAACGTGCCTTTCGTCGATGACACCAGCGATAATGCAGTGCGCGGAGAGAGCTTCGTATATGGCAACTCTCTCTACGCCAAGATCCAACGGCTGGCCGGGAAGCTCAACATTGAGCAGCGAGGTATCGAACGTGTGCCAGCTGAGGAGCAGACGGACACCTCGTACTTCAATATTGGCAGCATGGTACGTCTCTTTTTTAAGGATGTTGTTCCTGAAAACCGTCCGCTGACAGCGGGAATAGTGGCTGGCGGCCAACATGGTGGTTAGCTCTTTCGCAATTGGTGTTCTCGGAAAATCCCTCTTCGATCTCGGCTTTGTCGATGCTATCCTCGTCTGTCTCTTTTTCAATCTGCTTGGTGTGATGACGGTTTGCTTCTTCTCGTGTTTTGGACCTGCCTTTGGCTTGCGCCAAATGGTTCTTTCGAGGTTTTGGTTTGGCTGGTATGGAACAAAATTCAGTGAGCATTACCCGTATCAGCCTATTGTCCCAGCGAGCTGTGGCTGATGATATGCCTTCCTTCAGTTGCCATCCTCAACGTCCTTGCCTGCGTGGGCTGGTCTGCTGCAAACTCCATTGTTGGTGCCCAGCTCATCCATGCGGTAAATACCGACGTACCTGGATTTGCCGGTATCCTCATTATTGCATTTTGCACTCTCTTCATCACCTTTGCCGGATACAAGGTTGTCCATGCCTACGAATATTGGAGCTGGATTCCCACCTTCATTGTTTTCATGATCGTTTTCGGTACCTTTGCCCACTCTGGTGCATTCCAAAATCTGCCCATGGGAGTTGGAAAATCGGAAATAGGTGGTTGTTTGTCTTTTGGCTCGACTGTGTACGGTTTCGCTACCGGATGGACTAGCTACGCCGCGGATTACACGGTGTACCAGCCCGCAAACCG
This sequence comes from Aspergillus wentii DTO 134E9, assembly GCF_001890725.1. Classification (NCBI taxonomy): domain Eukaryota; kingdom Fungi; phylum Ascomycota; class Eurotiomycetes; order Eurotiales; family Aspergillaceae; genus Aspergillus; species Aspergillus wentii. The sequence goes on from NW_024467839.1 coordinate 932,238, forward strand.
CAGCAAGCGCAAGATCTTCTTCTCTGCCTGGCTCGGACTTATCGTTCCCCTTATATTCACCCAGTTCCTGGGAATTGCGATCATGACAGCAACAAGCATTGACGGCGGGGACAACAAGTATCAGCAGGGCTATGCAGCCTCTGGAAACGGAGGCTTGCTGGGTGCTGTTCTTGAGCCTCTGGGTGGTTTCGGCAAGTTCTGTCTCGTCATTCTCGCTCTTTCCATCATTGCAAACAACTGCCCAAACATCTATTCCGTCGCCTTGACTCTTCAAGTCTTGAGTCGCTATTCTCAGCGTGTCCCTCGATTCATCTGGGTTTTCTTGGGTTCTTGTGCCTCCATCGCCATTGGCATTCCCGGATACTCCCACTTTGAGACCATCCTCGAGAACTTTATGAACTTCATCGCCTACTGGCTGGCCATATACTCCGGTATCGCACTCAGTGACCACCTTGTCTTCAAGCGTGGGTTTTCGGGCTATCGTCCAGAGCTGTATGACCAGCGTGAGAAGCTCCCTGTTGGTATTGCCGCCGCCGTCTCCTTTGGTTTTGGTGTTGCCGGCATGATCACAGGTATGAGCCAGAGCTGGTATGTCGGACCCATTGCACTGCATGCGGGTGCAGCACCCACCGGCGGTGATATTGGTTTCGAATTAGCCTTTGCCTTTGCGGCTGTCATGTATATTGTGTTGAGGCCCATCGAGTTGAAAATATTCGGGCGGTAAATACTATGATTCAAGGAGTTGTGATATATCGTTAATGAGCTACCTTGGGTCTCTGCATTAGAGAATATAACTGTTGCATATATGGATGACGATAAATGTACATAGAAGTTTTATGAGCATGCTTTTTGATAGCACTTGAGCTTAATTTATTCAATTTTGATCAAGATCTGCGCTTCGAAATCCGGGGTAGAAGTAAATAATGACTGGAGACTTAAATCTTGCCCAGTGCCAATGAGTGTGTTGATAACTCCAAACAGGGCAGTTCCACTTATCTTCAAAGAAAACTTGTCTCCGCGCAGTCTCATCCCCAACCGTGCTCCGTATCGTATAGACCAGTGCCGGAAGTGACTATTATCTCCTATCGAGATGAATAAATTAGGGAACTGCGCAGATCTGACTGGTTGTAACGCGTACATGATCCCGTCCGGTGCCCATTTCTCAACCCTGATTCTAGGCGCGCGCTTTTTCATAAGGGACAAGAGCCTTACCCAATGAAAGAGATTTGTCCTCAGTTGAATTCACTCTCGAGCTGCATATATCGTGAAGCACGACATAGACACGACAGTTGATCTGCTGGTGGTGTATGATTGTACGGTGCGAGTTGTCCCGGTATCATGTGAAGTACATCCTAGCAGATCTTCGAGAAAACGTCTTCTTCGGATTGGCCGTTCTGCTATTCGTTAAAGGCCGTCGTCTGTTCTGCTCTACTGTTGTTGTCGAGACAAAGGTAGCCATGGTGACGCTATAAGACACAGCCCTAAAGTGATTTCGGAACCAGATGTCAGAGCAAAACTTGCTATTGATATGCTCAGGGTAGAAGAACTATGATACCTTGAAAGGACTTTTTCAGGCCAATTGATGTTGGATTTCTGGGAGCTTCAAAGTCTGTTATTTGGTAAAGCTTGTGTTTTCGCAGCAGGGCTGAGACAGGAGTATGCATGTGACTTGCTTCCTTCCCCATCTGCACCCGGACGACTTCGTGTTCGCCCCTTTCTACCGCTACGAAGACCATATCCGTGTCTTGAAAGGTATCTGATTCGACTAAACTTCTTTATTTACTGAATATCGCATGAAAAGCAGACTTGCAATTGACATTCTGGTACGAGGAAACCCGCGAAAGGTCTGTTGTGCTGGGCAAGAAAGAAATCAGAAAGCAAAAAATAAACAAAAGAAGAAAAGGAACCTTGGACTAACGGCCTTCTGATTTTAGTAATTGTTGTGAAAAGAGCATGTTGAGGGGCAATGGACTCCAATACTGTTGGCTCTCCACTGCCTCCTGGCTTAGGGCTTTTCCTGACGAGGTCCATGCTTCAAGGCGCCGTTGCCAGCACTTGACTAAAGCAGCCAGTATTGTTTATTTCATTTTTGATCTGATGTGACCGATCCTTAACACGAATGAGGATGACAGCCTTTGTGATCCTGATATTACGCCGTCCCTCCCTCCCGTGTCGATACAGCGCCGGGTAGAACACCATGAAAAGCTTGCCAATTTTTGCATTGTCTGGAAGGCTTGCAAATTTGGAGCTTGGAACCTTGTTATGCGTATGAGCGTCCATGACGATGAATCTCTCCATGTCATGCTTTCTGATAACACCATGTGAGTACCACTCAGCATCGATGTACCACTCCCAGATGTACATTTCGGTAGAGCAATGCATTTTGGTGGATAGTTCAGCAGCATGTACTGCGATCTCCTCTTTGAATCTATCCCCCTTGCGGTCCCAATCGATAGTACCCACGGGATCCACGAAGGCAAAAAATTTCAGGATACCGCAGAGGTGAGTCGCAAGATCATGGCAACGCGTTTTAACTTGTTCCTGGTATTGCCCGCAAGATGTATAAGCCCGAATTGTATCTGACCTCCATAGGTCGATACTTTTGGAATCTATAAATCTTCGGTTAGCATCTAAGCTGACCAAGCATATTTTAGATAGTCGACCCTTTCTTTGGCTCCAAGCAACACATTTGGCTTTGGAGAGTTTCAAAAAGCCTTTGGCCTGATGAATTTCCCTCGAAAATGGGACTGTTGAAAGTTTTGCTCCAGATTAACTTGAAGGTCATTTGCATCAAGATCTCTGTCTGTGCAGCATCACATTCTCCTGGGAACAAAGTTGCGTCTTTTATCGTCGGATAATGATTGTAAATTACACGGAGCTCCTCTCCGTGACGGTTCATAGGTATCAGCGAATCTGGTGATGTCTGGAAGCCCTTCCATCCAATTAGACACATTTTCTCGCAGTTGAATGTACTCGTTCGAGATCGTAGCATCGCTGATTTCGTAAGTAGGAATAAATCTGAATATCTGAGCATGGCAGTCATCAAGCTCATCCTCCAACTTTAGAATGCGTCGATTCGCCTTCCGCAATTCTGATTCTTTCTGGGCCAAAGATTCCCTCAACCAGGAATGTTGTTGTGCGACAAGTTGGTCAACAGCATGTTGGAAATTCTTTCCTAACTGGTTCAACTGCTCATTATAACCACGTTGCAGATTATGGGCTTGACCGTTACGAGATGACAGTGTGTCTTGGCTCTATGCAAAACAGTCAGCGGTTAGCCAATTCCATATATCAGAGAAAAAGTTATGGCAAAAGTTATGGTTATAACCTACCTCAATTTTGATGTCCGAGTCCATTGTGAGTTCCGGGAGAGAAGAAATGCACTGATGGCTTAGGATGGGGATGGCTGGATGTAATATCTTGGATAATTGCTGGAAAGATGAAGAGAGCGAAGAGAAAAGTCAAAAGCAAAACAGTGAGAGGGCGAATGAAGAGAAAGAAGATTGAGTAGAGGCTGAGATAATAATCTCGAGGATGTCTGTAAGTTGAGAACCTTCATCTTAAAAACGCCCTGACCCTCTCGTTGACTTCTGGGCAGTGAGGTATAAAACGACAAAAGCAATTCACTTTCACCTCACTTTGAATCGAGCTGTTACTCCAATATAAAAAACACTCGGAGACCTCACGCTTTATTTCCACAACATTCCCTCTCCCCCTCCTCTCTTTTTTTCTCTTTTTTTCAAAGACCTCCGCCTTCTTCCTTCGATCCCAACACTTCAACTATCGACCGCAATTCTGGAGACTTTTCGTTTGGAGATCACTTTTAACCTTTGAACAGCACCAACTCCAAACAGAATGGCGAGACAGTCTTCAAGAAGAAGTATTGTCGTTGCCGTTGATTTCGGGACCACCTATTCTGGTGTTGCATGGGCTCAAACGACAAATGTAAGTTATCTTCCTCTCTACAGTCCGAAATTTCTGACACCATTACAGCCAAGTGCCCAATATGCCATCAAGTAATGGCCACAAGGCTCTTCTGACTTTCACGATGGAATGACAAATGATAAAGTACCTACGGAAGTCGCCTACAAATACGGGCAATCAGGACCGGTATGTGTATGGGGGTCCCAGATTCTCGAAAGCATGCCGCGTACTCAATGGATCAAACTCGAACTCGATCCTGATCAAAAGCCTGGGATAAATTCAAGCCTTTCTTCTACTTACAGCGATTGTCGTTCTATTCCCACGTCCCACCATACGTCGCCAGAAGGAATCGTCACTGACTACCTCCGGTCTTTGCGAGAGCATACACTCAAAGTTCTGAAAAAACAAGTCGGTAAAGCCATTGAAAAAATGGCATTGGAATTTGTCATTACAGTTCCAGCAGTGTGGTCAGACAAGGCCAAAACGAAAACGCTTTCTTGCGCTGAAGAGGCAGGGTTTGGGGAAAGCGCGAAGATTCGCATTATTTCAGAGCCCGAAGCTGCTGCGATGCATACCCTACAAGCATCAAATCCCCATGGGCTGGATATTGGGGACACTATCGTTATATGTGATGCAGGCGGTGGGACCGTTGATCTTATAACCTTTTCAATCATTGAGTTTAAGCCCAATCTACGCCTCAAGGAGGAGGCACCAGGAACTGGGTCACTCTGCGGAAGTACTTTTCTGAACAGGCGGTTTGAGGAGTTTATAGAGGAACGGCTATCCTCCTGCCCTGGCTGGGGGCGTGACACGTTGGAACAAGCAGTCGATCGATTCGAGACCGTCGCGAAAAGAACCTGCACTGGAAACCCAGACGATGACTTCATGTTTCCAGTCCCCGGAATTCTGGATAACAAAGAGAATGGAGTTTGTCGGGGTCGGTTTCATGTGACTGGACGTGAAATGAAGGGCATTTTTTTGCCGGTTCTTCGGGATGTCCATAACCTCGTAGAGGATCAAATCCAGAAATCTAAGAAACAGGTGAAGGCTGTTTTTCTGGTCGGTGGTTTTGGGCAAAGCCCGTACCTTCGCAAATATCTCCGCGATTGGTTTCCTGATATCGAGATTTTGGTTCCAGTTGACGGTTGGACTGCTGTGGTTAGAGGAGCCCTAACCAAAGCAATTGGGGACATCTCTACTCTAGCACCCCAAGCCTCGGTCGAGTCACGGGTGGCTAGAAAGAACTACGGAATGCTGAAATCCACCAAGTTTATCGATGAACTACATGACGAGAGAAAGAAGTGAGCAACGCATCTTTACTTTCATATACTAGGTCTAATGCATCTGCCAGGTATTGGGATTATTTCAGCGGCGAATACAGCATTGATGTGATGGATTGGTTCATTCAGAAGGTTCAGGCATTCGACTTCATAGCATAAAATATTAAACCGTCGCTTACAATTCCCAGGGAGATGCAATCAAAGAAGCAGAGGCTATTGAAACAAGATGGTTGCGGAATCAGCGTACGAGAAGCGGCACTTTTGATTCTATCAGTGTCACCATCTATGAGCTGGATACTCCACTGGGTGAAAGTGCGCCTCTGTACTTCAATCGCCGTGAGTATCTCACAATAGAATGATAGGAGGAAAAGCTAATAGGAAGCTCTCAGGCATGAAGCAGCACGCCTTTTTGAACCCGAGCCTGGGCGTAATTCAAAAGGCTCGCATCCCAATTTGTCTCGGTAAAGACGGCAAGAATTACAATCAAATTCATTTCCAAATCCATGCAGCATATTTCTCTGCCCATTGCGAATACACACTTTGGTACGAAGGCAAGAACCATGGCAGCGTGAAAGTCGACTACGTGTGATATCCTTATCTTATGATCTTTTCGGTCTGCGGTGGTTTCCTTTCAATGCCGTTTCCACTCATTGCGTTTTTTTGGAAAAGGCTTTTATGATCTTGAATTTTGGTTTAGTGGCAGATAGTTTCAATTAGATATTGCGTTTTCTTTTGCCAATGCAATCGAGCTATACCTACCAAGAAACCAGTAGATGTATATGATGCCCATCGTATGATAGATCCAAAATAAATTGTAGATGAATATAATTCAGTATAAATGAAACTTCTTGAAAATATTTTCATATTGAAACTTTCTATTTCCTGAGAACTCGATGAGATGTGGTTGTATAGACCACGTGACTTCTCACACCAGCCACACACTGCGCCACAGCCTTCGCCGCGCCGAACAAATCCACAACGGACTTTCGTTGAAATCCAGAAAGAAATTCAGCAGCATTTCGCCCGATCCGCACAGCATACACCATGTCCAAGCTAGCCAAGTGAGTCAACTCCAAAATCAAAATCGCCGCTGAAGATATTCTAACCAAAATATTTTATTTTCCAGCCGCGCCGCCGACTGGGCCGACGACGAGGAGTTCGATGACCCCTCCGCGCTCCCCGCGCAACAAGTCACAACCAACAAAGATGGCACCAAGACAGTGATTTCCTACCGCTTCAACGACGAAGGCAAGAAAGTCAAGGTCACCCGCCGGATCAAGACCACGGTCGTTCGCGAGCATGTCAACCCCCAGGTCGCCGAGAGACGGTCGTGGGCCAAGTTTGGTCTCGAGAAGGGCCACGCTGCCGGCCCCTCGTTCGACACCACCTCCGTGGGTGAGAACATTGTTTTCCGACCCAGCGTGAACTGGAAGGCGCAGGCCAAGGAGGCCGAGAAGGATGGTGGCGAAAAGGGCAGCATGAAGGACCAGCTCAAGGACAAGAAGGTCAAGTGTCGTATTTGCAGCGGAGAGCACTTTACTGCTCGTTGTCCGTTCAAGGACACCATGGCTCCTGTCGACGAGGGCGGAGCCGCTGCCGAAGGAGGCGCCGAGGAGCCCGCTGCTGGAGGTCTTGGTACTGGCACCTCCAGCTACGTGCCTCCTCATCTACGAAAGGGTGCTGCAAGCGGTGGTGAGAGAATGGGTGGCAAGTACGAGAAGGACGACCTGGCTACTCTGAGAGTTACAAACGTAAGTGTTGCTGCCTGTTGTTCTAAAATATTTCTATATATATATGACCTATGGCTGACGCAATTTTTTTTTTCTCCACGACAGGTGAGCGAGTTGGCCGAAGAGCAAGAGCTGCGGGATTTGTTCGAGCGTTTCGGTCGTGTCACCAGAGTCTTCTTGGCCAGAGACAGAGAAACCCAGAGAGCCAAGGGATTCGCATTCATCAGCTTCGCAGACCGGGACGACGCTGCGCGTGCTTGCGAGAAAGTGGATGGCTGTATGTTTCTCTCCCAATCCGTGGCCCAATTACAACCAAAGAATGCTAACACACTTGTCTCTCTTTCTAGTCGGTTACCGCCACCTTATTCTCCGCGTCGAGTTCGCAAAGAGAACCACTTAAAAAATATTTCCTTTGCTTCTTTAGTCTTTTTCTTACGGCACGACACTTTGGATTCTTTTCTTTTCGTCAGGCGGGCTTAAAAAACTAAACTCACGGCTGAGGATCTTTTCTTTGTATTGTATGATCTGATCGATAATGATGATTCTTGAAGACATCCAACGTGTCATTTATTTTTCCTTTTGCGTTGAGTTCATACGGAGAAAAGCAGCGGTTTAGAGGTCTATATTATTATTTGCTTCTCATGTCTATAGTCTAGATTCTTCCTAAAAAAACAAAAAGCCTATCACGACTTCTGATTTGGTCTCTATAATGCATACGCACCCGAAGAGTATCGACGATAGGGTATAGAAAGTCGTCGATCCGAAACAAGGTCAAAGGACGACCATTGAAATAGTCGTTGAGGGGGTGCATGAAGGCCACCCACCACAACAGGACCTACACCACCACACCCGTAACAGTATCAAGCGACGCTGAGCGCATTTGCCGCCCGGGAAATCAGAAGCCGGGAAAGCCAAGACTAGAGTCCTTGATTTTGTTCTGGATACTTCAGCTTCATTTGGATCTAGTCATAGAAGGCATTGTAGCATAGCCCCCTTCCCCTATGTCGAAACCCGATACGAAAACAGCAAGAGGAAAGAAGACAGGCAAACATGTTGTCGGCATATTTGACGTGTTCTTCTCGAACCTGGATAGATGGATTCCGGAAGCCCCTTCTCCCCTTGAACAAAATCATGATATGGGCTACTGCATAATCGTCCGATACGATCAGAAGAGAGGGAAAGGGTACTCCAGTAAAATGATGGCAATATACATTGTACCATCCTGGTTGGGGGGGAATGGGGAGGGGAGGCTGGAGGCAGATTTCTCTTCGCAATTGATATGAAAGGGTAGCATGTGGAATTGAGGTTTCGTCTGAGAGGGGCCATGGAGAGAAATGAATCAAGCAGCTTTGGGACTAGTCACCTTCATATTAGCCAGCAGAAGTCAGTAAAGACCCGATAACTTCGTTTCGCCCATAACGGTTATGGAATCCAGTACACGGTCGGGAGAGCATGTGAGAGGCATTCCTGAGCATAAGCTCCAGTTGCATTGCAGGTGACAACGGGCAATAAGGTTTTTCGACAAGGCTTTCTTGTACCATATCGTGAACCGGACCAAATCCCAGAGACTGGACAGTGGACAGTGGGCCTCTCAAGCCGTTGAGCAGATTTCTGAGCTCTTTCCATGCACATACATACATGGTTACTCAAACACGGTCTGGACTGATTAGGTCTGTTCACTCGCCCACGAAGGCAAGTTCTGGCTCCTATCCCGGGAAGAATCACAGCGATCCAATAGATGGCTCTCAGGCGCTCATTTGGTGCTTTGATCAACGCCCAGAAGAGAATTCGATCCACACGCATCTTGTTGTTTCAGTCCATCCAAGTAAGTCTTGATTGCTGCTCCAATGATGGCTTTCTGGCTCCCTTTTGGTTCTTATTCGCCCCCATCGGGAGTGTTCCGCCCCTTCCCCCCATTGTCTTATCACTGTATTGGTGCATGTCTTGACTGAGATTACTGGAAGGTAAATCTCAAAGCGAAATCTGGAAATTAAAACCTGTCAGAGATCATCAAGACCGTAAGCTTACGTTATCGGTCGGCCTCAGCACCACCCACCGCAAAGTCTGAAATGGACATATCTTGTCTTAATCCACTCAATGGAGACTCAATGGTTATGGGAATTAAGTTCCATAGTAGATATATCCCAGTCCAATCATCAGCTATAGCCATCATGGCATTGACATATGGATGCTGTACGAGTTGCCCACAGAATCACGGGGGTTAGCAGGTGCAGGTGATCGGATCAGAGGCAGCCACGAGGGCAGGAATCGTGTAGCCCAACATTCCCTGTATCATATGCAAAGCACATGGGAGATTTCAGTTGCCGTTAGTAGAGATAGATGTCTCTATATACCGATCGGAAGCTTCAACAAAAGTCGGTTCGGGTGTACTTGTTGCAATCGCGGTGTTTATCCTGGACATACAGTCCTGTGTGGCTCTCTGCAAACTCAAGGCAGAGAAATGTTTAACGACTGTTAAAAACTGAAGTTCCCCAATTAGTAAGAATAACACTCAGTCACAGGGCGAATACTGCAGCAAGGACATGGCTGGAGCAATTCACCGATGCAGCGCCTCTAGATACCAACCACGTTTGGTAATCTCCAGTCAGACACCATCTGAAGCGGGGTAAACGCAGGGAAGTTCCATGACCTTGCAGTCTGATACTTGGTCGGGCGGCTTTCAACCCCTTTTCGGGGCATAGTAGTAGAAGTTCCTTGCCCCTAGTCTAAGAGCACTTGTTCTCTTGATCGGCCAGTCAGGGCCTGGTCGGGTGCCGGCAACAGAACGACTAGTTGTAGATCCAAATCCACGCAACTGACCGAAGCTCTAGAACAACATACATGTCTCTCTTGCGGCCATGCCAAGGATCGCACTAGATGTCAATCGTAATTTAGAAATCCATACACAGTGTAAAGATCCCGGAAACTTTAACCGACTGTTCTGGGCTTCTGGTGATATCAGAACTTTGAAAGTTGATTTATTAAGAGAATTTGCTGCCCCTGTCAGGGGAAGAAATTCTGCCATCCTTCGACGGCTAGGTGCAGCATTGAGAATACGATTATCATCTCTGACTCTTGGCCTGCTTGGAGAAGATGGCTCCTTAGCGGTTGTACAAACCACCGTTAACGGGGGTAAACAACACGAGAAGGTTATGACCGCGTTGTGCACGGGACAGCCGCACGAGTCGATCCGGAATACTCCATGGTTTCCAAGAGGCCACGGTTATTAATAATAAGGTGCGAGAGCATCATCCAACGGTCCACTGGGGTGGTGATTGGAAACCGAGCACATTCCCACAAGGGTAAACGGACAAAACAAAGTGGAGTATAGTTTCATCTGTCGAGGACGACAAGGTATGTACCGCTGTAACTTAATCCATGGTCCTTTTGCCAAAGAGGATATAATTAGCACTGCTCCATGGTAGGCAAAAGGTACATAAATAATGATAAACAATGACCCCATGTAGCCCATCTATTGAGACCAGGATGTTGGTACCTGCAGTAAGCCTGAGACCTAAGAGAATAATGACCGAGACTCCATGCAAGCGTAGGATTTGCGAGAATTTCCGAGACACCCATGCGATTGTATTATGGGCGGGAGGGCAATGAAAGCTTGTTTCTCATTTCAACCACGAACCAGTCACGGTAATTTCGTCTCAGTAGCAATAAGCAGAACCTTGATTGATTTCTTCGCGATGACTGTCTTGACTGGATGTGTGGGTGGTTGTTGATGATATTATGCTGGGGCGTGTCGCTAGTCTTGCAGTGACAAGCGGGGGCACGTGCCCCATTCAACCGGATTTGGAATAATGAGTCTGTTGCTCTTAGCGGAAGATCCTCAATCTTCTTCTTTTCTCTCTGACTTGACTTGGTCTTCGTCATCACCATCACCATCGCCATCATCATCGTCATTATCATCGCCTTTGAAGAATCTGGCATCTGTTAGGAGTCATGCTGATTAACGTTCTTCACATTCGCCATTTCCCATTCGCGGGTGGTCAATCCAGTCTCTGGCCTGCAATGCAACCTCTCCCCCCACCACTACACCCACCCCCCTGTGCAATGTTACGGCGGGATTTGTGCTGTAGCCCGCGGGCATGTCCTGCATGACATCGCTCCGTCAATTTCAGGCGTTCCATCGACTGGTCCCAAATGGATCGAAAAACTTTCTTTTTTTTTTCTTTTTTTCTTTTTTTCTTTTTCTCTTCCTTTTCTTTTTTTGACTTTTACCAATCATGAACCCTGGTCTTGTTCCAGCATGGTGCATATCACATCTAGGCCAACTAGCCTGCTGCATGATTAACGACGATCATCCAACCATAACACGATGATCGTTCAAAAGGAGATTGTGAGAACCAGCCCTGGATGGAGGGATCCACTTATGGATGGCAAGAGTCCAGAGCCTAGAATGCTTGAATATTACTAGTTTATCGACCACAGTACGGATTGCCATCTCCGATTTGGCAAGAGCCTAAGAGGTTCTTTGTCTTGTCCCACCCACTATAGCTGTGGACCAGAGAAGCGAGGTCGATTCTGGAAAATATGCAAGAATATGCTGTGTATTTCCTGTGCACATACTGTAACAACAATACACAGTACATACATCCATACATACACTCGCCCTACACCAAGACTCCACCTATTCAAACCGCCGAGGTATGACTGTGGGGGCTGTTTACCCGGGGTGTTCTCAGACTCACTGCCCCCAAGTGACTTCATTGTCGGAGCCGATAGCAGTGAGGTTTTCCTACTAAGAAAAGGCTCATCGTCAGTGGTTGCCCTCCCTCCATGCAACTCTTTCAGCTTTGTCGGTGAGCAGGAAAGCAGCTTAGTTTTTCGCGGCTGTTGAATCGAGGCTTGTCGATCGCCTGATCTTTGATTCATGCAAGAACCATACTGCTCGTGCCTCGAGCGCCCGACAGGTTCTCTGGGCCGACCTAAGATGCGTCACATCTCTAGAACAAAAATTCTTTTTCTGGATGCCGCATACCTTGTCTAGTCCATTGCATAGACTGTTATTCCATGTTCTGTGCAGCCATTGGTCAACTATCTGCTGCCCCAGTAGTTTCGACAGCCTCCCATCATGCGACTGGGGTCTGCACAGGGTTCCCGGGTGGGTATTTGATCGTCATCAACTAACTTGTTTAGCGCCATCTTATTTGGGTTTACTGCACAGTCCCGTTTACCGATTGTTAATGCTGGGACAGCTGACTTCATCGGTAAATGTGGTTCTGTATAGAACAATCCACCTATTATCGGCAATTGGTTTGTGACAGTATTCGGGATCTCCTATTTGCCTGGAATCATTCGAAAGAGTCCGTGCAGATTTCTTGGTCTGTCTGAACTGGGCTGGGAATGTAACATCGAGCTCGACCAATACAGTGTCTTTCTAAATCTCTAACGCCCTGGTTTTCTTGCCATATGGGATGATGCAACAGTACATACACACATCCTATCAAACCGCATACGCTACTTGACTCCATTCAGGACGGTGACAAAAAAAAAAAAAAAAGGCAACGGTCCTAATGATCCGGGGGTCTTATGGTTGGACCCCTTTCTGCTGCTGCCACCCACTGTAGTCCTTCCTTGTACACCCAATTTCATGGTCTTGACATGATCTAATTTCGCAAACTGCTCGTGGCAAGAAGAGTGATACTTGTTTCCCAAGTCCAAACCGGCAACATGGAGCCGTCAAGGCCTGTGCACTTCAAGTCCTGCAGACACTTCCGCATGCCTGGAGCCTACCAAGAGTCTTTCATTGGATGTAAAACAACCCAGTTTAGAAGCGGATGGAGAAACAACAGGCAGTGATGGAGTCTGTGTGTTCCGCTGTTTGTGGATGAGAAAGGGAAGAAAGGGAAAAAAAAAAAAAAAAACAAAACAAAACAAAACGACAAGACAACCAAATCGGTAAGATGACAGCACAAGGGGTTTTGCCATTCGATCTGGGATCAAATATCAATCGACCGAATCCCTCAGCGCATTTAGCCAACTCAAGAGCTGCCATTCTCGGACATTGCTTGTTTGTCATTTCTTCTCAAAGAAACCCGACAGGATTCGAACGTCTGCCAAAAGATTGTCCAGGATCTGCTGGACTGGACCAACCCGACCAAAGGCAAGAAAGCCAACAGTTAGATGAAATAAAAAGGGCTGGCCGTCATCCGCTTGACGTGGAAAGGGAGAAATACCTATATGCTTGCAGCTTACTCGGTGGAATCTGCAGTGGTTGATGCAAGATACTGCTTCGTGCTGCTGTCTTCTACCATTCTGTTATTGATCTGCCTTTGACATTAGTAAGTCCCATTACTCTTTCTTGCTTTCTTTTTTTTTTGAATTGTTCTGTCATTGTATCTTACTTTCCTGTTACCACTTCCTTCCTTCCAAGCCCAATCCTTTATACTTCTGAAGATGAGCCTTCTGTATGCACGAGAATTTCACGGGATCACTGTATACCTGTTAGGCATACTAAATTATACCATCATCACAAATTCCCTGTGATTAGCCTCTTTGATTGATATATTTACTTCTGACGATCAGATCACTCTTGTTGATTTTTTCCTGTTTACTTCACTGCAACGCCGAGAACAGAAACACACCATAAATCCATTGTGGAACGTGCCATGTTTTCTTTTTCCTCCTTTGATTTCTCACTTGTCTTTGCTTTTCTTTCTGGCTATTTTCTACCCCCAACGATCTCGGCTCTCTAATCTGATCTTTTCTTCAAATACCTTTGCTGCCTCAGTCCAAATTCCTCAGTGACAACTGAAGCACACGACTCTTGCCAAATCCTTGACCCGATTACCTGACAAGCCCTCCCAGATACCTATCGCTACTTTTCCCCCTCGTCGCTTTGTTTGCCTTTGTGGTCGCTTTTAATCGAGAGACTAGCCAGTTCCACTTCTGGCCAGGCTGAACTGTGCTTGGAGAGTGAGCTTTGTTGTTCGAGTACAAGGAGCTCTCAAGACTCTGGGGAGAGATCTATCACCCCCAAATCTACTTCCCGGCCCGTGAAGTTCAAGGATCCGATGAGAGGATCGTCCACGCATCTGTCACTGGCATCGTCACTACTCTAATCAGCGTCTGGCCGATACCGTCGACAGTCTAGTGCTGGTTGTGTCGCCTTAGCGCCCATTCTATTGGATTTATCAAATAGGGCCTGAAGGCGCCCAATCGTGTTCCTCGAGAGGGAAAAAAAGAAAATAAAGGCATTCCGTTTGTTTGCAGGTCAGCTTTCCAAATGAATCACTGTAAGTCTGATTTATTTTATTTTGTTGTTTTATTGACAGTCTATTGCTGTTGTTGGTGTTTTTTTTTTTTTTTTTTCTTCGTTTTCCCTTTCATGATGCAGCTTCGGAGCCGACTTGCGCCCTCGTGTCCCAGCAGCAGCAACTTTATGACGGGCGATCTACATGATGTGACGTTTGATTATTTCCATTCCACTGGGAATCCCAACTATCTTCCTTTGTTACACAGTCCCCCAAGATCTCCATCGTGCTGTGTCAAAATGGCATCGAATATTAAGGCACCCTTGGCTGACAGGGGGCTGTTGGATTTCGGGACTGCGAGGGCGCGATACTTCTTTGTGTCTTTGTCTGCTGTTTTCATGCTTTCATGTTACTCGTTTTCTTTTCTTTTTCTTCTCTTTATTTTCTTTTTTCGCCTTTCCCTTCTTGATTTGTCCCTATTTCTAATTAGTTTTTACTTTTTATTTTTCCTGTCTCGGATCGCCCTTTTTTCTTCTTTTTCTTCTTCCCTTATTCTAACCAAGATTCCTTCTCTTCCCTAGCGACAATTTTGCAGAATTCCTTCCTAGAATGTCCGGTTACCACCGACAGTGATTATACCGGAGCACAACGGCCGTTCTCAGGTCCAGCCGGCTTTTCTATGGATGAGGAGGAGGGAAACCGGAGAGTTGGTGGCCTGGGTCATCCTTTGGCTCAGCCGGCTTCGATATCGACCGCCACCAACGGCCTGAGGTACAACACACAGCCGCCTGCGATGCAGGATGTACCGTAAGTTGTCCCTTTCAATTCGGGCTGTCCTGTTACTTCTGCTGCTGGTGCTGCTCCACTTGGCCCGCTGGCAGCCACTAGTCACATCACTCCCTTCTGGTCCCGGGCAGGTTGATTTGTCTGTTGTTTTGTTATTTCATTGTCAATACCAAACCACTGCAGTGCATGCGCTTAGCTCTTACTTCCTGGGCTTTCCATTGGGGATCTCAGCATGGCCTTGCAGTTGCCGACCATACATAGGTCTTGCCTCAATTTCATTATACATATTACTGCTGTTTCATGATGCATTGGAAATCATCTGATCTACATGTCTATTTTTTTGCCCTGTCCAGCCCAACCAAGATTTTATTCGTTGTATATTTTCTTCTTCCTACTGAGCCTGACTTGCTGACCTGGACTGGCCTTTTTCAGCTTCGCGACTTCTCCCAATGTCCTGATGAGCCCTGCTGATTCATGCTCTGGTTCGTCCCGCTTCACCCTACTTCGAGGCTCAGCCTCGTTAATTCATGGCGTTGTTTTGTTTGCTAACTTGTTTCCCAAATAATTGGAACGGTCTTCATCAGAGCCTTTTTCTCCAGCATCAGGTTCTTTATACTCGCATTCTCCAGTTCTGCCTTACGATCGGATGTCAGATTTTAGAGCTCATCGAGTACCTCCTATGTAAGTTCTTCTTCTTTTTTTCCTCTCCTTTTTCATCCTCTTCTTCCTCTGCGAATAGCGCCTGACGATACATTGGTGCGATCGATTCAGACAACCCCCTTCCGGCATGTCGCCTACTATGCAGTCCCAGGGCACGAGCGTTGCTGGCAGTTCTGGCATGATGGGTAGGGGAGATAGCTGCCCAGGAGCATACACACTCCATCGAGGTACTTTTCCGTCGTTATCAGGCCTGAACGACATGTCGAGAATGTCTACATATACAAGCACGCCACGAGCGCTCGATAGCACTATTGATCGGTCTCAAAGTATGATGTTTGGACAATCCGGGAACATTTTGATGGAACCTGTGCAGCGTCTATCTCAACCGATGACAGATGCCCCTCCCTTCCACGAGACAGATATCATTCACCCCGTCTTTGCGGGCAGTATTTCGGGACAGGCTATCAAACCTGAAATCCAAGCGAAAATACACAAGGGCTTTTTTCAAGTCGACGACAAGTGGACCTGCTACCGACGCAATTACTTTTCTGTCTCGTGCTCGTTTTCGTTGCATCCTTGGACGAATACTCCCCTATTCCTCAAATTCA
The DNA here is from genome assembly GCF_001890725.1 of Aspergillus wentii DTO 134E9. Taxonomy (NCBI): domain Eukaryota; kingdom Fungi; phylum Ascomycota; class Eurotiomycetes; order Eurotiales; family Aspergillaceae; genus Aspergillus; species Aspergillus wentii. The sequence continues at coordinate 948,431 of NW_024467839.1, forward strand.
CAGACCACCCCGCTGGCGATCGCATTCGGGCATTTTCCATGTCAATTTCAGCAATAGTGAACTCGCAATTTGCAGAGCCCCGAGAGTTGGTTCAACACACCCCAAAACGCGACAAACAGTCGGAGTCGAAGCCAAAGAAAGTTGTCTTGCAGCCTTGCCAGCCACCACCATTAATGCTGGGTCATGGTTCAGCATCCAACGGCAACCATGGGTTCCCATTGGCTTCACAATCTGCAGGCATGCCAATGGACTACCATTCATCTTTCAGCAGCACGGCCCAGGCTTCACAGCCCCCCACTCAGTACACATTCGAGCGGATTCAGTTCCAGAAGGCAACGGCAAACAATGGAAAGCGCCGGGCCCAGCAGCAATATTATAACCTCGTTGTCGAGCTCTACGCAGATATTACGCCGGTTGGTAGCAGCGAACAACGGTTAGTGAAGATAGCGAGACGGTTGTCACACCCAATGGTTGTCCGTGGCCGTTCTCCAGGGCACTACAAAGATGGTCGGAGAGACAGCTCAACCAGCATGGGCCCCGACAGCGGAAGTGGTGGCTCTGGGGATAGCAGCGGGGGGGCTGTCTTACCTCCAGGTATTGGACACGCCTCGCGCCCTCACCTAGGTCTCATGTCCTACGATCACTCCCAACGTGGGGGTGCGCACTATGGTCGACCGGACTACCATCAGATGGCGACGGCAGATCACTCTCCATTAAGCGACAGCCCGCATGTATCCTCGTCGTCTTCCTCTGCCTTTGATATTGGCATGCTGGACGACTCCATGGACCCAATGAATACTATGAAATGCACGAGCAGCATGGGGTCCTATCCTGACTCCACGTATGCAATCACGTCTCCGGGCCACAGGAAGACCGAAGGTCCATTCCGCCATCATTTGCCACCTTTTGAGTACGACACGCTTTCCAAGGGGAGTGACGATTCTGGGAATAGCTATCCTGACTCGTTTGATTCAATGGTCTCGATGCTTCCAAGCGACCAAAATGATCACTCTCTTTTCCTGAAGCACCCACGGATGACACTCCATCATTCCAGCACAACTGGATACGACCCTTTTTACCCAAGTCGACCAAGTGACCCTGGCCCCTACGGTCGGTTCGACCCCGTTCAACACTCACACGGGTTGGTCGCTTAGAGTCTATCGCCTACACTTCTATTCTATTGCCCCATGACTCCATACGTTCATTTTCTTTGTCTCATTTTTATCATTCTTTTTTTTAACATTTTTATTTATTCTTCCCCATTAGAATTTCTTTCCCTTTTCTTTTTCTTTTTTGCGGTGAATGGGTTTGGTTCTAGCGAGTGACACTGTATGCACGAGTCCTACGTTTCTTCTTTCTTTTGTCTTTTTCTTTTTCTTTTTTCTTTTCAGAAAGAATTGGTCAAAATTGGCAATTTCCTTTTTTACTTCCTTTCTATTTTCTATTTTCTTTTTTTTACCCCCCTTGTCTATGCAGGCTAGACAGGCCAGGCAATAGTTCTATTGATCACCAGGATGTGTTCAAGCTGAAAATATTGCATGAATATGCTTCTCCACTTTGTGATCTGGTCTTTTTGTTCTTCTGTTCTATCTGTTATTTGTTTTTTTAGCCCATCCTCCTTATTTACTCCGTGTCCCTTGTTTTTTTTTTTTTTTTTTTTTTTTTTTTTTTTTAATTCCAGTCATCTCCTCAGGAAGGATACATTATGAGAGAATTTTTTATTTTGCAAAGTCCAGTTATGTATGGGAGTAAATGTTTAGAGATTTGTCAACAGGACACTGATTGGGCCATATCCTCAATGCAGACGCAGAGTGGATGGGCGCAGTACTACAAGGTGCAGAGAAGCAGGGGAAAAAAAAGCAAAAGAAGACCCAGAGAGAAAGGAAAAGAAAGGAAATCAGTTCCAAATGAATGAATAAAATGGATAAATGATGCTATCATCTATTTGTTTAGTTATTATTGGCTTGGGCTGTCTCCCAACTTGCTGTTTATTTCTCCGAATATTGAATAATTGGCTTCTATACCCGCTGTCAATGGATTGTCAACAAAACGACCCCCAAAAGGGCAACGGGGCACTTTCCGATTCCATCTTATCGAATGAAAGATCAAAAAGAGCAGGAAGAGTCTGAGAGAGCAAGGAAAATCCGAAAATCTGCAACTATGTAAACTAAACACCACCCCCCTCCCCATCGAGGCCCATCAACCGATCCTCAAAACCCACTCTGATCCCGTGTTGGTTCAAACTTGTTGAGCCTAGAGCGACTTGAAGACTTGCCTTACTCCGTAATGATAATCGCGCACGAAAGAGAAAGAAACACTGGATCTCAGCGCCAGGGCTGAATGACGAGGATCGACGACAGGCCAAGTGGAGATCATCAGCCGCACCCCTTCGGAAATCGGAACTTCGGGGCTTACACTGGTCACTGGGTGTGGGACTGGGTATCGTTTTTGCTCACCTCCTTTTTGCTTTGCTTGTTAGCTTTTTCTTTTCTTTTCTTTTCTTTTTTTTTTTTTTTTTCTTTTTGTGTGTTTTTCGTTTGTTTGTCCTTTTTAGTTCGCCTCGCTCTGGGTCTATGACTAGGTAGCTAACTAGGTATCGATCGATCTTTATTTGTCTTTCTTTGTTGTCAAGTGGGCTACTAGTTCGGGGCTGGCTGAAGATCGAATCCTCACCGCCGTATTCGTACTTTGGATCTTCTAAGCATTCATTCACTATTTCATCAGGCTACATGCATACATACATACATACATACATAATATATTACGGAATGACCTTTCAGAATGCAGACAATGACATTTCTTGATGAACACTGAGTAGATTCGATCATAACTAGACAGTAGATTGGAGAATGGAGATGACTCAGCATGATCCACACTCGGCAAGATCCGATCGCCATCGGCGATCCTTCCAGATTGGGATGTATGTGTATGAACTGTGTATGTAATGGTGTATTTCGCTTATAAAACATACATACAGATTACTTACTAGGTATGATTCAGCAGAATGCAGACCAAATAGTCCAAGAAGAAGAAAAAAAATATAGCTTCTCAGATTGCTCTTGGAGTGGAATGAGAAAAGAGAGGAAGAAGAGAGAGAAATGTGCAGTAAAAAGAACAGCGCATCCATACCCAAATAGGACCGGCATGCTTGGAGAGACAAAAATCCCAGTCCTTCCTGAAAAGTTGAGTCTTCACTTATGCAGGTAGTACAAGGGAGGGGAGCAGGATATACATGCATCGTCCCTTTGGTCATAATGACGACTCAGAAATTTTAGCCAGCCAACGAGGTTTCAATGGGTGTATGTCAAGGATGGTAGCCCTTGCAACCGTTGCATCTGATAATCCCAGCTCGAGGTTTCACGGCAGGCAGGCAACCATAGCGATGGATAAACGCGGGTCTATCGAGGTTCAAGGCAAGATTGGGTTTGGATTCATAAAACTACCAGAGATAGCGCGAGTTATCAAGAGCAGACCCATTGCGTAGATTCAAAGATTGTGTCGGCACTGGCTGGAAATTTCCTCAGAATTTCTCATCCTTTCGCATTAACCTCACATGCTGTCGTGTTCTTTCCTTTCTCTTGTCGGTACAGCCAGAGAAGCATTTTCAACGTTGTGGACCAGACTGACTGACTGATGGATAACGGCCCATCCTCGGGAAACCATTCTTGTGTACTCCGTGTTGCGATTCCAGTCTGTCCCCTGTCCATTTTGGAAACAGATCCCTCATGTACAGGCCTTGAATACTGACTTTCCATACAGACCCCGGTATCCCGAAACCCCCACGTCTCCATCCTGACATGTCGTGCGTCGAAGAATGCTTCTGTTTCACGAAACGGCTCGAGAGCGTTTTTGTGTATATGTGCCACCCGACCCAACTCCTGACATTGCCACACCATGCCAAGAGAAGAAAAAATAAAAATAACAATAAAAAGGGAAAAGAAAAGGGAAAAAACATGGAACCTATGACGGTTCCGCCAAAAATCTTTTTTTCTCGAGATTCCTTCCTGGTCTCCACGACTGCAGTGTCTCCTTCCGTTTAGAGTTCTATCATCCAGTGATTCATACCGGTCATCGCCTTGTCGAGAAATGCGGAAGTCGGAATAGTCACAAGGACAATGAAGACAAGGCAGCAAATAATAAACTACCAGCACTGTCCGTTCTAACCCGATCTGTCTGTCCGCCATATGTACAGCACAGTACATACAGGGGAGGAGGGAAGGGCGTAGAAAACAGGTGGAAGCAGTGCGTATAACAGCATTTCGTACTGCCTATACGGAGTAAAGCCTGTACTTTTGTACGTACCGCCAGCCAGTCTCAATGCCAATGCATCCAGCTCAATCCAATCGAATTTCAATTCCCCTCCTTGTCAACCCTGGAGACGCGGATCGCCATTTTACGGTCCAATTCTTCCTGTTGTTCTTTTGTCGCTGCCATACCCAATGCACCTTCTACTTGCGGCGAGGTCCAAAGCCCGACAGATGCCCAGGCCATGAGACCGATTCCGAAGAGGACTCTCGTTTTCGGCGCGAGGGAGCGGTAGGTGCTGTTGGTTGGGTTAGCTAAGTGTCTTATCCCAAAAGTTGGGTAGCTTTCTATGAACTTACCTCCAGAAAGACATGGTTGTTTTCCAAAAAAAAGTATTTTTCCTCCTCAAATTTCAGGGGACGACAAGTTGGTGGAAGAAAAGAATGATGCGGTCGTTTTTGAGGCCGAATCGCCGGATAACCTCGTCTTGGCGGTTAATCCTACTAGACCTGGAACGGTTAGTCAGGTACACTCCTGCCTCAGGCAAGCATCGTCTACTACCATCACTCCATTAGGTTCACTTGATTATACTAAAGATGCAAGTAATAAAAATAAATACTCATCCCAGTTCGTTATTCTCTCTAATCGTGACATGAGACTAGATAGCATGTAGTACTGACAAAACAGGGAATTCAATAGCTGCTAACAAAACAAACACATACAGGCAATTAAAACACGGCCAAATGCCAAAATCAACAAGGCCAGCGTCCAAATATCAGAATAAAACAATGGGGTTTTCAGCGGAATATCACTTTGCAAATCAATCAACTAAATTAAGGCATTTGCTCATTTCTTGCCGTAGGCACGGTCGACGTCCTGCTGGTGCTTGGTGACAATCTTCTTGCGCTGCAGCTTCTGAGCAGCAGTCATGTAGCCCTGGTCGATTAATGTCAGTTTCTAAGAGCTTCAAGGGGGAATATCAGGGAACTTTACATTTTGAGGAGTCCATTCCTCATCAGACATCACGACACCCTTCACAAGCTCAATGCCCTTAAGACCGCCGGCCTTTCCGGCAGCTGTGAGCTGTGTCAGAACAATGGACTTGAGGTCCTCGTTGTGGACAAGCTGCTCAAGGGTGTCGCCCTTGATGCCATTCTCGCTAGCCAGCTTCTTCAAAGCAGGCTCAGCGGGCACAATGATGGCAATCGGCTTGTCCTGGTCCTGGGCAGCATAGACGCAGATGTTTCCAACAACGGGGGAGGAGCGGTAGACCGACTCGAGCTTCTCCAGGGCAATGTACTCGCCGTTGAGAGTCTTGACAAGGTTCTTCTTGCGGTCGATGATCTTCAAGTGTCCGTACTTGTCGAATTCACCAATGTCACCAGTCATGAACCAGCCACCCTCGGCGAATGCGCCCTTGGTTTCTTCTTCGTTGTCCCAGTAGTAAGAGCTGACACTGCCACCACGGATGAAGATCTCACCCTGTGGGGGGTTGTTTTTCGCCAGGTATCCAGCATCGGGGAAGTCGACCAGCTTGACCTCGACCGAGGCTGGGATTTCACCGAGCGCATCCGGGTTCCAGGCCATCGGATCGTTCAGGGCACCCATGGCTGCGGTCTCAGTCAACCCATAGCCGCTAATCATTGGCGCAATGGCCATGGACAAGAATTTCTGGGTTTCCTTGGAAATCGGACCACCACCGTTCATCACAATACGCAGCCGGCCACCAGTGGCCTCCTTCAACTTGCGGAAGACGACGGCATCCAGAATCGAAGCACCCATCTCGGCACCAGGGATTCCAGTTGCCATCAGGAAGTTCTTGGCGGACATGGCTCCCCAGAACAGGCCCTTCACCAAGAAGCTGGCCTTGTTTAGGTTGCTGAGCACACCCTTCTTCACTGTCTCCCAGACGGCGGGGACACCGACGAGAATAGTGGGCTGCAACTCGCGGATATCACCCTTGCAGTTGCGCATCGAACCTTCCGAAAGGGTTCGCGGGTTTCCGTAACCCATGGTACCACCCCAGAACAAACACAAGTTCTCGAACATGAACTCGAGGATATGCGCTTGGGGAAGGTATGTCAGCAAAGTATCGGATGGGCCGATGTACGGACCGACGATTTCATTGACACCCGCGGCTATTTCGCATTAGCTCAACCATTTCTACTGATACATAAGCGGCACAGTCGACTCACTTGCGGCAATGACGTTCTTGTGTGTCAAGGGCACACCCTTGGGGGGACCGGTGGATCCAGAGGTGTACATGATGCAGCAAAGATCCTCTGCTGATGGTGGCACAGGGTCCACAGGGTTCTCCTCGCCGAGCTTACGCAGGTCCTCGATGCTCATGATGTTGAGGTAGTCAAAGTCGGCCTTCAGCTTGTCCAGATCCGCCTGCTTGGGCTCCTGGTCGGTATTCCAGATGACGTGTTTGATCGACTTGACATCCTTCAGTACGTTACCGAGCGAACGGACGAGGCTGGGGTCGAGGAAAATGGCGGCACTGGAAGTTTGGACCAAGGAATGCTTCAAACCCTCTTCACCGAGAGTGTCGTACGCGGTGACGATAGTGAAAGACTGAGATGCAGCTCCTAATTCCCCCATAAGTCAGAAAACAAGAGATGTATTAAAGGTAGAAAACGCAACGAACCGTGTGACATGGCCAGCCAATGTGCACTAAATCATAAGTCAGCATTCCCTATTTCCCGACACCCAACAGCTCGTCGTAGCACACCCACCTCGTAGCACCATAAAGATGAATCTTGTTATCCTTCTCCAAGCCCAGCTTCCGCAAGCCACATCCCAGCTGGAGCGCAAGCGCCTCGTATTCGATGAAGCTCTTGAAGGTGTACCCGCTCATCTCAAAGTACGTCCACTGCTTGTCAACCTCCTGCTCGACACCATCCACAACCTTCTTGACCTTCTTGTTCTCGACATGGGTTTTGATCAAACGACGGCTACCGACAGCCTTGGAGTTGCCGAACATGCGAGCGGAGCGTCTGAAGTTATCGTAGGTGGTCGCGACATCCTCGGAGGGTCGCAGGATGAGCCCATCCTTGGACTTGGGCAAGCGACGAGGAATAGTCTCTCCCTCTACGGGTTCGCAGCCAGGGACCTCGACGGTGAACGGAGGCTTTTTGGACATGCGCGGTTGCAGGTGAATCTGTGACTTGGACATCTTGGATGGAAGGGGGCAAAGAAATCAGGCGCTAGAAACACTGTACAGGATTATACGAGCTAGAAGAAAGACAGATTGAGGTCGTAACTATTTGGAAAAACTAAATCAGTAGCTGCGCAAGGAAGGCCTCGGGGAGAGGAATGGTAAATAAAAAGGCGGCAAAGAGGCAAACAGCTAGCTTGCGGACGGAACAAAAGCTTCACCGAGGAACCTAGGAGCAGGGGTAGTCATAAAGAACGAGGGAAAGCATACAAGAAGAATTGTCCTCTGGGAAATGATGATCGGACGAGTCCAACGACGGAAAGGAGGAGAGGTGGAGAGCCGGAGAGGGGAAAAGGGAAGAGGAAGAGGAAGAGGGGAAGACGAGCTGAGCGACGAAGGGAAGCGCAAACGAAGCTGTAAGCAGCGGGAGCCGATGAAGTCAGTCTGTGGCTGGTTCCAGGGCGGCTCCAGCGAATGACGCAGCGATGTGGATATCTTCAGATGGGTGTTATTTTCTATGATATGTGTCTATTATACAGCAATATTGAAGTTAAACAGGAATAAAAATATGATAGACACTGATAGAATGCACCGTTGTCCATTGCCTCCACCGCTACCAACTCTACTGCAACATGGCCAACAGAGCACAACAGGTGCATCCAGAACCCAATTGCCGCGGCCCAAGCACCCAGATATCTTTAGAAGAACAAGATCAACAGCTCAAGAGTCAAGACTCAAGTCGACGATATTCGCTAGATAGTAGATACTATTTTGCCGACGAGTTCGCGGGATAAGCTCCGATCCGCAGCTGAAAAGAAAGTCAGTCTAGCAGTGTTTTTTTTGTTGGGAATTCCGCCCAACAAGGACTTGGTTCCTGATTTTTGAGGACATCGTATTTCTCTGAGTGTTCTGATACGTTCAAACAAATGTGATTTTTCTTCAGGAGAATGCCATTATTGGAATATAGCAGTAGAATAAGATGCAATAGTCGATGTTTTTCTGTCACAGTCAGAGTGCCAGTTCTGCTTGATGTACGCTGGGTCTCGTGATCTCCGTTTTTTTCTTTTTTTATCTTGTAGAATCACGAACCAATCATTTTACATCTTTCAATATCTTTGAATATCTTCACTTTCTTTACTTCAGTAAGGTCAACTATAATGGCCTAATCTATATTAACCAGCTAATCTATCCAGACTGTACATATATACCATCCCTAATAATGGACCTAACACCCTTTCTCACCTCCATTGGCCACGAAATCGACGATGTCGAAGAGGGTACGTCCAACGTTCCCAATAAACAGTATCATTTATAAATTAAAAAACACCAAGTAATAAATGAAATAATCTATAGAATCCTTCCTCCTCTTCACCCAAGACATCCCCTCTGGAAATCTGGGCTTCATCGACTCCCGCGCTGCATCCATCGATGCGACGATCCACGGACAAGATTACTCAATTCATCAATCGCCTACAGTTCTTTCTTCGTCGCGAGCTGGGGGGACAACGGGTGCTGGTATGTCTTTTCTTTCTCTCAATTTTCGTTCTTTTCTCTCGTCTCCACTGTCATGGCGTTCGCAACGGTGGGCCAGGATAGCTATCGGATATGAATCCCTTTAAGCCTCGGTTCTAATCCTTGTCTTTTCCATCTGATAATACCTACTGCCATAGTAACCAGAAATCCTATACCGAAGAAACTAACAAGAAAAACAGTCCTCTGGAAAATAACCCCCCTCTTCGCACAATGGATCTCAGCCCAACAGTCTAACCCGCTATGGACTCACTCCCTGCTATCATCAACCTCCACCGTCGTCGAACTAGGCTGTGGCATCTCACCCTTGACAGCGCTGGCTCTATCCCCGCTCGTCTCGCAGTTTATCGCAACAGACCAGGAATACGTTCAGAAGCTGTTTCGGTATAATCTTGACGCAAATGCAGGGGCTTCGGCTTCGGTGTCTTTGTCTAAGGGGAAGAAAGGGCGAGGGTCAGCGTCAGCGTCAGCGTCGAAGAAAAAGGGACAGAAAAAGGGAGGAGATGCTACGCCTACTTCTGTCTCTGGGTCAGAGGCAAACTCGAACTCGAACATCACCTTCACATCGTTAGATTGGGAATTAGACGCCCCGTCTACATTGAAAGATGCACTTACATCTTCACAAACGCCAGATGACGATCACGAAGAAGAAGAAGATAAAGGCTTCGACCTCATCATCTCCTGCGACTGCATCTACAACGACGCCCTAGTAGCCCCCTTTGTGCGCACCTGCGCGGACATCTGTCGTCTGCGGCCCGCATACAACCCCTCATCCTCATCCTCATCCTCATCCTCACGCAGTAAACGGAATCCAACAATCTGCATAATCGCCCAGCAGCAACGCGCACCAGACGTGTTCGAGGAATGGCTGCAGGAGACGATGAGGGTATTTCGGGTGTGGAGGGTGAGCGATGAGGTGTTGGGGGAGGGGTTGAAGTCAGGGACGGGATATCTGGTGCATTTGCTTATGCTGAAGGAGTAATGTACATACTACTACTCCGTATGTAATGTGTAAATGTGGTGCGGCCAGTGAACTAGTCAGGCTATGGGACGTGATAGGGGGATACATTATCTATTGTAATTATTGCATTATTGAATAGACTACCTTCTGCAGTACACTACATGAGGACGGGAGTTGATTGATTGATTACTATTACTATTACTATTACTGGAAATGGAAATGGATATCAGGTATGTAGGCTAGATTCAATATCCCGCTAGCTTTGAGCATATATTTATGATCCATTGGAAGCCCCTCCCTTGCGCATGCAATAGTTGCAGGAAATATCAACCAAGCTACCCTTTTTAAGTAAGAAATACCTGTCTATCTTCTTCATTCGGCATTTGTTTACCGAATGCAGGTTGTTACAGAAGCAGAAAGTAATAAACATCATGTAGTTTGATTATGCCCATCTTTAGGTAACCTGCCAAGATGAATCCCAAGCCAAGAGTCAATATCAAGCTCGTTTAGAAAATGCATCATGCAAGGATCAATTCAAAGTATAACAATGCATTCCAATGGATAGATGACGTCTGTGTAAGCGGGTAGTCAAGGATATTCCAAAACCAGGCGGCATGTAAATCGTAGCTATCAGTGAATTAAGTAGCCAAGTATACCAAATAATAAGCACGTAAATATGTTCAGATTGATACAGTTGGCAGGTCGATATATGACAAGGCCTCGATGCATGAATGGTCAACCAGAGTACCTGCCAGTTCAGCGGTTGCCAGCAACGAGGCACATTGAAACATTATAATATTAAGAACATACAAGTAGCCACCCAAGAGTACAGAAGAGGGTATTGAAGAAAAATCTGCAGAAAAAGGATAAAAGGCGAAAGCATGCTCATACTATGCAGCGTGTGAATGCAAGTTCCCCACGGTCAAATCGCGAGGAATATAAGGTCTTCAAGTTGGTGTATTATATTAATAGGTAGCGAGCAATATTATCGGGCCTCGACGGCCTCTTTGGAGGGCTCGCTGTGCTCCCTCTCCGACTTGGGAGTCGTGGAGTGCTCAGGTCTTTCTTGAGCAAGTTCTGTACGCTCCGGCGAAGCACGAGCTGCTGTATCGTTCGGAGGTAGCATAGGTGCCGCATTATCTCGGGTTTCGACGTCTGGATTACGATCGATGATTGATGAAATCGTCTGTTTGGTCGACCCGTTTGTCTTTGGTGCCGGGCTGGACTCATCCGCTGCCGGCAAAGACACCTGAGGTGCGGGCATGGGCCTCTCCGTCGATTCCGTCTTGATTTTCTTATAAGCACTTTCTCCATCGGCCTCATCCTCAGAGGCGGAGGAATAATCCATTTCTTGAGGGTAGCCTTCAGGGTCCGTCGGTGCCGATTCCAGTCGGCTTTCTTCCGTCGACTCACGATTCGAGTTTGCAACTGGAGGAAGAGGAGCATTAGGATCATACACAATACCACACACCTCGAGAGCTCTGGATTGGCTGCCCAGACTGCGGTCCTTGTGCTTCTTAGTCAAATGGCACATAAAGCCATGAAGAGTCACAAAGTCTGCTTTACCACACCCGGGAACTGGACAAGTGAGATAGACCAAGCTGCCATCCGACGGTCGTTTCCACAGAGCACGGCCCGAAGGATCATGAGCAGCAGGTCGACCATGACGTTCCCCCCAAGCCTCGACGTTCTTGATGGTATATTTTTGTTTCCGTCGAATTGATCCAGCACCAGAAGGATCATGCGTGATATGGTGATGAGGCGGCGGAGGATGCGGGTGAGAATGAGCAATAGGATGAGGTTGAGGGTGGGGTTGAGGGTGGGGGTGAGGGTGAGCTTGCGGGTGCGAGTGCGGGTGTGGGTGCTGGTGCTGATGCTGGTGCGGGTGCGGATGAGCAATCGAGTGAGGATGGGGATGAGGATGAGAATGAGGCTGCATCTGTACAGGTGTTGGAATCGGACGAGGTTCTGGGGGGCTCTGCTGTTTAAAAAATGCAAGAGTGGTGGCAGCGTTGGTTTCGGACAAACGACGAGGTGGTGTAGGACGAAGAGGCGGCGAGTCGACGTTGCCATTAAGCCCGAGTCCCATAGACTCTCTCTTCATTCTTTTCCGTTGCCTACGAAGCTCCTGTTTCAATGTCATTAGGATAAAAAGCCCAGATAAAAGCCCAAATAAGATCCAAGTAAAGACCATACCTCTTCCTCAGCCTCTGCATGCTCAGTTACCCTACGGAACTCTTCATCCTCACGCTTTCGAATCGCTAGCAAGTGGCCTCGGGCCGCCATACGGGCTGCCTCTTCTTGTTCCAATTGCCTCAAGCGGTTTTCGATGTGATCTATGTTGACGGGTTGCGGGGGGCCACTGGGAGGAGCCTGTTCCTGCATGGGAGGAGGGGGGAAAGGACGAAAGTGATGATGGTTCTGCATCATGGCCTCTGGGGGCATTTGATTTGGGTTCATAGCGATTGGATGAAACCGGGGCAGATTCATATTGACATGACCAGGGACAGCACCATTAAGACCATTTTCGTGGACTGAGGGAGCGACAGGTGGAGGGGCAGCGACAGTCATTTTGGGATGACTGACTGTATACTGTTAGATATGAATCGAGTTGGACATGGGGCGATAGGGAAATGAAGGTGAAAGAAGAGAGAAGAATATAAGGTGGGGGAGGCAGCAGATAAAGGCGCGAGGAGAGACAGCAGGAGGACTGATTAAGGCGGACAAGGATATGTAGGAGGTGGGAGGGAGAGGAGAGGGAGGAGGAAGAATGATAGGAGGAAAAGCAAGCATGCAATAAACGTCGAGCAAGCAGTGGATCAAGTCAACTTACACACTTGAAACAAATATTAAGTGGATTAAAGTGCAGCGAAAGAGAGGGAGAAGAGAGGAGAGGGAGAGAGAAGAAAGAGAAGCAGCCAAAATGTAATAAAAAGAAAAAGACCAACAGAATAAGAAGAAATTAAAGTAAAAAAAAAGCAAGAGTAACAGGAAAAACAAACCGCTAGCGTGGCCCTTTGGCTGCACCTTGCCCGTTTTTTTCTTTTTCTTTTTTCTTTCTTTTTCTTCTTTAATTTATTTGTTCAGGGAAAATTTCCCGCAGAAGAGGGATGACGATGTGGGCAGTTGCTGCAAGTGGTAACGGCCACGCAAGGGTGAGAATAGAGAGAGAAGAGAAGAGAGAGAGAAAAAGGAATAGTGAAAGAAATGAAATGAAAAAAAGAATGAATAAATCAAGAAAGCAGAAATGAACAATTGGGACGATCTCCAGTGAGAGGATCTAGCTGGGGAAACTAGTAAAACCAGTTTGATTTTGCGGTCAGTTGGAAACAAACAAGTCAGTCCATGGATAGAATCTGGCACTTGTGACGCGCTAGTCAGTGTAATATATGATGACTTGCTCGCAGTGATATTTCAGACTTCTGCAGCCGAATCAGATCCCCTACACTTCAGCCAAGTACCTCTGGACCTAGGGACGGAGTACCTAGGTATCTTCTACATATGGCGTATGAAGAAGAGGATAACCAATGGAAAGAAAAGGATCTACTGATCTGACGATTGACCAGATACCTCAATTATTTGCATCGATAAAACCATGACAAATGGGTTGCTGAAAGGGGTGCAGAGAAGGGAAAATGGACATGTAATACTGAGAATACCAATCAATACACAGTGGGGACAAATCAAATCTCCTCGAGTCGAACTAAAAAGTAACAGGAAAAGTGATCGGCCAATCAGCACAGCGCCTCGTCTGCGGGTCAGGCACAAAACGAAATCCTCAAATTCGGACGTGAGGGTCTTCATTCTTTTTTTATCTTCCCTATTAGTACTGTTCATATTAATATCACTCAGAGTATCCTTTTATTCTTATTCTATGCCAGTAGGTATATAATGTATAGTATATAGTATCCTAATTCTCACTCATAGTAGTACTCTGTAGTCGATCGCCAGTTATTGTCAATCCTGCAAATCCTGTTCCACTTTTGTATCACTCCTCTCTCTCTTAGTCTTCCTCATAGCTTGATTCGTGCGCGGTCAAGCCCCTTGCCCTGGCTCAGTCTAATAAATTCTCTCCAGTTCCCTGCCGTCTTCTAAACTTCCAATCGTATACATCTCCGTATAATCACCAATCACCAGTACATCTACACATTTACCTGTACATATATACATACTGTACTACCATATCAACAATGTAACACTCGGCGCATGAGATAACGCGATTCTAGAAATAGTGGCATAATATCGTCTGGCAGGGATTTTGTCTAATTTTGGAATCTTCAGTGTCATTTGACAACTCCCATAAGGCTATTTATTCCATTTACTATGTATCAATAATATCATCGTAGCCATCTTATCACATCTGGCCAATCACTCAGCTGACTGCATTAGTATGATGCTTATGAATCCCCTATCAATTTATAGTCAGAAATTCTCAAAGATCAGAAAATTAAGGTAGAATATGCTCAAATCACATACCCTCGGCCCATCAAGCACATGAAGTTAGGTCTGTACCGCTCTTTTTCATGCCGAATTGATCAGCGCTGGATGGATATACCGATCATGTTTCATAAATCGAGACCATAAGATAATTACCTATTCTTTTCACCCAATTTCAACTGAATAATACTAGCTGAAATCCTGAATAAATACAGACCACTACGGAGTACATACTAACTATAATAACTAGAGCTAGGAGTCAACGCACTTTATTTAGCACACGAGACTACGAGCGTTAAGAACGTTGAGGATACAATAGTAGCCCAAATTTGGTGCGCCAAGAGAAGCACAGAGAATTCGATATCATCAAGGCAGACTGTTTAGTTCCATAGCACCCAGATAGCGTCCCTCGGCTGTTTGTTCTGATTCGCTGCCCAGCTGGATTAATTAAAAACCATCTGGCGAGGATCAGCACAAACTAGTGAACAGCTGGCAAATCCATCCATGCTCCATCGTGCAAAGAGAACCGCCGGCTTGCTGATTGGCCCTGCTAGAAATTACGATGCGACGACAACAAATTGACCCACGGCGAGATTCCTCACGATTCCAGAAACTGGAAGTCCTCCTCTGACTGTTTCAGTCGGAAACTTGAGTCGTCACGCCTACTCCGACTCCTCACACACACACCAAGTACGAAGCTTCATCTACTTGATCCACACGGCAATCGTTTGTTACATCGAGAGGAGAATTTTCCTATTCTATTATCACATGCTCCATATAGCCAAGCCCACCACGTCCTTTTTTTTTGTGGTTCCCAGCCGTTAGGTCATTAAGTTACAATTGTAGACAATCCTCGCTCCAATCCAGCGGACCATCTCCCATGAAAAATCAGATCAAATCTGCTCATCCAACCTCTCAAGAGGTATGAAGGCAAGTGGAGAGTTAGAAAGAGGCTCACAAGGAGGAAAAAGAAAATAGATATAATAAAAAATCAAAACACCCCATACACCGAAACATGGCCACGCAAAAGGTAGTAGGTAGTATGTGTACAGATCATGCGCGTGTTAAAACAATCAAGAAAGGGTAAAAGGCTTCTAGGAAAAGAGATTGTGACATGAAAAAAATACAGGACTCTTTGTTACCCGGGTGTCGGGAACAAATTCGTCAATAATACATTTAGGCCTTGTTCTCGCCCTCACCCTGAGGAGGCTGCTGCTGCTGCTCAGACTGAGCCTTGTGCATCTTGTCGAAGAGGGTCAAGCTGGCGTTCTGCAGCTCATCGGTCTTCTGCTTGAGCTCCTCGGCGGTGGCGCTGCCCTCACCGGTCTGGTTCTTGACAACGAACTCACGGAGGGTGGCGATCTTCTCACGGATCTGGTCAGCCTCGGCCTTGTCGAGACGGTCCTCGAACTCCTTGAGAGCCTTCTCAGTGTCGTTCAGGACACTGTCAGCACGGTTAGCAGCCTCAATGGCGGCCTTGCGCTCCTGGTCCTGAGCACCGTACTTCTCAGCATCGTCAACCATGGACTGGATCTCAGCGTCAGAGAGACCAGAGCCGGAGGCGATGGTGATGGACTGGTCCTTGTTGGTGGACTTGTCCTTGGCACCGACGTGGACAATGGAGTCGGCATCAATGTCGAAGGTAACCTCGACCTGGGGAACACCACGGTGGGCAGGGGGGATACCAACAAGCTGGAAGTTTCCGAGGAGCTTGTTGTCCTTGACGAGCTCACGCTCGCCCTGGAAGACCTTGATCTCGACAGCGGTCTGGTAGTCAGCGGCGGTGGAGAAGGTCTGGGACTTCTTGGTGGGGATAGTGGTGTTGCGGTTGATCAGACGAGTGAAGACACCACCCAGGGTCTCGATACCGAGAGACAGAGGGGTGACATCGAGCAACAGAACGTCAGTAACCTCACCAGCCAGGACGGCACCCTGGATAGCGGCACCAATGGCAACAGCTTCGTCAGGGTTGACGGACTTGGCGGGCTCACGGCCGAAGATGGACTTGACGGACTCGGTGACCTTGGGCATACGAGTCATACCACCGACAAGGATGATGTCCTGGATCTCGCTGGCCTGGAGGTTGGCGTCCTTGAGGGCCTTGCGGACGGGCTCGACGGTGCGGCTGATGAGAGGGTCAACAAGAGACTCCAGGTTGCTTCTGGTCATCTTCATGTTGATGTGCTTAGCACCGGAGGCATCAGCAGTGATGAAAGGCAAGTTGATCTCAGTCTGGAGAGAAGAGGACAGCTCGATCTTAGCCTTCTCAGCAGCCTCACGGATACGCTGAATGGCCATGCGGTCACCAGAGAGGTCGAGGCCAGACTCCTGCTTGAAGTTGTTGACAATGTGGCGGACAAGGTTGATGTCAAAGTCCTCACCACCAAGGTGGGTGTCACCGTTGGTAGACTTGACCTCGAAAACACCCTTCTGGATCTCCAGGACGGAGATATCGAAAGTACCACCACCAAGGTCATAGACGGCGACAACACGGTCGGCCTCCTTCTCAAGACCGTAGGCAAGAGCGGCGGCAGTGGGCTCGTTGACAACACGGAGAACGTTGAGACCAGCGATCTGACCAGCGTCCTTGGTAGCCTGACGCTGGGAGTCGTTGAAGTAGGCAGGAACAGTAACGACAGCGTTCTTAACGGGCTTGCTGAGGTAGTTCTCGGCGGTCTCCTTCATCTTTCCGAGGGTGAAACCACCAATCTGCGACGGCGAGTACTTCTGGCCGCGAGCCTCAACCCAGGCGTCACCGTTGGTGTGCTGAACGATCTTGTAGGGGACCTCCTTGATGTCACGCTGAACCTCAATGTCGGTGAACTTGCGACCGATGAGACGCTTGGTGGCGAACAGAGTGTTCTCGGGGTTGACAACAGCCTGACGCTTAGCGGCGATACCAACTAGACGCTCACCATCTTGAGCAAAACCAACGACGGATGGTGTTGTTCTGGCACCTTTGGGTAAAGTTAGCACAATGACTCATGAGTGGCTGCAAGGGCGATCGCAAAGCTCATGTTTTGGTGTTTGAAGCTCTGGCCACCTGGCAGCAGAAAGAGTTTTCACATACCCTCGGTGTTCTCAATGATCTTGGGGGTCTTGCCCTCCATGACGGCAACGGCAGAGTTAGTGGTACCTAGATGTCATGTTAGATTCAAGTTCCATTGAACCCCTTGATGTCAAACAGGAATACATACCAAGGTCAATACCAATGACCTGGCCCTTCACCTTCTCCTCGCCACCCTCTGTCGAGTTCCATCTTCTGAACGATGTGCTGGGGACTCTGAAAGTGGGAGCGCGAGCGTGAGAGGCAGCGCGAGGGATCTGATGAAAGAAAAGTCAGTTTCGAAGCTCGACGCGTGATGACTTTCCTCAAGGGAAAAAACCTACCGCGCGGGAGAAACGGGAGGAAAGCATTGTGGTTGATTAAAAGTAATTAATACAGAAATTAAAAAGAAACAAGAGAAGCTCCAGTCGATTCAATCGAAAGGAGAGAGGGAGAGGATGGATATGGAGGGTATAGAATAGGATGGGAAGGAGAAGAAGAGAAGGAGATGAGTTTTTTTCCTGGACTGGGGAGAGGCGACGTAAAAAAGAAGGGAGACGCCGGGTAGGAGTAAAACTCGGAGAGCGTCGGCCCGTGATACGGTCATCGCGCCTTGGAAGTATCGAGAATCGCAGCCTGGCCAATGATAGCCGAGCAGCCTGCAGACCGCCAGGCCCAGTAGCCGAACCAGAGTGTGCAGCCAATCAGCGGCGCCGCCTTTGAGCTCAACCCTTTGAAGCTGTTTTTTCTCTCTCCGGTTCGGATGGGAGGATGAGGCGAGGAGTGGCGATTCTCGGGAGATGAAGTCAGACAGCGGTCAATTGTTGGTGTAGGATGACGATGTCCATCAATTGAACGGATTGTGTGTTTACTGGCTTTGTTGTTTGCCATAGTGAGGATATGTTGCCTTTATGCCATCCTACCTAGGTACCTTTGTTTGAAGCTCTCATGATACCTATGCCAGTATTCCTAGTAGGTAACTAGTTCATTACCTAGGCTTATCACTCCAGATACCAGAGCACAGAGCCAGAGCTTTATATGTTCAATCATTATATCGAAGTGGCACTGTTGTATGGCTGCCGGCCATATATATTACTGTTTGGAGCAGTCTATCTATGGGCAAGATCAATGTCCATATAAAACATGCAGAGTGGACACAATCCACATACACGTACTCTAGGGTGAAATTTAGCTGGAATAGTCTCCTGAAGTAGGACTAATAGTCGAGCTTGTACGGAGGGGACAGCCATCTGGAAGTACATCCCACTGTTACAATCTGCATGGATCAACTTAGAGAACAACTGCCACCTTCAATATCAGTCATCTCTTGGGTGTTATCATGTATTTTGAATCGAGCTACTTGACTACCCAGTAGTTGTGATCGTAATGCATAACCCATTCATGGCGATATAAACAACCCTTGGGAATAGCACCATTCTGATTGCAAGGGGCAAACGCAATGCTTAAAAAACCTTTAGAATATCAGATAAAACAACCGTTTCTCCTGACCGATCAGACCGGAGAATTGGCAATGATTTGATATTATTTTCCCCGTCTGATCAGTACTACTGTGTAGAATTCTGTGGTAGACTGTCGATCACAGCAATAGAACACTGCATGAGCAATGAATATATGTAGGTGCCCGACAAGTCGAGAGTGCCAGAGTTGGACCCTCAGTTCACCCATTCCCCCTCCTCAACCCACCGCTTTACGCCTAATTATTATTATTATTATTTTCTGGATGCATCTTCCTCGCTGGATTCGGCATTGATTTTGCCCAGCTTTTATCCGCATTCGCCGCTGGAGGTTCCCCGGATTGAACAAAGCCCTGTGTCAAGTCTTACGTCATCCGTCGCCCCCCCCAGCCTTTGGTAGGGCCGCGAACAACAGCACTGTTAGCAGCAAGCAAGCAGCAGCAGCTGGCACAGCAATCTCTCACTTTGCTTTTCTTTTCAATTTGACCACCCTGGATATCCTTGTCAAGTCGCCAGATCTTTCGATACCTGTTTCCCTCTTTTCCCTCCCAGTTTTCGCATCAGTTGTATATCCTCGTCTTCCTCTACCCGAACAATGTCACCTCGGCCTTAATCGTCCATCATGACTTGGGATTCCGCACTCTTGTCCGTCCCTCCCATCGCGTGATGTCTGCTCTCTGCTAACACCCTCTTGTTTTAATAGAGACCGCCCGACCGAGTCCCTGATCCTTCCTACAAAGCGACGATTCTTCCCGTTCAAAATCCCTAATTTGTCTGTATCTCTGGTCTCAGGAAGAGCTACCGCAAGTTTGATGCGTCTATGCTAACGGCCACATAGCCACCAGCAACTCCGCCACTATATCAGCACCACCGACCCCGACCGGATTTACGTTGTGGTCGATAGAGTCATATACTCAATCCATGTGTCATCGGAAAAACGAGAGAGCATAGCCTTCATTCCGTTTGAACCAAAATGCCTTGTCGCTGGTTATGGTTGGATCGCGGTGGGGGGCTCGGACAATGGAGAGTGTGCCTTCATAAAAATGGCTGATCGGAACGTGCGCATGCACCCTGATATGCCAGACTACGGGCAGTCGGATGTGGACAGCGCATTGCCCATTGATCTCGAGTCCTCGAGGCTTTCGCCTTCCTTGACGCAGGGGGAGGAGTCAAGCTCACCTCGCCGTGCGGACAGGATGCAACTGCCGGAGGTGCAACTCTACAAGTTCGGCGGGAGCATTGTTAACTCGGTGACTATTCATCGTTTACCCGGTGACGGGAAGGGCTTAGCAGATGAAGATATCATTGTTCTCAGGTATTACCCAGGATGACGGGCCATCTTGTACCTACAGCACTAATTGCTTTCACAGTAACAACGACAAAACCGTGACCATTTATTCCTTAACACAGGCAAAAGTCCTCAAGGTCCTTCATCATCAAGCCTGTATGAACTATGCGATCGTGTCTCCGGATTCGAGTTTTCTTACTGCAGTCGGCGACGAAAACCGTGCATATTTCTATCATATGACCCGCGATCCGGACCTGACTACCGTGACAGAAAATGGCGAAAAGCTTGGCGACTGGGATTGGAGTCTTCACCGGTGTATAGAGATGGACATTAGCACACGTTCTGACGAAGCATGCTTCACAGTCGCGTTTTCCCCTTCAAGTCACTTGTGTGCCATTGGATCGCAGTCCGGAGTTATCATTGTCTTTGACGTTGATATAATCCGTCGAACCCTTGATGGGCCATACGACAAAAAGGCTATTATCTGCCACTTCCACTCTTCTAGGTCTTATATTGAGGGTGGCGCCGTGCGCTGTATGTTATTTTCTCCTGACCCATGGGACCTTCTGGTATGGCTTGAGGACAATGGTCGTGCTGGAGTTGCAGATGTTCGCCAGGCCTTTTCACGCAGACAGGTTCTGAACCTGGATATGAACGACCCGGGAATACAACAAGTTCGTACACAGCCCGTCCCAGAAGACTCCGAAGGGTTGGGATTCGACTTTGATAGCCGATCCTTTCCCGAATCGCGCAATGAATTGGATCCGACGCAGCGAGAAATGCTTGATTCAATTGATGGCTCATCAAATGAACCAGGTAGAGAAGGGCTCGACCGTTCATCATTGCGGGAGAATCTGATACAGGACCTCACTGAGCGAGAGAGATTGATTGTGGAGTTTCTGAACACAGCACGCTCAACATCAAGATTGGATGAGAGCTTGACAGATCGACGAACGAGACCGAACGTCCACCTGCCTCCTACAAGCCGTTCACGACTACCAGGTTTCACAGATGGGAACGGTAGACCCTCTCGTCCTACTTCCCCTCTGCGTTACAATGATGCACTCCATGACTTATTTCGGGAAAGCTATCTGGGTCATGTGGCTGCTACCGATCGCAATTTTAATGCCAGGCGTCAGGACTCTGTTGTGCTATCCCAGGGCCATTCTGGGACAAACAGTAGAGCATCAGAGATGGCAGACACCAACGTAGAGGCACAGCCGAGTATCACGTTGAGTTGGACAACTTCGCCCTCGGAGCTGCAGTCTGCCACATTGGATAATCTGTCTCGTGCTGCAGACCCAAGTACAAGTAACACCAGTACTCCCAGCAACGAATCAGGCACGGGCAATCGGCCACAGAATGCAGCAGATCGTCTATCTGCAAACTTTGACCCTGGTAACAACACAACTAGCATGCATCCACTCCAGAGATCCCATCGGTCAAGTTCGACTCCGCGGCGATCTGAGCGGCAAGAGTCCACGGCACAAGAAAGTAGACACGAACCTCCGCGTCTATTGACAGCGGATTTGAGGAGTAATGTAGCTGCAGAACGCCTGCGGCGGCAGCGACAGCTCATTAATGAAACCCATTCTCGAAACACCCAGCGGGAGCCACGCCATCGGCAACAATTGCTGGGGTTTGAACAGACTCGTTCGCCTCGGTGGATTAGAAACATTTTAAACGAACTTCCAGATCGAAGCTTACATGGACACCGAGACCAAGAGCCAGGTGGCACAGCTGGTATTGGCTGGGGCACAGACGGCAGAACACTGTAAGTGTAGTTTCCTCACTGGCCGAGCTTAAACTGACTTTATAGATACGTTGCAACCGTGGAAGGAATCTTTGAATATCAAATCAATATCCATGATCGGAAGACCTTCCCTGTCTTTTCCTATCGATAAAACCAATCCCATGTTCAACGTCTTTTGCACTGAACAGCAGTGTGCATTTGGTCCGCTGGAATGACGATGACGACGCTGCAAGGAACAACTTGATGCTTAACTTCATTCTTCTTCTTCTATTTCTTTATATCTTCCGCGGAGTATTATATGGTCTAATTTTCTTCGATGGGTTTCTTTCGGCGATCGGGGATACAGTATGCTGCTTATGGGTTTTGGAGATACCACTTTCATACCACAAATTTTGATATCCCTTTGCATGTTGTTTTGTCCTTCTTTGTACTCGTTTTCTCTTTGTATTGGATGAAAATTGCACATCATCTCGGGGCTTTTTTATGCATATTTATCTTGGGTTGCCTCAACTACGTTTGTTTCTGGGGTGTTGGCGATTGTACATGGTCATTATCTACGCCCGGTGATTTCTCGTACCGTCATGCTTTAGTTAAGGCATAGGAGAAAAGTTCCTTAATTTTCACATTCTGCATGCTTGCGATGAATAATTTGACCTGAAGAATGATGTACAGAAGACAGATAGCTCAAGGACTTGCTCCAATTGAAAAGTATATACTCTATTGCCTTAAGTCGTAATCGATGAGATGAGTCTGTTCTCCGATGTCGTCGTCCCCACACGACGTCAGCGAAAATGTGTGTGGCTTTGGGCGTTACTGCCGCTAATCGCCGCCAACAATGATGTCCCGCGCTCTGTGCCTTTTGCTTTGAAGCCACTACTCCACCACCTGGTGAATGTTGACTATACCGACTCGCCTATTGTGCATTAAGCTTTATTCCAAAAGACGTGGCTCTTTGGAATTCACTATATCATTTCTAGCGGCTTGGGGCAGCCCGTACAAGTACGGGCCTCGATAATTTCCCCTCCGTCACTCCGCACTCAGCATTTCATCTCAAACCTATAGACAAGACAACACTCTCTAAAGACTTGTTACTACTCTTTCCAATATGGCAGAGTCTCTGGCTTCAACTCTGGCCGAGTTGAACCTGAATGCCCAGGGCTTGGACGGATCTGCCTTTGATGCTCGGATCGCTGAAGAAGAAAAAGGCACCTACGAGAACCACAGACCTCGCAAGAGAACTCGACAGACTGCAGAGGACCTGAAGACTTCGCTTGAGACTGAATTTTTAACTCCTTCATCTCAATTCAGCCCAGAATGGCTAAATCGCTTGCAAAGGTAGGCTTTAATATGAGACTTCATTTTTTGATGATGCTTTCCTACAATCTCTCTTATCGAGCCGAAAAACCATTCTCATTTAACATTGCTAACTGTAAATAAAGGCGATGGGATGTCTCAACGGATTATACAGATCTCTTTGAGCTTGCTGCCACCCAGACCCGGACTATCACCCGTTTCACGCGGGAAGGTTTGGAAGGACGCGTTACCGGCTACCATGAGGTCACAGTTCCTGCTACGAGTGCAAATGCCAAGAATTCGACATCGTTACTTCGTCGACCAGCCGGTCGGGCTGATTTTGTGAGAGGCGCGGCGGGGTTTTTCCCCTTTGCACCAGGTGGACTCGATGGTGTTGAAGCCATCGCTGCCATGGAGTCTGATGAAATTATAGAGCAAACCCGACCTGGAGGCAAGCAGACAGGCCTTGACCGGATTATCAATTTTGGAGCCGAAGGAGGCCTGTTGGAGATTCCTCCGGGATTCTCCCGTGGATTGAAGTTCGAGGAGGCCAAATCTAAGGAAGCAACTGAGAATGACCAGGAAGTTGAGCATGCTCTTCTGCAAGAGGAGAGTGAGCTGCATGTTGAGCAAAAGGAGGAAGCGCTTTCGGACACTGAGGGTGGGGTGAAAATTGAGGATGAAGGGGAGACCAGTGATGAGGACGAAGAAGATATTGATTCTCTCCTACCTGTTGAGTTTCCGTCATTGGAACCGCGCAACCCACTCCTCGGAAGTGTTCAAAGGAAAGGTGGTAAAGAATGGGCACATGTGGTTGATGTCAATAAGGATATTCCGAATTTCCGTGATCTTGTCCCTGATATGGCCAGGGAATGGCCCTTCGAATTAGATACTTTCCAGAAAGAGGCTGTTTATCATCTCGAAAATGGCGATTCGGTGTTTGTTGCAGCCCATACTTCGGCCGGAAAGACCGTCGTTGCAGAATACGCTATTGCATTGGCTGCGAAACATATGACAAAGGCAATTTACACGTCGCCTATCAAAGCACTGAGCAACCAAAAGTTCAGAGATTTCAGGAAGGAATTTGATGATGTTGGTATCCTGACGGGTGACGTTCAGATAAACCCAGAGGCAAGTTGCTTGATCATGACTACCGAAATTCTTCGAAGTATGCTCTACCGGGGAGCAGATTTGATCAGAGATGTCGAATTTGTGATTTTTGACGAAGTGCACTATGTCAACGATCTTGAAAGAGGTGTGGTTTGGGAAGAAGTTATCATCATGCTGCCGGAGCATGTCACATTGATCCTACTATCTGCCACTGTCCCTAATACTCAAGAATTCGCCTCCTGGGTTGGCCGCACAAAGAAGAAGGACATCTACGTCATCTCGACTGCCAAGCGACCCGTTCCGCTCGAGCACTATCTTTGGGCGGGTAAAGACAAGTACAAGATTGTTGATTCCAACAAGCGATTTCTGGAGCAAGGCTGGAAAGCGGCAGACGAAAGCATTTCTGGTAGAGACAAGATTAAAGCGCAAAAAGCAGCAGAAGCCCAAGCTCAGTCCCAAGCACAACGAGGAGGTCCCCAGGGCAGAGGGCGTGGCCAACCACCAAGCAGAGGGGGTCGAGGCAATGCACAGCGTGGTGGTCCCCAGCGAGGTAGAGGACAACCAGCAAACAGAGGAACAGGAAACATTGCTCGTACTGGCCGAGGAGGTGGCCGGACTAGTGCTGCGCAAGACCAAAACGTTTGGGTGCACCTTGTTCACCACCTTCGCAAAGAGAATTTGCTGCCAGGCTGCATATTCGTGTTCTCTAAGAAGCGTTGTGAGCAGAATGCCGATTCGCTGTCTAACCAAGACTTCTGCAATGCTTCAGAGAAGAGTCTCACCCACATGTTCATTGAAAAGTCACTTACTCGGCTGAAACCAGAGGATAGAAACCTTCCTCAGATTCTTCGACTTCGTGATTTGCTAAGTAGAGGTATTGCTGTTCATCATGGAGGTCTTTTGCCAATCATGAAGGAGATTGTCGAGATCCTCTTCGCCAAGTCATTGGTCAAAGTTCTTTTCGCTACTGAAACGTTTGCCATGGGTTTGAACTTGCCTACACGTACGGTGGTCTTCTCTGGATTCCGCAAACACGATGGCAAAGCGTTCAGGGATCTGCTGCCTGGTGAATACACTCAAATGGCTGGACGTGCTGGACGAAGAGGTCTCGACACGGTTGGCTATGTCATCATCGTCAACAGCGGTAGAGATGAGGCACCGCCTGCGGGCGCTCTGAGAAAAATGATTCTTGGGGATCCTACGAAACTCCGATCGCAGTTCAGACTTACATACAACATGATTTTGAACCTTTTACGTGTAGAAGCTTTGAAGATCGAGGAGATGATTAAGCGAAGTTTCAGCGAGAACGCCACCCAAGCTTTACTTCCAGAACACGAGAAACAAGTTCAGCTTTCAGAAGCCAGTTTGGAAAAGATCAAACGAGAGCCTTGCGAGATCTGTGATATCGACATCGCCGCTTGTCACGATGCGGCTGTTGAGTATGAGAAACTCACCACTGAGCTCCATCTTGGACTACTTGCATCCCCTGTAGGAAAGCGTCTCTTCATGCCTAAGCGACTCGTGGTGTATCGAAAAGTAAGCTAACATGTGGTATTTGATATTATTTATCTCACTGACCTCTTTATAGGAAGGGTATCGGACGGCTGGTGTTATAGTCCGGGAGGGTATTGGAGGTGGTTCTGCACCTACTATCCAGGTTCTTGAAATCGGTAAATTGGGCAGCAAGCGGCATCCAAGCGATATTCTTCCCTTCCTACCAGGATTCCGTCACCTCCTGCAGTCCCTACCAACCCGTGCTTCAGACATGGCCCTGAAAGTATTCAAAATACCGCTCTCGGATCTCGAGTGTGTCACTAACACAATGGTAAAAATCGGGGGACCAACATGGTACTTGAACATCAAGAAAGGTACACTGAAAGAAAACCTTCTAATTCCACGATTTCAGCTGACACCTGGGATACAGAGGCAATAAAGTTTGCAGACAAAGAGCTGTCTAAACATACCTCTTCTTGGACGAGTGCTGTTTGGGATGAGATGGATTGGGCGCGCATTAAAGAGTTGCAAGTGAGAGATATACTTGAACAGAGGCAGGCGCAAGCGGCCATCGCCCAGTCTTGTCGATGCTTGGAGTGCCCGAACTTCTTGAAGCACGTAAGTGACAGCTATGGATGAAAATTAGATGTGAACTATGCTTACAATCAGCAGTTCGAAATGCAACATGATGAATGGCAGGTCAAAGAGAACATCTCGCAATTGAAGCAGCTGATGTCGGACCAAAACTTGCAGCTTCTGCCAGACTACGAGCAGCGCATCCAAGTCCTGAAAGAGCTTGGCTTCATCGACGAACAATCTCGCGTACAGCTGAAAGGAAAGGTGGCATGCGAGGTATGATACAGTTGATATCCGGGAATTGATTGTCTCAAGTGCTAACTATGCGACTAGATTCACTCTGCCGACGAACTCGTCCTGACAGAGCTTATTCTCGAGAATGTTCTAGCAGAATACGAACCTGAGGAGATTGTCGCGCTTCTATCGGCGTTTGTCTTCCAGGAGAAGACAGAAAATGTGCCTACCTTGACGCCTCGCCTGGAAAAGGGCAAGGAGGCTATCATCAGGATTTCCGACAAAGTTAATGACTTCCAGGTCCAACACCAGGTCATCCAGTCCAGCGAAGACACCAATGACTTTGCTAGTCAGCCGCGGTTTGGACTGGCAGAGGTCGTGTACGAATGGGCCAAGGGAATGTCTTTCAACCGCATTACGGACCTTACAGATGTGATGGAAGGAACCATTGTCCGGACTATCAGTCGACTGGATGAGACATGCCGGGAGGTAAAGAATGCGGCCAAGTTGGTGGGAGACCCATCATTATATACCAAGATGCAGCAGGCGCAGGAGCAGATCAAGAGAGATGTGATATTCGCAGCATCTTTGTACATGTGATGAGTATGCATACAATACATAGCTAGTGAGAAACTACTCCATAACTATCTAGAGAGCATTGTGCCCTTGTGGGCTTAGTGTGTGTTTTTCTTTTTCTCCTTTTTCCACCGCCCCTCACTAGCAAACCCAGTACGACATCGGATTTATAGTTCATCTAAAAGAGGGATACAGCCCTTAGTGACCCCAGTTAGAGCCAGTTCGTCCCAAAGATACTCGTGCAAGTAAAGATTTGCGGCCGGAGAGCATTCAGGAGACCTAAAAATTCTCTTACCGCGCGGGGCGGGCTGCCCTCTGATACGCTGCGATAGCCGCGGGGCGGCGCTGGAAAGAAAATCCACCGAAAACCACCAATGTTTCTCTGTGTTTGCCAGTGCACTACTTTTTTTGCACTTAATCTGCACACTACCTACCCTCTCTATCAACACCCGCTACACTTATCTCTTCCTCCATCACCGCCCTCCCCCCTCCTCGCCCTCCATCTCCCTCCCACCACTGCCTAACGGGGTCTCTTTTTTATTTGGAGTTTGCTTTCTAGCGCTGGGGGTGCGAAATGGATGTGACAGCTCTTCGGGACCGCATACAGTCGACTTTGGACGCAAATGCGGATAATCGACGCCAAGCTGAATTGGATTTGAAATATGTACGTGTGGATGTTCAGGATGGATCCGACTCTGGCCTTTGCTCACCACCACCCTTTTTTTGGTGATTTATCTAGGCCGAAACACAGCCCGGCTTCATAAATGCGCTCTTGGATATTTTGCAGGCAGAGCAGAATAATGCGGTTCAACTTTCGGGTAGGTCAACCCCGCTGCCCGAATTTTTTTTTTCGATGATCACTCCCCTCCACCCCCTTCCCCGACACATGCTCTGCCTGGGCTGGATATTCCAGAATCTAATCGATGAATAATTACTTGCAGCCGGTGTCTACTTGAAGAATAGAATCAACCGGGGGTGGTCGCCTGTCGAAGAAAGTCCGCTCCGCACACCGATTCCCGAGGGGGAGAAACCAGGCTTTCGGGAGCGGTTGATCCCAGCATTGGCGTCGACGCCCCCGAACGTTCGCGCTCAGCTTGTTCCTCTTCTCCAAAAGATTCTCCAGCATGACTTCCCGGAGCAGTGGCCGGGTTTTCTCGATATCACCCTTCAGTTGCTCGCAACACCCGATGCAAACTCCGTCTATGCGGGCCTGCAGTGTTTGCTGGCCATCTGCCGCGTATACCGATTTAAGGCTGGGGATAAGAGGGATGAATTCGATAAGATCATTGAACATTCGTTCCCCTTGCTGTTGAATATTGGATCGAAGCTTGTCGATGAGGAAAGTCTGGAGGCCGCGGAGATGCTCCGAATTGTCGTCAAGTCGTATAAGCATGCCATCTATGTGGGTGATCCAAAAGATAGAACAGGATGGGAGCATGAGGAGCATGGACTGACTGGTGGTTTAGTTCGAACTTTCGCCGCATCTGCAATCCCACCAAGCGACTGTCGATTGGTGCACTCTGTTTTTGAGAATCATCGCCAAAGACCCTCCTGCCAGCTCTATGCTGGAATCTAAAGAAGAGAGAGAGCTTAACCACTGGTGGAAGTGTAAGAAGTGGTCCTACGCTAACCTGAACCGTCTCTTTATCAGGTGAGTGAGAATCGCGATTTTCCAACATGGGCGACAAACGCTAACGTTTTTTTTTTTTTTTTACATAAAGATACGGTAACTCGTCCACCGTCACCAAATCCAGTACTCCCGACTACAGCGGCTATGCCAAGACCTTCATGGCTACCTTTGCCCCCGAGATTCTCAAAGGGTATTTGCAGGAGATCGACAAGTGGGTGTCCAAGGGCCAATGGCTCAGCAACCCTGCACTCGCCTATACCATGGTTTACCTGGAAGAATGTGTTAAGCCCAAGCCGATGTGGGATCACCTGAAGCCGCACATGGAAAACCTGATCGCTCACTTCATCTTCCCGATCTTGTGCCAATCTGATGAGGATATCGAGCTCTTCCAGACTGACCCCTCCGAATATCTCCACCGGAAGTTGAACTACTACGAAGAGGTGTCCGCGCCGGACGTCGCAGCCACAAATTTCTTGGTAGCCCTCACCAAGAACAGGAAGAAGCAAACTTTCGCCATCCTTACGTTCGTGAACGGAATTGTCAGCAAGTACGAATCTGCGCCAGATGACCAGAAGCTGCCAAGAGAGAAGGAAGGTGCATTGAGAATGATCGGTTCCCTGGCCTCTGTGATCCTCGGAAAGAAGAGCCCCATTGCCGACCAGGTTGAATACTTCTTCGTTCGACATGTTTTCCCCGAATTCCGCAGCCCTCACGGTTTCCTGAGAGCCCGTGCCTGTGATACCCTCGAAAAGTTCGAGCAGCTTGATTTCCAGGATCCCAACAACCTCATGATCATCTACAGAAATATCCTCGAGTCGATGACGGATTCCGAACTTCCTGTCAGAGTCGAGGCGGCTCTTGCTTTGCAGCCTCTCATTCGTCACGAAATCATCAAGACTTCGATGCAGCAAAACATCCCGCAAATCATGCAGCAGCTCCTCAAACTCGCCAATGAAGTCGACGTGGATGCTTTGGCCAATGTGATGGAAGATTTCGTTGAGGTTTTCTCCGCCGAACTTACACCTTTTGCCGTGGCGCTTAGTGAGCAATTGCGTGATACCTACATGCGTATTGTTGGTGAGCTTTTGGAAAGAAATGCCGCCAAGGGCGAGGAAGATGCGTATGGCGATTTCTTGGATGACAAGAGCATTACCGCTCTGGGTGTTTTGCAGACGATTGGAACTCTCATCCTCACCCTCGAAAGCACTCCCGACGTGCTCCTGCATCTCGAGACTATCCTCATGCCTGTGATTAGCATCACCCTCGAGAACAAGCTTTATGGTAATTATATTCCCAGAATGATTTGCTGGTTTAAGCTAACTTTATTTCCCCCTCAGACCTTTACAACGAGGTCTTTGAGATCATCGACAGCTGCACCTTTGCCTCTAAGTCGATCTCTCCGACTATGTGGCAAGCCTTTGAGCTTATTCACAAGACTTTCAAAGCTGGTGCTGAGCTCTACCTGGAAGGTAAGCATATCTCTGTATTAAACATTTCGAATTGCACCGGTTCTAACGTTACTTCCAGACATGCTACCCGCGCTCGACAACTATATCTCCTATGGATCTCAGATGTTGGTCCAGAGCCCGAACTATCTTGCGGCCTTGGTTGGCATGGTTGAGGACATCTTCCGGGACGAGAAGGTCGGTGGTGTGGACCGGATATGTGGCTGCAAGCTCGCAGAAACTTTGATGTTGAACCTGCGTGGCTGTATCGACCAGTACATTCCTGTCTTCATTGAGCTCGCGATGCGTGTCATTGATGCTGGAGAGGCACGAACAAAGTCATACCGAATCCACTTGATGGAGATGGTTATCAACGCCATCTACTACAACCCGGTTCTGAGTCTGCAGGTTCTTGAGGCCAAGGGCTGGACAAACAAGTTCTTCAGCTCCTGGTTCTCGAACATCGACAACTTCAGACGGGTCCACGACAAGAAGTTGTCGATCGCAGCAATCAGCTCGCTGTTGACCCTCAAGGCTGATAGTGTTCCCGTGAGTGTGCAGCAGGGCTGGCCTAGGTTGCTACAGGGAGTCACCAGACTTTTCCAAACCTTGCCTGCCGCCATGAAGCGTACGTCTCCAAGCAGCCCCTCCCCAATTCTTTTTATACCGTCCATCTAACATTCTATGTAGACCGCGAGGATGCCACCAAGGAGTCAGACTTCACCTTCGATGATGAAGAAGATGAGGGTGACGAAGACAACGACTGGGGTGGTGAGATCGAGTGGACCGAGGAGGAGACCGAAGCAGCGCTTGATGGAGATGTTCCTGACGAAGGTGCAGCATATCTCGACTTCTTGAACCAAGAGGTGAGTCGTTCGCTCCAGGAGACTTCTATACTCAATTTATACTGATGGATTCTTTATAGGCCCAGAAGTTTGGATCTTTCGCCGATGACGATGATGACGAGTTAGACGAGGAGAGCCTCCTCGAAACACCCTTGGACAAGGTCGAACCATATGGCCTGTTCAAGCATGTCTTGATTGGTATGAAATACCCTGAGCTCCATGGGCTGTCTTGCTTGCATTTACTAACTCCTACAATAGGCCTCCAACAAGAGCAACCGCAGCTTTACGACAACTTGACCAAGATCCTGAACCAGGAGGAGCAGCAGGTGATCCAGGCTGTTTTCCACGAAGCTGATAACCAGGCCGTGGCTGCTGCAAACGCCGAAGCTGCTGCCGCTGCCGCTGGTATCCAGAACGGTGCTTAATAGGCATAATTATGTTAAACCCTTGGAAGCTACCCGCAGGTGAGTCGACGAGATGAGTCAGTCGATTCTACTGCTGGCAGCACAAGAACTATCTACGATTTAAGACATGCCATTTAAGAAAGAAAAAAAGCCATCCCATTTTGGACGCAAGTTTCTTGGGAAGCCCGCCGACTCTGAACCCCTTATCTTGGTGTTTGGATCGGTTGTAACGCGACGTATGCTCATATTTTCCTATCTTGTTATTTAGATCTTTTCCTTTTTGTCTTGAGATGTTGTTTGGTCCTATTTCCTTTCCTACTTGCTCCTCTGATGTCCCCACAAAAGTCCTACATATTTTGCCATGCGACTCTGCAGTCACGCAATGCACAGATTCCCCAATTAATCTTGTCAATCGACATCTAAGTATTGAGTTTTTGTCGTTTTTCCATTCTTCTACGTTATGACACGGTTCACAAAATTCAATATTTGCGGAATGACCAATTGAAAAGAAACTTTTTTTGAAAAGAAGAACATTATAAGACGAAGAGAAGCCATTTTTAGACGTTCTGCATCTTTGCTGAGGCAATCATTGCCATTTATGATGTTAGAAAGAAACCCCACGTGACCAGATTTAAAGATATTCCGATGACGCCATGATTGAAATGATCCTGTTGGCTTCAAATTACAAACGCCCTTCGGTGTAGAAAAGACACACAAAGCAGAAGATCAAGTCGATCGTACTGTACTATACTCTGGCCAGACCTCGGTGCGAGACAAGTATTGGCCTACTTGATTCTAGAGTCCAAGCCAGTATGGACCCAGGGCCTGTGGAACCGAAGCCATCCCAAACGTCATGATGATGAATGTAAGGAAATGACCTGTTTGCATCTCTGATGGCGATATTGGGACCGGTAGATTGGAAGTATTATACTTAAGAGCCGTCTTTCGTCGTCTGGAACACTCTTCTCTTCCCTTTAAGTTATCATCATCTAACCTGCCTACTACTCTGATATCACCCCCATCCTCCTACATACAAGGTTAGTTCTCTATACACTTCTACATCAACCTACCTCCCCCTCACAACTAACGTCTACAATAGATAATCGTTTCCCCTATCTTCTCAACCCATTAAGTGAAAAAGAAATCCACCATGTCCGCCCCGTACCCAGGCCGTCAATCTCCCGAACCCGAAACCCAGACCGGCGCCCAGCTGCAGGATCCTCCATCCTGGGGTAGAACAGACCCCGAGTACCGTGGTGCTCCTCGACATTCGCAGGATGAGTCGGAGGAAACCAAGTCAAAGTTAGAAAGTAACCCGCCGCCTTCCCGCTACGAGCAGATCGAGGAGAGCAAGTATGTGAAATGAAGTGGGTGTGTTGTATGAATGTGGTTCACGAGTTGTTGAAATAATGTAGCTATATTTCATGAATTAAAAGGTTATGATATGTCTCTTCAAGAGTGATATTTTAGTAGTCAAATGAGCTGTTTGCTTGATTAACTACAGTAGGAAGACGATCCATATACGTTCTGGTCGAATGTTTCATTATAGCACTAAAAACGCGTGTCCCAGACAGCTTGTAGGAAAAAAGAAAGGGCAGGCTCTAGACATCATCATAATCATAATGTAAATAATCAAACAAGAAAGCAATTTCCCGTAACCCTCTCAGTTTCCGTGCATATTATATCTTTGCTTTAGTCCTTCTTGACATCAGCATGAGGGGCGGCGGGAGCCGCAGCAGGAGCAGCAGGGGCAGCAGGAGGGGCAGTTCCTGCTGGCTGCGAGGCGGGGACGGTTCCAGGGGCGACATTGGCCGCCTCTGCGCCGGTGGCAGTGGGAGTGGGAACATGCCCCGCGTCGGGAGCCACCTTGCCGCTCTTCAAGTCCGCCAGTCTTCTAGCCTCACCGTGGATGTCCCGCACCTGCTTGTCGGTCTGGACGTAGAAATCGCGGAGCTTTCTGCCAGAGGGGGTACCCATGGCCTTCTCAAAGTAATTGTGGAGTCCGCGCCAGCCAGAGGTGGCCTTGTCGCTCAGCTTGTAGCTCTCGTCGATGCCCCGGGCACGCTCAGTAGCCTGGTATTTCTTGTCAAAGTTGCCCAGTGCAGAGGTGAAGCGCGAGGTGAAGCCATGCTTCTTGTCGAGAGCGATGGCCTTCTGGATCGCGCTGTCACTGATTCCGTAGCCATGGGCAAGGTATTCGGCCACGATACGAGATCGGGGCTTGTCCTCCTGCTCAATCTCATGGTGGTTCTCGTTCACAGCCTCGGTGGCAGTCTGGGTGCCTGCGAGGTCCTCGATGGTCTGGGCAGCCTCGACGTGTACGGGGGAAGGACCTAGCTGGGTCTGGTCAAGAAGCAAAGCAGTCTTGGCGGCACTATGAGATTTTTTTGGTTAGTATGGGCTGATCTGAAATGTGTCGACGTGTCGACACGGGAGACGGGAGGGTGCGGGGTACTAAGACTTACGCATCTTTCTCGAAGGTCACCGTGGCGGACTTAGGAGCACCAGGCTCACTAGAAACTGGGGTGACAGAGATAGAGGTGATCTTTCCACTAGAGAATATGTCAGTATGCTATTCCTGATGAGCTGGACGTGCTGGTCATACCAGAAGCTGAAGAAATCCTGGACCTCCTTATCGGTGGTCGACCCGGCAATGCCTGAGACGTGAATAGTGCTGCGCTCCGACATGGTTGATAGATAATAGGATATTATTAAGAAAACGAGTAAAAATAACGATTCTTGTAAAAGAAGACTCAGGGATGAAGAAGATTAAGTTCGACAGAAAAAGGAGGCCAACGTGTATTTATTATTTATTTTTCAAGTAGTCGCAGCCCTAGTGATATGGCGCCACAGGTGACGTAGATGAGGGGTTCAGTCGCACAGCCACAGTGGATGTTTTCGTCATTCTGGACCGCATGTGATGGAAACATAAGGATGTATTCTGATGCCTGCATCAAATAAGAATAAGAATAGATACGACTAGTATCTAGTGGAGAGCCCAAGAAAAAATAGGGTAGTTGTTAAGAGTCAAATGTGTTTGCCTTGCAGAACCGTATCCATCGCCATCGTAAACAATATCCGTTAAGTGATAGCCCAATGTCAAAAAAGAAAAAATAGGGGCGAAGAATTAAAAAAAATCGTGTCAGATCATGAAGTTTCTGCAATGGAAGCATCCTTCATTGCATTTGTAAGAGCAGAGGTACTGCCATGTGCCAAATCATCCATTTTGGGTTCCCCATCTCGGTGCTTCTTAAGGACTTGCTCGAGATCACGCACACGGCGACGTAACGCTTCGTTCTCGCGTTTAATTGATTCGTATTCCGCACGGTGGTGGGCTGTTTCCTCATACCGAGACATAGCTGCTGCTGCTGATTTCCCTGGCTGGGTGATCGAATTTCGGTGAGGATACGAGCTTGGAACGGTAGCGACATGAGGGAAATAATCTCCTTGTTGCTGCAACGGGGGTGATAGCGATGACAGAGCAGCATCAGACTGTCGAGGTGACGTGATAGATGTTTCCCGGCTTCGACCTGGCCGGATTGGTAGACCAGAATCTCGTAAGGGTGCAATTCCAGTGACACTGTTTGTCCTCGATCCTTGAACAGCTGGAACATATGAAGAACTCAGACTTGAGGAGGAGCGATGGCGCCGTGATGTGCTATGGTTTGTAGAGCTATTCAAGTAGGGAGACGAATGCAGTGCATCTAAAGAGTCATTAAGCGTGCCCGAAGTCGATGAAGTTGTTGATGCAACAGAGGTTGTCTGTTGGCGAAGGAGGGAAAGCTCTCTAGATAGACGGTTGACCTATTGAACAGTTCATTAAAATCATAATTCTCAAATTCAGGGGCTATCCGGAAAAGACTTGCCATCGCTTCTTGTTCTTTTTCGAGCACTGAGTGAAGATCAGACGGTGTAAGAGGCTTGGGATGCCGCAACGGGCCTAATAAGCTGTTAGGACTGCTGCGACCTCAAACCTATGGGACTTTTTGTCTTGCACAAGAAACATACCGGATGCTATTCCCGCAATGCCATGGTCAGGTGGGCTCTCAGCATATGTAGTTGGGCTGAGAGCGATCAAAGGAGGGCCATTGGCTTCCGATGGGCGTCGAGAAATCACACGTGGGGAAGTGGTTGTTGGCTGGACGGCTGTCGCAGCACGAGGTCGAGCTGTTGGAGCAGAGAGAGGAACGGAGCTCAGGTCTGAAGCCATATTGGCAAGGTAGTAGCAAGATAGCTATACCGTTGGGTGTGTATGCGGTGTGGAGAAAGCAGAAGTAATGGAGTCGACGGAGGAATGACAGGATAATATATCAACGGAGGTGAGGACAGCCAACGCTAAGCTAGAAGACCGAGGTACTGTTAATGTTACTGAAATTAAGAATGGCAAAATGAATGGGAATCCACAACCCCTTGATTGAGATTCCAAGGGAGACTCAAAACATACCAGACGGTGCTCGTGGGGATTCAGGTGGCAGCCTCTCTCGCCATCGTATGTACGTACAACAAATATATGTCCGGAGTAGAGAGGGATTTTTTCAAAAAGATGAGGAGAAGAGAACAGTCCTGAATATAGAATGATGGAACCTGGGATCTTCGACGATCCACAATTACGACGCAGCTCCATCAAGACCCCATTTGGACCAAATGCGCTGCAGTGTCCCTCTTTGTGCTAAGCATCGCCACTGATTGGGCCGTGGTCGTAAGCCGATGGCCAGGCACCTCAAGCTGACTGCTCTTCTTCCACCATTTGATATTCTTTAATCAGCATCAAGAAATGATGTCTTATATTGCTGATAAACATTAGATGTTACTGAACACTGCTAGATTGGATTAAGGTCGATACCCTTACAAAGCAAGGGAGAGTGTTCCTAGGTTTCAAACTACTACATCAAAAAGGCATACTGGATGTGCTGGGTCATCCAACAGTCGTACTCGTAACGGCCACAAGTAATAGTTGCTATTTTGATTCAGAAAGAAGCCCCTTGCTGCAATATCTGCACAATTAATCATATCCACCGATGAAGTGTTTCCCATCTGCTTTATCACAATGAAGCTATCCAACCCCACACTTCACTCGAATACGTCAATCATCCCGAGGCTGGTTACATAATCCAACCCTCTCCGACCCGCTCTAAAGCAGCAAAACAACAACAATCCATCAATCAGCCCCCCTGTGAACGAGGGAAATTGCAAGGAGCATTGTCGAGCGTTATTATCCGTGATCTTCGCATGTCAAGTTTCAGAGTGATTTGAACCCTGCCTTGACGTCAAGAAGTCGCTGTTTACAGCTGAAGAACCCCGGACAATGGCCCATCAGAGTGACCTTCCAGCTACCCACATTCCCCCCTTTGCCAAACCGCTCGCTCCTTACATCAAGAGCCGGCAGGAGGCCCTGCGCATTCGACAGGCACTAACCGCTTATCTCCGCTCGCAAATTGTCTTTGCCGATGATGACCCTGACAATCCCAACTGTTATGCCCACTCCCACCTCTCCCTTTGTGCGCCCCACGATGCCGTCGTCGAGGTGAAGCGTATCTCACCGGATTTCACCGATTTGAGAAAGGAATACCTCCAAGCACTCCAAGCGAATGTGGCTGCGAGAAAGGAGTATGAATCCATATCGGAAAATGTGGGCTCAAAGATCCAGGGAAGAAATGCCAAAGTCGAGACGCCCGCCCAAGATTCCAATTCCGAATTGCAAGCATACCTTATGCTCCTCCGAGACCGTAGACGACATGCGAAGCTCCAGACCTTTCAACATTACCTACAAGAGCTTAAAGGTCGGGATGAGGCCAAACCAGAATATATTGATGACAAGGAGGGCCGCAACCAACAGCTTTTGCAGCCCGAAGAGTTTGAAGATGGCGAGCAAAATGCCTCAGGAGCAGAGGGTGGGATTGAAGGACTGGTTCACAAATTGGAAAGGGCCGTGATACGCGCAAAGTCTCAGCTGGATAGAGAGAAGAAACTATTCGACGAGATCAAAGCGCAACACGAGTCTGCTAAGCACCCCGACGAAGGCTATTCTACCACCGCAAAAGTAATTGCGTTGCAGAGGACACGAGATGAACTAGTACAATGGGTAGAAGAGAAATTGGTGAGTGTCGGGGGCAACGATGAGGGTCCTGTAGAGGATCTGCCCCCCGAGGAGCTCGAAGAATCTGCGAAACTACTGGAAGAGCGCAAAGCACAGATTGCGAAGCAGTATGCCGCCTACATTGATGCTCGCAGGGATCTCCTCGATGCGGCTTCTAAGGCTTGCCAACCTGTTGCAGCAGCGCCCGCCAAGCCCCAACCACGATCTTTAGACCACGGCCAGAATGGAACAGAAGAAACAACACCACTTGAACCGCTGGACGTCTTGCTATACGCGAGTCAAACGCTGCTTCCACTATCTAAAAGCCAGCGGGCGCTGACCCTCCAAAAGTCTTATATGGCGGGCTTGCTCGCCAAAGAAAAGTCTACGGCTCTTCGTGTATTAAACCGGTTGGGTGACGAGAGTCTCCTCCTGCCCGAGTATCCCATTATGGCCCGCCAACCCCGTGTCAACCCCGGCGCAACGGCCAGGCATTCGCGACAATCTTCAACCGCAACTGAACAGATCAAACCCGACGAGGTCGTTAACTTGGCCGAAGCGTGGGCATTCGCGTCGGAAGCGGCAGGGACGAAGGAACGAGAGCATGTGGAAGAAAATGTTGCGATGGGCGAAGAAATGGCGCAGGATGCACAGCAGATGTTGCGAGAGGTGTACAGGATGCTGAATCAAGATCTAGAGGGCGCATTGGGAGACGACCAGGACGTGGAACAGGGTAGCGGTGACAATTGGTCGCATGGAGCTCGTTCCACCAGATCGCAGACAAGACAGAGACGAGAGGAGAAGCGATCTCAAGGGCCTTGGGCGGCACTGAATGGAAGAGTGGGCGTAGCAGATTAATAGGTGTGAGGACGAACAAGCCCTATATTATGAGTAGTGAGTGCTATGATGAAATGAACAAGAAATGCCGCTTTCCATTGCAAATAGAGTTATGATACCGGGACGGAACGATTGGACACGAGGCCATTGACTGGTCTATCTACCGTGGGGGCCCTCCGATATCCGGTGAAGACGGCATATGTTCGCAAGACCTTGAACTGTTGAAGCTGCTCCAGTAAAGATCATTTTACAGTGTAAAGTGTAAATTTGTTTTCTCTCTCTGGAGATACAATCGAGATTCACCTTGCTCAATTGACGCCCCTGGGTAGTTTTTAGCCCGACATCTTCCATCTTCCATTGCAGCGCAGAAAAAAAAAAAACATGGCATGAAAAAATGTGTGAGCTCTAGAGTGGAGCTCCCAAGCATGATTGACGCTTAGCCTGCTGGCTCTCCACCAATAGTCTATATCCTAGACGTAACTACCGACCACTAAGGGCTTAGTGCCTGGCTTTTGAGGATTGAACGGTGACGCACTAGGCCGTAAGGGGTTAAGGCGGAAAGACTGGGCACAAATAACCGATTCCCGTTGGCTGTGCTTCTAGGCGGTGACCCTGCCGACTGCTGAATAAAAGCGGCGAGGACCAAAAAAAGCGACGAACAGAGAAAAAAAAAAAACCCCGTCCGTTCCGCGCACCGGAGCTCTTATCGGCCCTTGGGGACAGGTTTTTGTGTCGTTTGGGGTTTCCCGGCCACTGTACTAGCATCTCCATTTTGTGGTCCAGGTGCATTGACTCATCGCCGGTACCAAGTCTTTTTTTTTCTTCTCGACTTCCCCGTCTTCCTGCTTCCTTTGTTGAACGTCAGGTCATTCATTTATCCTTCCTCTAGTCCTCCCCTGGATCCTGGGCGTGCGGCACTCAGCGGGAAGTAGGGACAGAAAAAAAAGCCATCAAGGTTTTTAAAACAGACCAAAAACTACCGGGCTGGAAGTCATCACTACCTCACCTGGGTACACCTCCAAAAAGAGTCATAGACTCGGTCAATTGACTCAATAAACTTAATTCTTCCTCTCCTCTACTCTTTTCCCTCCGCGCAGTACACAATGGTTCTCGCAGCTCGTTGTGGACAGGCGGCGTCCTCCCTCCTCCGCCAGCGCGGTTTGGCACAAACCCGCCCTGCCACAGTTGCGCTCCGCTCGTTCTCCTCACAGACTACGGCCCGTTCGACGGCATCGGCTTTGCGATTGCAACAGAAGCTTCCTTCGACATGGCGATCGCAGCAGCTGCGTTCGTTCTCCAGTGCCATCAGCCGATTGGCCTCGGAGACCTCGAACACTCCCTCCGCTGAGTCGTATCTCGGCAGTGGTGTCGTGAAGCCTAGCGAGTTGGTCGATGTGAAGAAGGTTCTTGTCATCGGTTCTGGTGGTTTGAGCATTGGACAGGCTGGAGAGTTTGACTATTCCGGTAGGTTGCGGACTGCCCTATAGATATTTGATACCTCGCCCTCAGGTATAACTGCATCGACTAAAGATGCGGATGCATATGAATAAAGACAAGAACCGGGGATGCAATTGAGGTATATTTTATGACAAAGTCACTGACTCATATTCAAACAAACAGGTTCCCAAGCTCTTAAGGCTCTCAAGGAAGCTGGTGTGCAGTCCGTCTTGATCAACCCCAACATTGCGACCATCCAGACAGACCACAAGCTTGCCGACGAAGTGTACTACCTCCCAGTCACACCCGAGTATGTGACTCACGTCATCGAGAGAGAACGCCCTGACGGTATCTTGCTCACCTTCGGTGGTCAGACTGGTCTGAACCTGGGTGTGCAGATGAACCGCATGGGTCTCTTTGACCGATACGGCGTCAAGGTTCTGGGAACCAGCATCAAGACCCTCGAGACCAGTGAGGACCGTGATCTCTTCGCCAAGGCTCTGAACGAGATTGACATCCCTATCGCCGAATCCATTGCCGTCGGTACTGTTGACGAGGCATTGAAGGCCGCTGAGTCCGTTGGTTACCCCATTATCGTCCGTTCCGCTTACGCCCTGGGTGGTCTGGGATCTGGATTTGCCAACAACCCCGATGAGCTGCGTGACCTTTCGTCCCGTTCTTTGACCCTGTCTCCCCAGATTCTGGTCGAGAAGTCTCTCAAGGGCTGGAAGGAAGTTGAATACGAAGTTGTCCGTGACGCTGCTAACAACTGTATCACTGTCTGCAACATGGAGAACTTCGATCCTCTCGGTATCCACACTGGTGACAGTATTGTTGTTGCCCCCAGTCAGACTCTGTCTGATGAGGAGTACCACATGCTCCGTACTGCTGCCATCAAGATTGTCCGTCACTTGGGCGTTGTGGGTGAATGTAACGTCCAGTACGCTTTGCAGCCTGATGGACTTGACTACCGTGTCATTGAGGTCAACGCTCGTCTCTCTCGTTCCTCTGCTCTGGCCTCGAAGGCTACTGGATACCCCTTGGCCTACACTGCCGCTAAGATTGGTCTCGGCCACACCCTGCCTGAGCTCCCCAACGCCGTTACCAAGACCACCACTGCCAACTTCGAGCCCAGTTTGGACTACATTGTTACCAAGATTCCCCGATGGGATTTGAGCAAGTTCCAGCACGTTAACCGTGACATCGGAAGTGCCATGAAGTCGGTTGGTGAGGTCATGGCCATTGGCCGTACCTTCGAGGAGTCTTTCCAGAAGGCTATCCGCCAGGTTGACCCCAAGTACATTGGTTTCCAGGGTGACAAGTTCGAGAACCTCGACGAGGTTCTCAAGAACCCCACTGACAGACGTTGGTTGGCTGTCGGTCAGGCCATGCTCCACGAGAACTACTCCGTGGACAAGGTCCATGACTTGACCAAGATTGACAAGTGGTTCCTCTACAAGCTCCAGAACATCGTTGACTGCCAGAATGAGATGAAGGAGATTGGCAGCCTCTTCGGTATCCAGGAGGAGATGATGCTTAGAGCCAAGAAGCTCGGATTCTCTGACAAGCAGATCGCTCTGCTTACTGGTTCGACCGAGGACGATGTCCGCGCTCGCAGAAAGAGCTTCGGTATCAGACCTTGGGTTAAGAAGATTGACACCCTGGCTGCCGAGTTCCCTGCCGACACCAACTACCTCTACACCACCTACAACGCTACCTCCCACGATGTCACCTTTGATGACCACGGAACCCTTATCTTGGGAAGCGGTGTTTACCGTATTGGAAGCTCCGTCGAGTTCGACTGGTGTGCCGTCAACGCTACCCTCTCTTTGAGAAACATGGGCAAGAAGACTGTCATGATCAACTACAACCCTGAGACCTACTCTACTGACTTCGACACTGCTGACAAGCTCTACTTCGAAGAACTGAGCTACGAGCGTGTCATGGACATTTACGAGCTCGAGAGCGCCAGCGGTGTTGTTGTTTCTGTCGGTGGCCAGCTTCCCCAGAACATTGCTCTCCGCCTTCAGGAGACTGGTGGTGCCCAGATCTTGGGTACTGACCCCCAGGACATCGACAAGGCTGAGGACAGACACAAGTTCTCTCAGATTCTGGACAGCATTGGTGTTGACCAGCCCGCCTGGAAGGAACTCACCTCGGTTCCCGAGGCTGAGCGCTTCGCTGAGGCTGTCGGATACCCTGTCTTGGTCCGTCCCAGTTACGTCCTGTCTGGTGCTGCCATGAACGTCATCTACAGCGCCGACGAGCTCAAGGAGAAGCTCCTGAACGCCAGTGCTGTCTCCCCTGACCACCCTGTCGTCATCACCAAGTTCATCGAGGGTGCTGAGGAGATTGACGTTGACGCCGTTGCCTCCAACGGCAAGCTTCTCGTGCACGCCGTCAGTGAGCACGTTGAGCCCGCTGGTGTCCACTCTGGTGACGCCACCCTGGTTCTCCCTCCTGCCAACCTCGAGCAGTCCATCATGGACCGTGTTAAGGAGATTGCCGAGAAGGTCGCCAAGGCTTGGAACATCACTGGTCCCTTCAACATGCAGATCATCAAGGCCGACATCGAGGGTGCCGAGTCCCAGCTGAAGGTCATTGAGTGCAACCTCCGTGCCTCTCGTTCCTTCCCCTTCGTTAGCAAGGTTTTGGGAACCAACTTCATTGACGTTGCTACCAAGGCTCTTGTTGGACGTGACGTTCCTGAGCCCGTTGACCTCATGAGCGAAAAGCGTGACTACCTTGCTACCAAGGTTCCTCAGTTCAGTTGGACCCGTCTTGCTGGTGCCGACCCCTTCCTTGGTGTCGAGATGTCCAGTACTGGTGAGATTGCTTGCTTCGGTAAGGATCTGGTTGAGGCCTACTGGTCTTCCCTCCAGTCCACCATGAACTTCCGCGTGCCCGAGCCTGGTGAAGGTCTGCTGTTCGGTGGTGACATCAACGACCCTACCCTGTCCAAGATTGTCGACTACCTTTCTCCTCTTGGCTACAAGCTCTTCGCTGCTAGCCCCGAGGTCAAGGCTCACCTCGAGTCCGCTGCCAAGGGCAACGTTTCTGTCGAGGTGATTGAATTCCCCAAGACCGACAAGAGAAAGCTCCGTGAGGTGTTTGAGAAGTACGACATCCGCGGTTGCTTCAACCTTGCCAAGAGCAGGGGCAAGACTCTGCTCGACGAGGACTACGTTATGAGACGCAACGCTGTCGACTTTGGTGTGCCTTTGTTCATGGAGCCTAAGGTATGAATTTCCTCCCCAGTTAATCAACTTTATTTTGGTTCATGATTGCTAATTCTCCTCCAGACCGCTCAACTCTTCGCTCAGTCCATGAGCGAGAAGCTGCCCCGTGGTGACGGCATTCCCTCTGAGGTTCGCAGCTGGTCTAACTTCGTCGGCGGCAAGCTGCTGTAAACCCGACATCCAAACAAACACACAAAAAGCAAACCTTCCGTATAAATCTAATTTCCCGATCTTAGCTTTTCATTTTTTTTTTTTTTTTACCCCAGGCAAACAAAAGCTGCCTTGTTTGGCGTAGCGGATAAGGCTTCGTGTTGATAGACTATTTGTTTTTGGTCCCGGCATTCGAGCTTCCCTGCTTCGGCCGGAAAAGGCGAAGCAATATCAAAAATAGGGTCACGCACCCAGGAGATCTATCTGTCTTCATTTATTTATTGTTTTGGTTTTGGCTCCTCTAGTAGGCTGGTTGGCTATGTGCTTGAGCGAGAAGAATATTGAAGCCGGTTTCTATTCATAACTTGTTACTCAATGATTTTCTTCAATTTATGTATTGTATCAGTATATTCATGTTCAAATCTCAACTTCCTTTGCCTCTATTTCTCTGTTTCTACGTTGTAAGTTGAATACATTGAAGACTTGGTGATGTGGACATC
This sequence comes from Aspergillus wentii DTO 134E9, assembly GCF_001890725.1. NCBI lineage: Eukaryota > Fungi > Ascomycota > Eurotiomycetes > Eurotiales > Aspergillaceae > Aspergillus > Aspergillus wentii. Next base: position 992,172 of record NW_024467839.1, read on the forward strand.
ACCACTGGTTCTGTTGCAACGACATGGATCAGCTTCCTTCAAGCTCATATATTCAAATAGTATATCATTGTCAATTCTACAAGCCCATTATTTTACAATTTTAAACCCAGAGACAGAAATAATAGAGCCCGATGTTTTCGGATTTTGGGCTCGACAAGATATTCGATGACTAATCACATGATCACGTCCATCGTCTCTTCAAGATCCCCAAAACAGAAACTCTTCAATTAATTCAGTTTCAAGATGTCTCTTGAAAATCCTCTTCCATCAGTCCATACAAAGACCACCCCAGGACCAGCTCCTAATGGCCTGGGAACTGGTATTTTCGCCTCTGCAGATATTGGCTCCGGGCAGGATGTTTTGAATGTACAAAGTCCCTTTGTGGCTGTTCTTGATACACCACGACTAGAGGATACCTGCTCTGGGTGCTTTGGGAAGAGACACCTGGAGGTTCCAGTTGATCTGAAGGCATGTACTGGATGCCAGGTTACGAAATATTGTGACAGGGTTGGTTTCTTCATCTGCTCCCATATTCTTCTAGATTGCTGATTTCCTCGCCAGACTTGTCAAGCCAAAGACTGGAAGTTCGCACACTCCCTCGAGTGCCCAATCTACCAAAAGCTCAAACCGAGAATTCTTCCAAACAATGCGAGAGCAATTCTCCGCATGGTTCTGCGCAGTGGACGTCGAAAATATGCTGCGCAGGAGCTCGACCTTTTTGTCCGGCTAGAGACTCATGTTCGAGAGATACTAGACCAGAACATGAAACAGTGGGAGCGTATCGCTCTGTCAGCGAAGGCAGTGAAGGCATATTCTGGAACTGAGATGAGCGAGCAAGCTTTATCTGCTTTTGGAGCCAAGGTAAGCCCTGGCTTTCTTTCCTGTATATCTTTATGCTGAGCGAACGGGCTGACTTTTTTTCATACAGCTTGACATGAATGCTTTCAACCTCACAAATGCTCAATATGATCGTATTGGGCTATACTTGCACCCATATGCGGCTTTGATAAACCACGGCTGTGATTATAACTCTGTTGCCGGGTTCGATGGCGATGAGCTCTTTGTTAAAGCCATCCGGCCAATCAAAAAGGGAGAACAGATTTTTATCTCTTATATCGACGCAACCAACCCACTTGAATATCGCCGTGGAGAGCTTTCTGAGAGATACTATTTCAACTGCCAGTGCTCCAAGTGCGAGAAAGGAACAGATACAATGGAGGACCGATTTTTACCTACTGCGCCATCTGACTGTTCTACCCTGGATGCCTCTCATAGGAAAACCCTGGAGCTAATGGAGTCTGCTTCTGACCCTGATACTGAGCCATTGAAGGCAGTCAATATGCTCGAGTCTGCTATGCAGGGACTGCGCCAAACCGGTTCATGGCCCATCGCCCGACAGCCATATGTTTCCTTGCGTGATGAGTTGATAACATCTTTACTTTCGGCAGGAAGATTCAAGTCAGCATTTATCCACGCCGCTATCCGCTGTATACTCATCGACCCCGTCATATATAGCCACGATGCTCACCCAATCCGCCACTTACATGGATGGGCGCTGGCAAAGCTCGCCATACACCTGTCACAAGGGATGGAGGCGAACACCGACGATCCTTATGCGCTTGAAGCCCACGGACTGAACTTCAATTTCATCATTTGGTTTATACTGAGTAAGCTTGTCAGTCAGGAATCGGAAAGTTGCACCGTGCCTAGTTTCAAGAGGCTAGTGAGAAGCGCTTTCAATGATGTGCATAAGGAGTTTACTGCCAATGGTCTGGACCCTATGGATATGATAGATAACATACGGAAAGAGTGGGATAAGCTTGAGAGAATTGTGAGGGAATCAGATAGCATATTGTGATTTTGTCATCTTATATCAATCAATCATGTTCGAAGGACCTTGAGGGAGCTTTTCGAGTCTTGAGTAGGAATTGGAGTTTCCCACTGCGAGTTGACATGCGCGTAGGTATTGAATGAGGCTATCATTGACCAATTAATGGAGCTTGTGAGCTTTTATGGGTTATGACTTAGGACAATTCGATACTCAATTAAAATCTCGCAGGTATGTGGTAGGTACTTGCATAAATACCAGACCGGCCACAAAAGAATAACCTTTGCAGTACAGGCTACGGAGCAGAGTGTGCATTGACACGAGGGCAAGGCCATAAGCCGGAGCTAAGTGGATCTACGGGGTACATACGAGCTGCATGACCTCACAATCAATAAATGGCCAGAACCAGGGACGATTCACGAGGATACAATGCGCCAGAAAAAGATAAGACTTCGTAGAATTAGACTCCTTTCCCCTAGCTAAAAAAATTGAACAGAGGAAAATGGTTAAGTCTTTTTGTCTCCATCTGATCGGACCGAGAGACTCGAGTCCTTTTCATAGGAGAAAGTAGATCCCGTTGTTTTTTTTGTTTCATGCCGACAAGATCTTTATATTGAGATTGAAACAGCTGACCCGCACTTGACATACAAGTTGATGAACCCAAAGATATGAATATGGATTCCATCCATTTTTCCTCCCTGAATCCGCCTGACCGGTACTCCACGCAACACTCCAAAAGCCTTTGTTCGTTTATTTGAGGGGAATGAAACGGGAAGAGTGGGTGGCACCGATACCGGGACGACCGTGCTTGACGGGCTTGCTGTAAAGTTGTTAGATCATTGGCTTATAAGGATGGGTGAAGTACTCAATAGAGGGAAACGTACTATGAGATGGAGAATTCGGCAAGGTAGTGGCCAACCATCTCGGGCTTGACCTCAATCTGGTTGAACTCCTTTCCGGAGTAGATACCAATGACGGAGCCGATCATCTCGGGGACAATGATCATGTCACGGAGGTGGGTCTTGACGAGGTCGGGCTTCTCGTTGGGCTTGGCCTCCTGCTTAGCCTTACGGAGCTTCTTGATGAGGCCCATAGGCTTGCGCTTCAAGCCGCGGTTGAACCTACGGCGAGCGCGGGCGTGCACGACATCACGGAGCTGTTCAGAGGAGAGGTCGAGGAGCCTATATAAAGCGCTCAGTCAGAAATGCCATTCCTTCATATTCATCATCCCACACCCGACTCCAAAGAAACTTGTCGCCAATGCTTTTCGTTCGTTCGGAGTCGGGTGCTGGGAGCCAGGGGATGCGCGAGGCGAACGTACTGGTCGAGGTCAATACCACGGTAGGTAAACTTTCTGAAGGTTCTCTTTCTCTTGAGCTCTGTTTGGCGATGACAGTCAGCGTCTGATTCTTGTCCCTGGTCTGCGTGGCCCCTTCAATCGCGACATGTCGGCCCCTCATAAACCATCAAAACTCCGTCACAAAATGTCGTTCCATTCCAGTTTCCATCAAGACAAGACTCCAACAAGTGTCGCTTAAACCACGGGCATCAGGAAAGGTTCTCAATGATAACGTACCGGCAGCCTCCTCGGCGTTCTGTATTAAAGGACAAATGTTAGTTCAACCATCCTTTCATCTCACTAAAACGGGATACATGACGGGTCTACTCACGTATTCGTGGTCAGCCATTTTTGCGGATGTTCCTCAAGGTCGCTTTTCGAACGGGATCTCGAAAAGCGAATTGTCGTGGCGTGTCGTGTCGCTGAAAAGACGTTCGTCGGGCGGACCTCTCGCTTCTACGCTTCGAGTTTGGAGGTGGGCTGGAGGGCTCGCCTAAGCGACCGGGCTAGGTCAAACCCTAACAAACTAGACCGCATCGGTCGATTACATATTAGGGCTAATTATGTCTTGGCAAAGATTGCGATAGACAGCATTTAGATGGATAAGCAAAGGATAGAGTGATAATTATTGGGCTAGATTTGACTGCTTTCGATTTAATGGATTTCCATAACTGGTGCTGTAAAGATCCACAACCATGTAATCTACGTGATGGCAATCTTAGGTTTAATTCAAAACGCTTACACACGAGTCTCTACAGAGAATGCGGATGCAGATTTGCGGAGGTCAGATAATCTGTATTTGCTAAAGGCTTTTTTTTCCAGCTCACGTATGCATAATTCGTAACTGCATCAGAACAACCTGAAGCATGCAGGTTTGAAACCCATGGGCGAGATCACTCCCCATTTTGAAAACAACTGCCAGACTTCTTTCCCCCCACGGATTGCGATTTTTTGTAGCCTCAGATAGGTGAAAGCGCTTAGTCGAAGAGACCGAAGCCCATGTCCTCGTCGGACTCCTCCTCGGCCTTCTCCTCCTTCTTCTCCTCGGCAGGGGCGTCACCACCGGCGGCGGCACCGGCGGCGGGGGCAGCGGCAGCAGCACCGCCGGAGGGAACGGAGGCGAGCTTGGTGGTACCCTCAGCGATCAGCTGTAAAAAAATGTTAATTCCGACTCTCGCATTCCACTGTAGAATTCAGCGCATATCACTAACCTCCTGGATGTCCTTGCCCTCGAGCTCAGAGATGAGCTTCTGGAGACGCTCCTCATCGGCGTCAATGCCAACGGAGGAGAGGACAGCCTTGACATCCTCGGCAGAGGGGCTGGCGTTACCAGCGAGGGTGATGAGAAGGTAAGCGGCGAGGTGCTTCATTTTGATCTGTATGCAAAATTTTTCCGTTAGATTTGATCTCCGATTAAGTTGAGTGCGCCGTATGACGATAGGTTTGAAAATGCAGCTTTTGAGAAACACATACCGAAGTTTTTATGAAATGTATCGAAAACGAGAATCAATCGATTTAACCGCAAGTTGGGCGGAGACTGAGACGTCGATTCCGGGGGAGGTTGAGCGATGTGAGAAGTAGAAAGTCAAGATGGAATCTCCAAAATCGCAAGAAAAGTGCGGTGCGGCTGGTTTCTGTGGCTGGTGCGCGCCGTCGGGCTCTAAGCGAGAAGCTGTGGCGCAGGCGATTTGGATTCGCAGTTGAATGTCACGTGACACCGTGCCTTCTAGAAGACAGGATGGCGTCTTGCTGCTGCTTTTTCTCCCCGCTTCTCTCGTTCTTGTTGAGTCAAAAGGTCTTGTTTCGCTCACATTCACATATTCAACGGTGGTGAAGTGGGCATTCTTCACTCGCGAACCTCATTTTGGTGCACTAGGACGCAGTTCACGTTATCTGGCGCATCTGAAGATCACTTCAGTAGTGTCGTACCGAAGTCATGAAGTTACTCTGTCATTCTAACCACCGACGGTGAACACATCTTTCTTTCAGCTTCCCCTTTTCAACTGTGTTCTGGGACTATCATTTCACTGAAAAGCAATATGAGTGTAAGAGATTTTTGCGGGTGTTTTCTCAGTGACATTGTCTGACACGTCTGCAGTTCCTCGATTCCGTACTCTCGTCCATCGAGACGGGAAAGCCGTCCTCAGTTTCGCCAGCAACGACCCCCCGACCCCCCGCATCCCCCATTCCATCTTCAACCGCCAAGTCCGAAGTCCGCAAACCTAGCACGGGGATTCGCGATATTCCTGAGCGGAAAAATGTCGCAGCAGGGACGAAGCGAAAGGCTGAGGAGCAGCTGCGCCGTCCATCGAACCCGAATACTCAGTTACCTGGAAGGACAGCCGTACCAAAAACAAATACCCAATTACCTGGGAGGCCAGCTGCGTCAAAGCCCGCCACTACATCTACAGCGGCTTCCAAAGCCCGTTTGAACCCGGCTTCTGGTGCGGCAAAACCTACATCTGGCAGCAGTGGATCAACGGCCCAGAAACCTGCAGCGGTATCCTCGAAGCCTCCTCCTAAAGGATCTTACGCAGATCTTATGGCGAAGGCAAAATCATTGCAAGATAAAGCACCGACACAGGTTGGCATGTTCAAGCATCATCAATCTACTCCCAGAGAAAAGCTCAGCAAGGCGGAACGCAAAAAGCGAGCGACGGAAGCTCTGGCAAAGGAAAAGAATTCACGTTCCGGAAAAAAGGCCGCAACCCCTGCTGGTGCAGCAGGCGCAAAAGCTGGCGATGGAAAACCCATCAGAAAACGAGAACCAGAGGAACTTTCTTATAAGGGCACTGCAAGACCGTCGCAGCCTCTGTCCGGATACCGAGGAACGGCCGGTATACCCAGCCGGCGTAATCCGAATGATAAAGCACAGTCTCGCGCTGGCAAACGGAGAGTGGACGAATATCTTGCAACAGACGAAGAGGACGAAGGGGATTATGCGGACGACTACGACGACTACTATTCGGAATCATCTGATATGGAAGCTGGCTTGGATGATGTGGAGCAGGAAGAAGCATCAGCACTTAAATTTGCCAGGAAAGAAGATGAAGAAGAATGGTTGGCAGAGCAAAAGGCTAAGCAAGAGAAGCTGGAACGCCGTAAAAAGCTGTCTGCATTGGCATCCAGGAGTAGATGATTCACTACTTTTTATCTCTACTCGAGTTATGACATGACTCGATTCCTTTCCTCGACATTTTTTTTTATTTTTTTGAACGCACAGCATCAGCGAGGAATACCCGTTGGGTCCATTACATACCAGTTTGCTTCTATTACCATTCGGTCATTGTATCTCCTTGAGTTTTTGCTTAACTTCTTTCCTTTTTTTTTTTTTTTTTTTTTCTTTTTTTTCTGGTGAGCATCAGCGTGCGCCAAGGTGTCGATATTTAGATGGTGGACAACTCGTCCTTTTGTTCCATTTCTTTTCATTGGTCTACTTGCGAAGAGCGGGCGTCATTCTTACACTCTTAGCTTCTGGATAGATTCAGCTAATGCAAATTTCATGAACAATATTTCTTGACATCAGCACATCTTTGATATGGAGAATATACTTGTTTGCAAATAATACTAAGGCCCCACCTCGTAGGCGGTGACATCACCCGGTGTAATCTTCGTTTCCCCATTCCTGTTCCACCTCTCCCCTCATACAACATCGTCTAGCTATTTAGGGGTTCGGGTCCCAAGTCCTCATAATAGCTATCCCATAGCTCATCACACCATATCAAGCAATCCAACATGGAGTCAGTACACCATGTGTCGGCCTCCTCGAAGGCTTTATTCAACAAAGCGCGCAAGATAGTGCCTCCATTGCTGGAGAAGTTTCACAAAGGTCAGTACGTCGCAATTGTGTGCATTCGAAGGTCTATCCAAGAGAATCCGCCACTATTAATGATTGGTATGTCTACGGCCTCCATAGCTGACAGAAGATGCAGGGCAACATGGGCGTGTTGCTGTGATTGGGGGTTGTGCGGAGTATGTCCCAATTTCTTAGCACTGTTCGACGTGAATAATACTGAGAAACTTCCAGCTATACAGGTGCCCCATACTTCTCCTCGATGGCATCTGCGAAACTAGGTAGGTCATGCAACCATTTCTTCAGGGCCTTATTGACTGAACCTGTACCACAGGGTGTGATATGGTAAGATGACTGTTTTGTATCCGCTGTTTATGTTTTGTGCTGGCCTAACATGTGACAGAGCCATGTTATTTGCGAAAAATCAGCAGCTACGGTATTCTCACTCTCCCTCGAGGTAGCCCGCCGAGCTCGTACTTATAGCCATTCAGGTCATCAAAACCTACTCTCCAAACCTTATGGTCCATCCATTGCTACCGAGCAGCGACAGCGTTCCAAACCCCAATTCGATAGATGCTCCCGCTCTTGCCAGTCCAATAATTGATATGCTCTCGCGTCTGCATGCGTTGGTTATAGGACCAGGTCTTGGTCGTGATGGGGTGACACTCCAAGTCGTTACAGAGGTGATGAAAGAGGCACGGTCACAGTCAATACCCTTTGTCTTGGACGCTGATGGTCTGCTTCTTGTCACGGAGGACCCAGGTTTGGTAAGAGGATATAAGGAGTGTATTCTCACCCCCAATGTGAACGAGTTCAGTCGCCTAGCGAAAGCATTAGGCATTGAGGTGCTCAGCCAGGCTCAAATTGCATCTCAGTCAGATGGAGATAAGACAAGCAAAGAAACGGATGCTTGTGAGAAACTTTCAAACGCCTTGGGTGGTGTGACAATCATCCAGAAAGGACCACATGATGTGATCTCCAACGGCGTCACCAGTATTGTCTCCGATATTCAGGGAGGGCTCAAGCGCAGCGGAGGCCAGGGTGATACACTCACCGGATCCCTTGGGACGCTTTTGGCTTGGAGAGACGCATACCATAAAGGTCTCTGGGAGAGTGATGAGAAAGACAACCCAAAGGAGGCACAGACCAAGCAAGAGGTTAAGGAGGAATTGGAGACCGAGGGCAAAAGGATGTCTCCTGTAACAACACTGCTTCTTGCTGCCTGGACAGGCAGTGGAATTACGAGGGAGTGTTCTCGACGTGCCTTTTTAGCAAAGGGAAGAAGCATGCAGGCTAGTGATTTGACTGATGAGGTTCATGAGAGCTTCCTGGCCTTAATCGGTGAGCCTGAAGGATCCAAGGTACATCTTTAGCCTTTAGGCTCAACTTCTCCTTCGAAAACGGCTTTCATGTATAAAAAACATCGCGTACAAACAATATAACGCCCAGGCTTTTTACCCTTTCACCATCCGCACCTTCGGTTAGGAGTGAACATCACAGAATATGCAACCGACAGCGACTGCAGCTCTGATACCTAGTAGGTGTATTGATTGATGCGGTACCATGGCAGGTCGTATAAGCAAGAGAGCCCACGACCCAGAAGCTTATGCAGAGTGGTTGACCGCCAATACGGTAGCCGTAGCATAATCCCCATCATGACTGATTGAGAGCTGTGCCACTTGTCTTCTCAATGGTGGTAGGTCTCCATCCCCCTCGTTTGTATCTGCAGTTTGAGGTGGCGGTACATGTAAAACCAGGACTGGCTTCATCTTGCCAGGGACCGTCAAGATTTCAGCTTGATGCCAACCCAGTCTGTGAGGATATACTGCCTTCATGGCGGCCTCCTTGGCCGCGAACCTAGGAGTTTTCAGCTCATTCCTCGGATTTTGTCAGAGATAGGGCACCTTACCGCCCAGCCACCCAACTTGACAACTTCCAAAACGCTCGCTCGTATTGAGTGCGCTGCAGATTTTTATCGGTACCGGACTCATCCTGGCCATTATCTTCGTTATCGGCCTTGTCTGCGATATTCTCTCTTAATTGCAACACCTTGTCATATTGCTCCTGGAAAAAAGACCGCTCTGCCGGACTGAAAATTCGCTGGCTGAATCTGTCGACTTGTTTCTGGCTATTGTCAGTCAGAAGTCGCTGGATTCGAGGAATATGGCATATGTCGGTGCCGAGGGCTAATGGGTATGGGAAAGGAAGAGCATCATCTGTTGCCGCCATTTTGCGTTCTGAAGATCAAGTAAAGTCTGGTTGGGATGAGATTGGGCTCGGCCCGCTTGAGAATCATAATTTTAGCGGAGACTTGGGTCGGTCTCGAGGGTACAAAAGAGAACGTGGACTACTATTCTACTTGGCTGGATTGCCTTGCATTATTTATCTAAATGGACGATTTCTTGTTTTATGATTCCTGTTGCTCGTTGAATCTAGTGCTACTATGTAATTCCCAAGCCTACTCAACGTTGATATGAGCTTTCACATAGTCGATAACAGCCCCAACTATCATGTTGTTAGTTATCCTCCCATGCCATATTTTACCAACGAAAGTTCAAATGTTTACCTGTTTGTAATTTTTGTGCTTCTTCATCGGCAATTTGTAGATCGAATTCCTGTACTTCTTATTAACATATCCATGCGTAACAGAAGCCAACATTAATATCATACATTTTCCACGGCCAAAATCAGCTCCACAAGAACCAGGGAATCGGCTCCCAGGTCATTCTCAAAACTCTTCTCACTGGTAACCTAACAATAGTGAGTCAGATGCTCATAAAGAGAGCTTTCATGCGTATTACTTCTTCCTGCTTCACCTCAAGCTGCTCCGAAACTATTCTAAATACTTTTTCCTCAACAGACATTTTGAGAGCTTGGATGGCAAATGCGGGGTGAGAATGTGTGCGGATTTGTGAAATTGCAAATCAATCAGGCAAACCACGGGCGCCAGTGGGTTTTATAAACCTTCCTTTTAAAGCCTTGGCCTGGAAGCGAGTGTTCTGTCGAAAAACTATGACGTCAAGTGGATTTGGGAGGAAAGATGAAATTATGCAAGATCTACTTTACACTATTAGATATCTAAGCCATTAATCTACTAGTTCAGTTTTTTATGACTCATTAAGCCATTTTAGAAAATACACATGACTTGGCGATCTCGCAGTTCGTGAAAGATCGTGCTTAAGAGGAGACCGTGGCTCCACCAGTAGGTAATCATCCACACCGCTCTTTTACCGATGAGATCTCATCTTTTATATCCTGATACCTAGGAGTAGGTGTTTGGATTAAAATTGCTTGCAGTGGCCTAAGAGCTTGCCATCAGCCTCTGTTGTTCTCATACAGGTCGAGTCGACTCGGTCAATTACGCGACTTGTGTGACCCGCTATACACAGGAATAACTCGATGAAAATGGAAGATTTGAAATCGAATACGAGTAGAAAGATCGAAGTGGGTTGGGCTTCTCGAGTCTGCCTCTCGTTGCCATTATTCGCCTGGTTGTAGAATCCGATATCCAACGCGTGAATGGCAATCCAAGTTACACCTTACATCCTGGATGAGAGCCAACATGCAACATTGTTAAATTTTAAATAGTTACTACTAAGAGCGATGCTGCTTCCACCACTCCACAGTCCACAGGCTGGATCTTCACGCCTATGCCTGGTGAAGAATGCTGCATGCGGTGAGTGTAACGTGAAGAATCACCGCGATGGAAGAATCGGATCATTCCCAGACCCAGGACTCAGAGACCTTGATGTTTACTCGACGACGGGAGGCATGCTCCGGATCTAGTATCCTTGGTGTACCTGGATGCCAGTGCCAACTCAATTTTCTCCGCAGGGGAATCTTTTCCGGATTCATCAGAGACATGCTGGATGTCGGGTCTCGGCATGTTGCTTTCTGGGATTGACTTTTTCTCTCGCAGTGACGCCCTTGTCAGTCAATGAGGATCTACACATCTGTCATGCTCAGACACCTTGCAGGGTAATCATCTGCCCTGCCAGCCCTGCCAGCCACTGTGAGACAGAGGCATTCAAAGTCAAGATGGGGAATGTAACAAATGAAAGGGTATAAAGAGAAGGAATACCCTCGACAAGTTGAACCCTCCACTCCAAAGCAAAACAAAAACCCAGTATCATCACTTGAATCCATTCCTACAAGCCATCTCTCCCAAACCTCCATCCACCATGCACACCTTCCACCTCGTCTCTCTCCTCCTGGCATCCGCCTCCCTTGCTGTCTCCAGCATCGTCCCCTACAAGCAGTGCGGCACCTGCAATCCTCTATCCGGCGAGAACCACTGCGACCCCAGCACATCCTGCATCAGCACCGGCACCCAATTCCACTGCGCCTGTCGAGCAGGCTACAAGGCCAGCAAGCACGATTTCGACGCCAACAAGCAGTTCCGGCTGGAAATCCCCAACTACGAATTCTTGGTCTTCACACCCGAGCACACCAAGTGCGACGTTCCTTGCAAGAACTCGTACGGTGCTGGTCCGGATCTTTGCGCGGAGGTCCCCATCCACAAGGAGTGTGCTGTTTAATCTTCTCTCACCTTGTTGCTCTTTTCCTTAATCGATCAGGGTAGCCCTTGAAGGGCTGGGTGTTGATCCGCATTCTCACTACATTCATCGCCCCTGCGGCCTTTAGATTAATGCTTAATCAATGTAATATCTCTCCCTTATCAGGGATAATGTACCAGGTTTATGCTGGTTGTTTCAAAAGTCTTGTCTTCTATTGAAAAATTGTATTTAGATCTGGTGTTAGAATTCTAATCTCACGCACGTCTTGGTTGAAAAAGAAAAATGCTTTGCACCATAAACACCCACGCCTATACTCTACCAATTCTGAAGGAATCTGACGTAAACAACATGCACAACTCATGTACCAAGGGAAATATGGCCAACATCGAACAGAAATGACTAGTGATAGAGGAAACAACCCAGGAAAAGAAAGATAAATAGAATATTCATGTCAACAGTGCTATAATTAAGTAGTTTTTCATCGCAGATCCATGTCCTCGTCATCACCGGCTCCGACGAAGAGAAGGCGTGTTCCGTTGCCAGTGACTTGCCAGACCTGAAGAACGTGTTAGTAGGCGCCAGTGTCAAAAGAAATACAAAATCAAAACTTACGTCGAGCACAGCGTATTCATCGACTGCCATTGCCAGCTGATCCTCCGTGAAACCCTTGGCCAATACCCTCTCGCGCACTCTCTTCATGCTGAGTTCACCCTCTTCGCCATCACCCACAGCCGCAGCGCCACTTTCCAGCATACCCCGGATCAGACTATAGATCTTACTGCTAGGGGTCTGGTCGGCACCAGTATGGCTATCGTTGTACAGGGATGCCTTGCTGACCTCAGTGAGACGCAAAGCCTCGTCAACATCCTCCGTGACCACAACATCACTGAATCGAAGACGCGCAAGGGCCTGTGAAAGACGGACAACACCGAGCAGAGTACGTGGAGTAACGTGAGAAAACTGTTTCCTGTTCTCCTCATCGCGCTTCTGCTGCTTTCGCATTGCCACGTATGCCCCAACCATGTAGTCGGAAATGGTCGAGGGGACAACAGGTCGGTAGGTTCGTGCCTTGGCAATATATTGACGAACTTCATTGGGCGTAAAAGCAATACCAGAATCCTGGTTCTCAGGATGTTTGTTATGCATATGCACATAGGTGACATGGTTGGCCAATTCCTCATCACCATCGGGCGAAGGGGTATCGAGAATGAGGAACATTACATCGAAACGCGAAAGCAGGGCGGCGGGAAGGTTGATATTCTCAACAGGAGAAATTCGCGGGTTGTATCGTCCGTAGAGCGGGTTTGCTGCCGCCAGGATAGATGTACGTGCGTTAAGGGTGGTGGTGATTCCAGCTTTAGAGATCGAGATGGTCTGCTGCTCCATTACTTCATGGATGGCTGTTCTGTCCGCATCATCCATCTTGTCGAATTCATCAATACAACAGATACCGTTGTCCGCCAAAACCAGAGCACCACCTTCCAAGACCATCTCATCTGTAACGGGATCTCTCATGACTGCAGCAGTAAGACCAACACCACTGCTTCCTCTACCGGTTGTGTACACACCTCGGGGCGCGACCTTCGTGATATACTTCAGCAATTGTGATTTAGCCACACCAGGGTCACCCATGAGACAAATGTTGATATCTCCACGAATGTGCATGCCATCGCCCATTTCCTTGCTCACACCTCCGATGAGGAGCAGAAGTAGAGCCTTCTTGACGTCAAGGTGGCCGTAAATCTCAGGGGCAATAGACCGCGATAGGTATTCATACATGTTGCCGGACTTCTGGTGCTGCTCAATCTTGCGAAGGGTTCGGCTGTCCATCAACAATTCATTATAAGCCTGCTTGTGCTGCGTGATGTGCTGAGCCTCCATGTAGGTGTCTGTCAGCAAACCAGCACGGATGGCTCTAAACCCTGTGTAGGGAGTGGGCAGAAAAATGCCCGCAACATCAACAATGTCACCAGGGTTGAGCTGTCTTGTGAGACTTCCATGGCAGTGAATGGTTAATGTTCGTGGAATATGGCCAACAGGCACCTGGTCTGCCATTTCCTGGATCTTCACTTCTTGGAATGGAACAAACTTGGACGCGCGGGTAGAAAGGAAAAGCTGTCCCTTGGAGTTGTTTTGCTTGCACTCATCTGACATACACTCCGTCATAGGCTGGAACTGCTTGGTAGTAACCGGCTGGAACACTTCGCATCCGCAACGATCACAGGTGTACGCGTTGATCTGGACAGCAGGCTTGACATCGGAAACACGAGTAGTGATACCACGGATTGTAATGAGGCTGCCGAGGTGCTCTGCTTTCACATTTCGTACTGCGAGGGCTTTGGAGTCGCGCTCACTGCTGGACCCAGAGGGGGTAAGCGGCTTAAAGTTAAGAGTGTATCGACGGGTCAATTCGGGGGGAAACATTGAAGGAGCAGCCGCTGCATCCATGTCCGCCTCCATGGCCATGGTCATTGTCTCGTTTCGTTTCTCGCGTTGCGACATGATCACATCGAGCACATCATCTTTAAATCTGCATCCAGTTAGCTGCAAGCTGTTTCAATCAACAAGAACTACATACGTCATCTCTTTGGTTTCTTTGGGCATCACATCGTCCACTGCCTGCGAAAAGACATCGATGTAGCGCTTGGTGTTCTTTTGGACAGACTCGACGAGTTTCAGGTCTGTCTCCTCCGGCAGGGTTTTTTCGAACTGTACCCACGTTAGACATGGCCACTTCAATTGAAAGGATGCCGTTTACATACGGTGATCAAGTCGTCTAGTTCAATGAGAACGTTCGTCCGTTCCCGATCTGCGACATCCTGGAGCATCTGCATGTACTTGAGCTTCGGTTCCCGGCGTCTGCGACCAGCGCCCTGCGCTCCGCCCTCATTCTCGGCATCCTCCATGAAGTCGTATTCATCGCTAGTGCCATCTCCATCAATGTGCAGGTCTTCCAGAGCTTCGGTTGCGGCCGATTCAGAGGCGGACTCGAAGGTCTTGAAGTGCTTTAAAAAGTCCTTGAAAACATCCAGCTGTGCCGCGTAGTCGACAGGGGCGGGGTATTGGAGCAAAGCCATGATTCAAGGAAAGAAGGAGCCAGTTCAATTGACTGTTCGGCTGGCAAAATAAGGGTTGATGGCGATGGTGTTAGATTCCCATCGGCGGGCGAAAGGGTTATCGTGGGATGCACGGTGTGAGGCTTTTCGGACAGAGGTAGTTTTAGTGGGTCAACAGCTTTTTGGCCTTTTTGGCGCAGAAACACGTCGCGACGCGAAAGAAACGCGCTGCCCATTCCTCAGATTCTGCTAGACCCAAAGGGGACTAGCGTGGGAATACGTGGGGCGGAGCGGAATAAGTCTCGGCCCGAAACACCTTGAGGCGGGCCGGCTCGGCGAAAGGCGCTCGGCGGGCATTTGATTGCGGAGTCAAGTCCGGGGAGATGATCTGGTCTTCTCTCATTCTACCGTCAAGAAGCCTCAGTCTTTCTTTAACTTGCTTGTGAACGCAAGATTCTGCATATCTGCGCCTGAGAATGGCGCCTAAAAAGCCCTCTACTACGGCGGAAGTCGCCCTCGTGCCATTGAAGAACTGTCTGGTGAACTTGCCGCCATCGCTGGTCACACTGCTGGTCAATGCCAATGCTGTAAGCTATACTCCTTTCCTTGATTTACTTTGTGGTTAAGTTCAATGCTGACTCTGGTTTCAAGACAGCGCAAAGTGTCATTGTCGAGCTACAGTACCGGGGTTCTGCAGGAAAGACCAACGGCAGTCCCGCACTGCGGTCATGTTATCTAGGATGGTCAGGAATGCCAAGCAAGCGAAAGCTTGCACCTGTTGTCGGCAAAGATGGAATTAGCAGTAGCTCTGGCTCTAGGGAGCAGGATATGTCAACAGTCGAAGTTGATACTACGTTTGGGCGGGTGCTGGGTCTTGCGGAGGGGCAGAGGGTAAGCTGGTATTCCATGGCCACAATGCATTATGCGATTCTAACGGGCTTTTAGGTTGGGATATTCATACATATCGACCCCCCGGTTGCGCATACTATTAACATTGAACCGTTGACTCCAGAAGACTGGGAGAGTATGGTTTATCTCTGCGATCTCTATATGGCGCCTGCTAACCTTGTCACTTGTAGTCATCGAACTTCACGCCACTTTCCTAGAGCTCAACCTATTATCTCAAATTCGGGCTTTACCCAATCCTACATACAGCTCGACAGAAGCGGAACATATGCATCCTCTCACACTGCATCTGTCTCCCACGTCCACAGCTAATATTGTCATTACGTCGCTTACGCCCGCTCCGCCAAATACTTCTCCATTCGCGAAGATAGCTCCTGATGCAGAAGTAATTGTGGCTCCGAAGGTTCGTCAGAAATCTGCGAGGGGATCTCGAGGGGACAGCCGAAGCGTTAGCGGCAGCAGCAGGAGAAGTATGGGGGGCAGAAGCAATGGAAGCACAGTGCGACCGAAAAGCAGCCGGTCAGACTCTACAAGTCGCGGTGCTCTTTACTTGAGAGGTGTCGATCGCCAGTTTTCTGGTCAGTGGTTTGACGGAGAGTCGGAGGACGATGGCAATGAGGGCTTCCGTATCTGGGTCGACCCCGATATGCTCGTCACCAATGAGCTCCGTGGAGCCGGCTGGGCGTGTGTCACTGTCATCCAGCCCTCCGGTCTGAAGGCGCCGCCCGATCCCCAACAACAGTTGAGTCAGGCAGAACAAAAATCATCAGAAGTCGGGCTTCCAGCAACAAAGCTTGTCGCTAAGATTTTGCCGTGGGAGGATGCACCAGACAATCAACACGTCGCCTTGTCTACTCTCTTGTGCGCAGCGCTGGGTGCTGATTGCATTGTCGGTGGCATTGTTAGGGTCGAAGCGGCACCTCCGCAACTGCAACGATCAACTGTGAAGTCACTGAAAATGTATCCGTTCATGTCCGATCCCTCGAAAAAGAAGGATGGATTGAAATTTGGGGCTGACACTGCGGCGGCCAAGGATGCGTTGGCGGAACGTGTCAAAGTTATCTATGGTAGCTCTGGAACTGAAGGACTACTATCAGGACCCTTGACTGATGGCATGATTCTGCCAAAGGTAGAGAATCAAACGTCAGTCTCTGCATTCGATGGTGCCATCCTGCGTTTTGACCCGCCATTGAAAAACAGTCCTGAAGCAACAAGGCCGGCACTCGGATGGTTATTGGGGTCAGAGGCTAAACTGAGCCTTGAAGTGCAATCTGAAATACCTAGACCAGCAGATCAAGGGTCATCCGCGCTGCCTACGGATGATCCCATCTCTCCTACTATTCCCGAAATGGTTGGTATAGATTCAATCATTTCTCAGTCAATTGACAACTTAACCAAGTCATCGTCTATCCTGGTCACTGGCGGCCTCGGGGCTGGAAAGACCGCTTTGACTCACCTTCTCGCGCATCGTGTTCGGAAAGATTATCTTTTCAACGTGAAATATTTCTCTTGTCGAAAACTTGTCACTGACGAAACTCGTATCTCCAATATCAAGGAGACCTTGAATCGCCTTTTCATGTCTGCTTCCTGGTGTGCCAGACTCGGTGGACAATCGGTCGTGATCTTGGACGATCTTGACAAGCTATGCCCTGTTGAGACAGAGCTACAAGTCGGGGGAGACAATGGCCGCAGCCGGCAAAACAGCGAGGTGATTTGCTCAATGGTGCGAGAGTATTGTACTATGAATTCTTCGGTGGTTTTGCTCGCAACGGCACAATCCAAAGAATCTCTGAATAATGTCATTGTTGGTGGCCATGTTGTTCGCGAAATTATCCACTTGAGAGCCCCCGACAAAGAAGGAAGACGAAAGGTTCTTGAAAAGCTCACAAGTCAAGACCGAGGCGCTAGCACAACTAATGGGCATGGGCATGTACGAAATGAGAGTGCATCCACTCAGGACTCGTGGCTGGATCCTTCCAACCCTGGGAGCCGTCCGAGTTCTGCTGGAGCTGATGGCTTTGTGCTTGCGCGGGATGTGGATTTCCTCGAACTAGCTGGCAAGACGGATGGATACATGCCGGGTGACCTTGTCTTATTCGTCTCCCGTGCACGGAATGAGGCACTTATACGCTCCGTCCAAGATCCTCTAGCCGCATCAAGAGCAATCAGTTTAGCAACTGAGGACTTTGAGAGTGCTCTCAAAGGCTTTACTCCAGCCTCTCTTCGCAACGTCACCCTCACATCCTCCACCACAACATTTGCGGGCATTGGTGGCCTGCACGGGACCCGGCAAACTCTACTGGAAACATTGCAATACCCCACCAAATATGCCCCCATCTTTGCACAGTGTCCTTTGCGTCTGAGATCCGGACTGCTTCTGTACGGCTTTCCTGGGTGCGGGAAGACGCTTCTGGCCAGTGCAGTAGCGGGCGAGTGTGGACTGAACTTTATCAGTGTCAAGGGTCCTGAAATTTTGAACAAGTACATTGGCGCCAGTGAAAAGAGCGTTCGTGATCTATTTGAACGAGCGCAGGCTGCAAGGCCATGCATCCTTTTCTTCGATGAGTTCGACAGTATAGCACCCAAGCGTGGACATGATTCCACTGGTGTCACAGACCGTGTGGTTAACCAGCTTCTCACCCAAATGGACGGTGCGGAGGGCCTGTCCGGAGTTTATGTTCTAGCTGCTACGTCACGACCCGACCTGATCGACCCTGCGCTGTTACGTCCAGGTCGTTTGGACAAATCTTTACTGTGCGATATGCCATCTCATTCCGACCGGGTCGACATTATCCAGGCCGTGAGCAGCAAATTGAAAATGACGGATGAAGTACTTGCCCGTCTGGACGAGGTGGCAGCACAAACCGCGGGCTTCTCTGGTGCCGATCTCCAGGCTGTTGTTTATAATGCACATCTGGAAGCCGTCCACGATGCCCTTGGGGACAAAACTACCAATGACAAGGGGAACACCAAGAATGGCGTCAAACAAGCATCTACGAACTCTAGCACCAAGTCATTTATCCAGTTCCTCTATTCCGAGCAAGGGACCGGCTCAGTGTCCATGCCCCCTCCAGCGGTTGTTGCCTCGAAGCTCGAAGCGATGAAGAACTCCCGGCGACGTCAACGGCAAATGGAGCAAGGAAACGCCAACAATGCAGCACCAGCACCGACCACGAATGGGGCGTCCGAGGAGGAGCCACGCGAAGAGATTTGGGTTCGCTGGGAGCATGTTGAACGATCCCTTGCCACCACTCGTAGCTCACTCAGTGCGCCTGAGAGGAGACGACTTGAGGGGATTTACCGGGAGTTTATCGATGGACGTGACGGAGAGATGCCCACAGGCGAAGGGGGGAGAGAAGTTGGTGGACGGACGAGCTTGATGTGATGTGACTGTTGTATCTATATAGTGTTTATATATTTGCATCCAATGTATTTATTCGGGATTAAGAATTATGATAAGATGGATGTATGAACTACGACTACAGCGAATGGAAAAGAAAAGAGAGGGAACTTTAAAAAAAAAAAAAAAAAAAAAGGACGAATCCAGTCCGTTTCGAACGCACGCCCTTGCGATAACCGCAAAAGCACTCCTACGCTCCTACCTCCAATATGGACTTGTAAAAGGCAAAAAAAAACTGGTAGCTTCTCTTTGATTGAGCGTGTCATCCTTAGTGCAGGGGCCATGCTAATCTTCTCTGTATCGTTTCAAATTGACCAAATGCCCGAAGGCGAAAGGATGTCTTTTCAATGAATTATATGTCTATCTGGCGGGGATTTTGGGGCCTCTGATTGGCGGACAAGCGAGGTCACGGGGAACACCAAAACTGCAGTGTCAGTGTGGGAAAACCGTCGATGGAGGGGGAAATGAGGGTAGATGAGGTGCTGGAGTATTGAGTTGAATTTCCAAGGCATTTTCCGGTGTTAATAGATGATAGATATTGTCATATATGTTAGGAATTTCCTAACTTGCGACATGATTATTGAGTTGGCGTTCAGTGTGGTACTGTAGGTAGACTTGGTCAATGCCGCAGCAGACAGCACAGGCAAAGGGGTTGAAGCTGAAGCACGAAGAGTCAAGAAAACAAAAAAGAGTGAGAATGAGAGAAGAACGAGTGGATAATCAAATCATCAAGAAGAACCCCTCATCCCCTCATCTCCCCATTTCTCCACCGAATCAAAAAGAAACTAAGCCTTTTAGTCGTCTCGTCGGGGCCTCAGGCACTAACTACTACTACGTAGATGGGCACTATGTATGTATGTATGTACGTTATAGATTAGCACAAAGATGCAAGATATACCTATAGCACACGTGCTATTGACAATTATTGCTGTGTATATACTGAAATGTGATATTTATTATGAACAGGCCGGCTGTTTACAGCACCACTCACCGCAAAGTTCCCTTACGTGGATATCTTCTCCTCAGATCCGGGTATTCCATGCATGGAGGCAACCGAGGCTGAACGACCGAGGACCGACGCCACCCTTTGACCTCTTTTAAATACTATGACGATCGGTAGGATCTTGTTCGCTGTTTCATATCACATTCTCGAAGGATAGACTCGTCGGAGCTTTTGCTTTCTGTGACTTCTACTCCGTGCTTCTGATCTGCTGCCAACAACACCCCTACCTTTCCCCGCATTTACGATGCCCGTCTCCTCGACCTATCCTCCCATCCAGGTTCCTAATGTCGACATCTGGACGTTCCTTTTCGAACGAAACGATAGACCCTTCCCAGAAGACAAGAGTAGGTTCTTAGTTTTCATTTCAAGCTCCTCAATAATATCCCCCCGTACTGATTCCTTCAAGTCATCTACCAGGATGCCGATACCCAGCGATACTACACCTACAAAGGCGTGAGAGATGCCGCGTTATCCTTCGGACAGGGACTCAAGGCCATCTTCGACTGGCGAAAAGGAGATGTCCTCGGCCTCTTCACCCCCAATTGCATCGATACTCCGATCGTGACATGGGGAGCCCACTGGGCCGGTGGTGTCGTGTCCCCAGCCAACCCAGCATACACTGTCGACGAATTGGCTTTCCAACTTGGAAACGCGGGTGCCAAAGCACTGATCACTCAGGTCTCTGCTCTCCCAGTGGCCGCGGAGGCTGCCAAGAGGGTTGGAATAACTGAAGACCGGATCATCCTCATTGGAGACGAGCGCGATCCCAACGCCAAATTTAAACATTTCACCTCCATCCGAAATATCTCCGGTACGACCAGATTCCGCAAGACCAAGATTGTACCTGAGAAGGATTTGTCGTTTCTGGTTTATTCGTCGGGGACGACTGGTGTGCCCAAGGGAGTGATGCTTTCCCATCGGAATATCGTCGCCAATAACCTGCAGCTTGCTGCCGGAGAAGCTGGCCAACTTACCTGGAACGGCGGAGCAGATGGAAAGGGTGACCGAGTATTGGCATTTTTGCCTTTCTACCACATCTATGGTGAGTTTGGTTCGGAATCGTCGGCGATGACCCAATACTGACTAATCCTAGGGTTGACTGCACTCGTTCACCAGAGTCTGTATAAGGGTCTGCATCTAATCGTCATGCAAAAGTTTGACCTTGAAAAGTGGTGCGCACATGTTCAAAACTACCACGTCACTTTCAGTTACGTCGTTCCTCCCGTGGTCCTCCTGCTAGGCAAGAACCCAGTAGTCGACAAGTATGATTTGTCCAGTCTCCGCATGATGAACTCGGGTGCTGCACCACTCACGCAGGAGCTCGTCGAGACAGTCTACGCGCGTATCAAGACCGGCATCAAGCAGGGCTACGGCCTTAGTGAGACCAGTCCAACCACACATACTCAACCATGGGAGGAGTGGCGTACGTCGATTGGGTCCGTGGGCAAGCTGCTACCCAACATGGAAGCCAAGTACATGACCATGCCTGAGGATGGCTCCGACCCAACCGAAGTCGCCGTCGGCGAGGTGGGCGAGCTGTATCTGCGCGGCGACAACATCTTCCTAGGCTATCACAATAACCCGTCCGCGACGGCCAATTCGCTGTCCAAGGACGGGTGGTTCCAGACCGGCGACGTTGGCTATCAAGACAAGAATGCCAACTTCTACATCACCGACCGCGTCAAGGAGCTCATCAAGTACAAGGGTTTCCAGGTGGCGCCGGCCGAGCTCGAGGGAATCCTAGTGGATAACGAAGCCGTCGACGATGTCGCCGTGCTCGGCATTGAGAGTGAAGCTCATGGCACCGAAGTCCCGCTGGCGTATATCGTGCGGAGTGCAAAGAGTAAATCCTCGGGCCTCAGCGCAGAACAGGAAGCTTCCAACATTGTAAAATGGCTGGATGGCAAGGTTGCATACCACAAACGCTTGCGTGGTGGTATCCGATTTGTAGATGAAATTCCCAAGAGCCATAGTGGAAAGATCCTGCGACGAGTGCTCAAGAAGGCAGCCAAGGAGGAAGCCAGCCAGGCACTGGGTGTTGTCAAGGCCAAGTTGTAGATATCCAATTCCATATCCATGTATATAGATAGTAATTCCAATGTCCAAATCATGCATAGCCCGTGCTATATCCATCGTAAACACGTCAATCATAAACAGGCAGACAGACAGACAAAATCTACGGGAAAAACCGCTTAATCATGCCCTGAACATCCTCACCCTCAACAGCATCAACCTTATCCCTCACCACCCTCTCAACCGCCTCATCAACCGGCTCCTCCCCATTCAACAAATCATACCACCCCTCCGTATCCCCCCTCGCCAACAACTTATCCGCAACAATAGCCACATCCTCCCTCGTCACGCTCCCCTGACCCCCGGTCTTCCCCAGCGCCACTTTCCGCGTCGCACCCGTCTCAGTCAACAACCCCGGCCGCAGCAAAATCGACTGGAACGGTCCAGCGCTCGCATCCTGCTTCCTCTTCGCGGCCAACGCAGTCAGATACTCGTCCGCCTCGAGCTTGGCCTTGGCATACACGGGCAGAACATTGGTGTTGACGTGCAACGGCCGAGCCCAGTCATCATCACTCATCCAAGGTGGTTGGTGTCGTCGACTGCCAATATGCGAGACGAGCAGAAACTTGGTAATGCTGGGTGTGGCGAATGTCGCGGCAATGAAATGCTTTGCAGCTTTTTCGTCAATGGCGATGGTTCGGTCGGGGCCGCCTTTTCCTCCAGCTCCTGATTTAATCAGCCAAACAAACATTCATGTAACATCATATAATATCAAACCTAGATAGACATACCAGCCGACCAAACCACATAATCCGGACGCACATCATCAATGATCTTCTTCGCGTCCGCATCACTCTTCACATCATCCAGACTCGACAGCAGCACATTCAGTTTCCCCTTTTGGCCCTTCCCCAGCGCCAGGATCTCATTTTCGTGCGCGGGGTTGCGGATCACGCTGGTGACGTTCCAGGAGCGGGCGAGGAGGAGGGGAGTAAGGTGGAGGGCGATTTTGCCGTGGCCGCCTAGGAGGAGGACTTGCATTTTGCTGTTGGATTATCGATTGATTGATTGATTTAGATGAGTCTAAGGTAAATGATAAAGAATATATGTATTTTGTGGAAGGGAATGAATATATATCGTTGTCGTCATTGGAATTAATAATGGTCGGAGACTTTGGGGACACTGCGGGATTTGGATGGCGTCATGCATGGCGGGGTTTATGTGTGCTGTATGTGGTGCATATCCATCACATTGTATTTGATATTGATTGATGGGAAGAATTGAATGTGATAGTAGGACTCTGTATGTTGTTAACAGTGTAGTGTATATTTTATTATATTGTCAGATTGCTGTAGATAATATATGCAGTGTGGGACAATATATCTCGGCAGTCGGTGCTACACAGTATATAGAACTGATCGAATCTCAGCACCAGTAGTACTTTGGACATGAATAACTGACATAGATGATACGTATGAATTAAAGCCCACTATTGTAACCGAATATTCCCAAGGATAGCATAATAAGCACTAATTAACATCAACCAATAGAAAAAATACATAATAGTACTCAATATAGATAGCACTATATCTGACAACGTATAAGAAAAAAGCACTCCATAACCGATGAGATCCATGCCAATAGTCGATCTATTCTATATCCCATTCTATCGCATACAGATCATTTAAATGATTTCATGATAGATCAATATACCTAGATAATATGTACGGCCATGACGGATGACGTGCACCTGCTCCTTGCCATAATTTCCGAGACAGTGGATAACAATTGTACTCACAGCCTCACTTGAGGAAATTAACCATGTCTCATTACCGCAAGGGATATCTCAGTTGAAATCAGTTGCTATCAGTAACACAGGGGTGGTGTTAGACTATGTCTTGATAGAAACTCGAGAATTAGAAATCATCTTTGTATCAATCACCGTCGCAGAGCATCTGGGCTTGGAAAATGCTAAAGTCTCAACGGTTGCCAACGCCTCTACACCGATTGATCGAAGCGAGTCAGTCAGACAGACAGAAGTTCAGAAAAATGTAGGACGATGAAACAACGGTGGATGGGACCTGGAGTCATCTGGATGGGACTGTCCAGACCGCCATTGCTGAAACGAACTCGGCCTGTGCTTTCGTTCTGTCTGTTTGGTATGGGATATAGCGGCCATCCTTTGCCATAGATCTATATCTTATGCTTTTAATTATCGCAGTGAAATATAATAAAAAATGAATTAAAAATAAATTAAATAAATTACTGTGTGTCTGTGGAATCGTGACTTTGTCCTCATCTGGCCTAGTCCAGGGGCACTAGTCCAGGCACGAGTACGGTACTGTACGGTAACAGCCCCCGTCGACCAACCAAATTAAGTTAATAACCTGAAGCTTCTTCTTTTTAATCCAATTTTATTTTAAAAATCCTCTCCCAACGGCTGTCAAGAAATTATAAATTAGAAATCAGAAAAAATGAATAACCGAGTCGCGGTGAGTCAGTCGACTTGACCTACTTTTCTTATCCACCCAGAAAGAGATTTTGAATGGCATCTAGTTTTCCCTTTCTGGTCGTTCTCTGCGTTCGTCTAAAGATCTTTCTCTCATCTTGATGAATGATCTCATGGCCCACCTTTCTGTACTATGTACCTCCCACCAAACCGGTTTGACTCATTCAGCCTTAACTGATACTTCGGCTTCCGGCTTTTAGTGCTGAGATATATTAATACTGTGTACTTAGACGAGGTGGCTATGGATACTATGTATGAGATCGGCATTATTGATTGAAAAGCTGTGGCTAGTTATTGGCAGACTGACAGATGGAGCTGCCATGAATTCCAAGTTGTACAGATGATAGATGATGTCACTCTGAATGAAGACCGTTTCCAGCAGTTATCTTGATTTGTATGGTGATCCCTCGGCTAAACCGTGAACAGTTCTGAAGACTAAATGATGGTACGAACGCTCTATCGACAATCCCAATAAGAGAGACTAGCATAAGCCAGGCATAAGATCTCGATGAACAGACAGATTACCAGTAAGAGGGGCACGGCAAAAGACGGAATCTGATGATTGCAAATCGGAGAATAATCAGATCGGGGAGGTTCCGCAGCCAACTGTAAATATAACAGAGAATGCATGGAAATATGGAAAAATGCATTATTCATGCCAGATTGGCTGTGGAATGAATGACCAACAAATTCAGAGCTGAAGTAGCAACGGACAACGCATTCCGGATGGAGCCAATGAATGCAAGGGGCCACTGAGAATCTCCAGCACAGCTGAATCGTTGAAGGCTGAAGCTGAAGCTGAGGCCTCAAACTGTGATCGGGGCTCCGCTCGTCCAAATTTCCGGAACGATATTGACCCGTACGGAGTCAAAGTTTAATAGATGAACTGTCATGGAGTCTCTTTGTTGAGAAAGTCCTCCGTTTGTGTAATAATGAGAGAGATGAAACGCGATCCAGTGTTGAGTAAACTCAATACTGCAGATGCTGAAACTGGACTTTTGTAGTATCACCATCCACCACCTCCATGTTGTGTTGTGCTGTGTTGACATTGACCCGACAGTATGACAGTTATGGAGTAGTACCAATACATACCGTTATTTCAGCCCCAGATTGGCCCACTGGCACATTCCTCTACACACGCGACAACTGTCATATTATGATAATCAAAACAAGAATCACCTTTAAGTTCTGGTAGGTATGCAGTATATACTCTGTAAGGACAACAAGATGCCCAGCACAGTAACTCCGCATACCTGACACCCTGTTTATGGGTGCAAATGGCCCAGATATCAGCAGTACCAAGGGACTGTCTCCTGTTCCTGAGATGACTAACCAGCCCCACTGCCACCGCCACCTGTGATTCGCCCCAGAACGCCTCGCCTGCAAGGGGCCCTGGACCGGTGGAGGGGCCCCAGTCCGCGGTACCGTACTGTATCCGGGCTGCCAACCATGGTTCGTTCTATGGCTTTCGATCTTAAATGACAGTTTAGGTTGTATTATTGTTTGTTGTGACTGTATCATTCTATTCATGTGTATTGTGTTGTGGACGGTACCTATACCTACTGTGTAGATAGGTAGTACACTTGATGAAAGCATTGTTAATGTGAATATTGAAGAATAAAGACGAAGATCAGAACATTCTAGTGAATCCCCAAAAAACAGTCGGGTTGGACAATCAGGCCAAATAATCCCACTGTCTGCCGATCTTACACGACTAACCCTTTGGTCCCGGCGTCTGCTGTTCTCGCCCAATCGGAGACCCAATCCCAGCAGAAAAAAAGCAGTCAAAAAGAACGAAAAAAACAGGTCGATCGAATCCAGATCCTTTCTCGTTCTTTTCGTTGTTCATTTTCTTTCGCTCTTCTCTCTTCTCTCTTCTCCCTCTTTCTTCGGCTTCACCTAGTGTCGTTCTCTTTTCTCACCTTCGTTTCATTTCCTTTTCTCATTTTTTTTTCTTGTCACTCGTTATCCAAAACAACATCCCCTGTAGTTTCACTGCAGCTGCCACTCTTTTATTACTCCCAACGCATCCCCCGCCTACTATTGGGAACTGCCGTGTTGATCCGTCTCCATCTGATGCAGCTGCAATTGACCAGTATCATCGACCATCACCCGACCATTGCTTTTCCGCCTCCTGCAACCTGCGATCAGTCAGATCCTTAAGCTCTCGCTTTTGCTTCTTCTGCGCCCAAAGCCACGCCTTTTTGCCGCCACTATTGGCCCTCGCTGGCTGAACTACTGCCCTTTTGTTCGAACCGCAGGTTTCGGTTCTGCTACGGAGTCTGCTCAACTCTCGCTTTCACTCGTCTCTCTATCTCTCTCTCCATGCATAGGGGATGAGCCGCCGATTTGGATAATCATCAGATCACTATTGTTATTGTTCCATCGTCTTGGCTACGGCATTCGTTCTTTTCGCCATTGCCCCCTCCCTCTTTCTCTCCTCCCCCCCTTTAATGTTCATTCCCACTCTCGCAATCGAGTGATCTTGTGATCCCGCTCCCAGTAAGTCGATCTCGCTGTATACGTTTGTCTCGCTCTATATCTAGCCGTCGATCATTCTGACTCGTAGCTACTTAGTACAGTATTTAGTCGCTTCTTCCCTCTTTCTTTCTGCCTATTTAGCATTTCTTTGCTATACGTCGCTGCGGTTGTCTCCTGTCTCATCCGCAGCGCGTTCTCGCGACCCCGGCTTTCGCGCCTGTTTTATCCCCCCCCCCCCCGTTTTCAAAATTCCGTTATTCGCGATGAATCGGTTTCGCAAAGCCAAGAAGGAAAAGGTGAAAGAAGTGAAGGAGACCAAGGAGGTCAAGGAGGTCAGGGAAGAGACCGAGCCTGCTGCGGAGAATCCATTCACACTCCTCGGGTCCATGTCGTCAAAGAAGAAAAAGGAAGAACCCGAGGAGGAAAAACCTGACCTCGATCTATCTGCTGCCCTGCCTTCCTCCGACGACTTCCGTACTAGTTTGTTGATGCCCAAATTATCCGCGCGGTTTAGTATGTTGAGAGAGCAAGACGATCCCGCCTCAATGATCGGCAAGGCAAGCGACGACAGTGTTTTGTTTCCCAAGCGCGCCTCTCGATTGAATCTCTTTGGCCATAACCCAGGCTTTCTTAAGGATATCGATGAAGTCTCCATGGACGGCAGTCGACCATCGTTTGCCCTCAACCGGGCAGACTCTTACGTTTCCAGTGCAGACGGTGGATATGGCACCGACGACGATCGCTCACAAGCTGGTAGCATGATGAGCAGGGGCCGTCGAACGGAGGGAAATAATCTGTTTGGTGGACGCCAGAAGGTTTACAAAATCCCCGCGAACTTGCCGTCAAACCCTGATTCGGGGCGTTCGGGCATGGGGGGTCGTGCTCTTTATGACCATGACGTGAATATGTCGGCTTTTCAACGCTTGAGGCGCAAGGAAAAGGAAGAGCGTGCAGCGGCAGAGGAAACCGCGCTTGACTCTCCTACCCAAGAATCCGAAGATGGCCTGTCGCGATTCTCCTCCGCCAACCGTACTACTTATTCTTCAACCATGTCGGGCCCTACCGCCAATGCCCGCACATCGACAGCAGCGACCTCCGTCGATGAACAATTCGCACCCCCTCAGACACAGACACCCTCCCTGGGCCAGAACCTTTCGCCCAAACCCTCATTGTCCAACATGGCACCTGAACGCGGCTCGGCCAGATCCCGACGTTTGTATGGCCAAGGATTGGCGCAGTCTGTCCAGAACCAGCAGAATTCGACATTGCACAGATTGGAGAGTCTAAGCCGCCAACGAGCGGGGACCCCTGAATTACCTCAGCTCAACCGTACCTACTCGCGAAGTGCGACCAATCTGCGCGACAGACTGCAGAAACTTGCTATTGCTGAACCAGGGACCACGTCTCGGCCGACCAGTCCTCCGCCATCGGCGAGTTCTCCCAACCAAGTAACCATGGAAAGCGAAGCCAAGGGTTCCAAGCTGTCTCCCGGCCATGGGGCCCCGCCGTTGAGCCCGCCTATCAGTGAAAATGAAGAGGGGGCGGCATTGGCAGCAGCTTTGCAGCCAGAAGACCACGGGAAAGCTACGGCTATGGGTCTGTTCAATAAGCCTCGGACCCAGTTTAACGAAAGCCAGTTCACTCGTCGTCAGCTACAGATGCACCAAGACCAGGGCAGAAGCACGCCTCCATTGAGTCGCCCTTCGCCACCTCCAAACCGGCCGACCTTCCAGGAACGCTCCAGAGGTTTCTCCGACGCAAGCTACCGCTCGAGAACCAATTCCGCTTCATCGCACTACAGCGAAGCCCAGCGCACCGTCGACTACTTCAGCCTGAACGCCTCCCCTGCAAGGGCGGCTAATGGTACTTTCTTTGCCACCTCCAGCGCTAGCGAGTCTGGAGACGACGACCGCGACTCGCGCGACATTTCACTTTCCATGAATGGCATCCACCCTGCACTTCGCGATAACCACTCTACTCCATCGAGTCTCACCGAAGAGCCCGAAGAAAAAGAAAATCCGTTGCCCGAAGTCCGTTACTCTGATCTTGGGGATCTCAAGCCAATAGCGGAAACTGAAAGTGTGGAGCACACCGACGTTCCCGATGTCAAAGAGCCTATCCCGGAAAAGCCCGACTCTCCTACCTTGGGACCATCCGGTCTGGGTCTCAGCGGATTGGTGCGTACTCACTTGCGACACAACAGTGATAGATCCTCCATTTTCCTGCCACCTTCCCCTTCTTTCCCACCTCAGCAGCCAGATGCGCACCCAGCCAACTCGACTATGGAACCCGAAGCATCCAGCCACGGCGGCGAGACAACACCATCGGCTGGGGAGAGTGCAAGGACCTCGGAGGATCTGGCTTTCCAGGAGGAAATCAAGTTCGGTCATCGACGTGAGGCAAGCACTGAGACTCAAAAGGAGCGTGAAGACTTCGAGAGGGAGCTCGCTGAGCGACGAAGAAAAGTGCAGGAGAAGCTCAAGGGCTTCGCTGAAAGCGAAAGCAGGTCAGGGAGCCCTGTTCCCGGCAACCACACCCCGGAATTTCCCCACACGAAGCCTGGAAACGCATTTGCCCTGCTGAAGAACAAGTCCGGCAAGAACAACCTGCATAAGCCTGAGCAGAAGAACGGGAAGGTCCTTGGGCTTGGAAATTCCTCCACGCCCGCCCTGGTTCCGGATGACCCCTGGCACGAGGAGGAAGAAATCATGCCTTTCAACCTTGGAAAACACTCGAACTCTAGCTCCCCGCAGATTGCCCCAGAGAAGACTTCGATGCGTTCCAGGCTCGCAAGTATCACTCGTGGCAGCAACGATGATTCTCGTGAGTCCAGTCGCAGCCGCGGGGCATCTCCCCATACAAGCTTCAGGCGCAGAGATCGGTCTGGCTCGGATGCATCTGCATCTGGTCGCTCCAAGAGCCGCAACAGGTACCGGGAGAAGGACCATCTGGGAGCATTGGACGAAGGTGCTGCCGTGTCCCATGAAACATTTGTATTCCCTGATTTCAACGAAACTCGGGGCGCCGCATCGGTGCCTGCGTCCACCCGCCCATCAATGGAGGCTAGCGAGTCAGGCGTCTACGATCGTTCATCATCTGCATCTGGAAGGCTTCGCAGCGGCAGCCGATCCGCAACATCAAGTTACCATGATAAACCACCGTGCCCTCAACAACCCGCAAACCCTCCCCCTGTGATCGGA
The DNA here is from genome assembly GCF_001890725.1 of Aspergillus wentii DTO 134E9. Taxonomy (NCBI): domain Eukaryota; kingdom Fungi; phylum Ascomycota; class Eurotiomycetes; order Eurotiales; family Aspergillaceae; genus Aspergillus; species Aspergillus wentii. The sequence continues at coordinate 1,022,217 of NW_024467839.1, forward strand.
GAACTGCCCAGGCCTTCACCCATCGCTCCTTATTCTGCCAATGCGACTCCACCATTGTATGAAATCTCACCTGAGCCGTCGACCACCCCGACTCCTACCTTTGCGGCCGCTGCAAGCCATGTTGTACCCCAGCGGGCTCCGGGACACCATGCTCTCCCGAAGAGACCAGTCAACAAGCTGCAAATTTCCGAGCCAACATTTTTGTCCTGCACATCGAACGTGCCGACAGTTGGACTTCCTCCCGGGGCAAGCCTGAGCAATGGCATGGAGACACCCCCGATTCCTCCCATGAACCCTCGCCGACGGCGCCAAACCACTACACAGACAATCATAAGCACCCTCAAGGGCGGAAAACATGATTCGTATTACTCCCACACCTCCGATCAAGCCTCTACTGCAGAGCAGAGCTCATTTGAGGATGAGAGCGACAGAAGACCAAAGTCAAGGGCTAGGCTCCGCAAAACCTCCAGTGAAGGGGGCAGCCTGAACGCAAGAGCTCGTCAAGAGATCATGGCAAGCCCACCACCGGGTCTTCCACCAAACCCTCCCCAGAATATCCGCATAGAAGAAGGAGGGATGTTCTGATTCTTTCATTCTTTACTTTGGGTGCATTTTCTTTTTATCTCTTTTTTTCCAACCTTCCTTTTTCACGCTTGATACCTAAATTTCCTTTTTGTTTGATTATACCTCGACGATGATATACCATTTGCATTTCTTGTTGAGCGGGTGGGATTTCTTTGTTGGTGTAAAGTCTTTCCTTTCGACTTTCTTTTCTTTTTTCTTTCTCTATCTTCTGAAAATCTTCACTTCTTGCCTGAATTACTAGGTTAGATTCTTGGATGTGTATTACCATCTGTCTACTATTTTAGATAACCATCAATTCCACGCGGGATATAATTTATTCTTGGAATACTTGTAAATGTAGACTAGCTACTCCCCATAAAATTGTATCTTCTGGCCACGAAACCAAGCCCTTCAACGTGGGTTCCCTACACAAAAAGAAAAAAAGACCAAGCCCATCGACATCTACACCGGGAGCAAAAGCAACCAACAACAATAATAATATCGAAGCCGATCATCCCGCACAACGGAAAAAAACCCTCCCCAGCCAGCCCTAATTCCCTCATTTTCCCTGTCCATGATCCTGACAGTCTGTCCTGGTGATGCGTTCTTCATTCACTGCTTGACTCTTATTTTTTGATTGGCTGGGTGGCTGAGATGACCCACTCACCTGTATTGACTGTCACGTGCGAGTAATATCACGTGTAATAATGAGCCCTCACTCGGGATAGCATCAGGAATGGCCAGAAAGAGAAGAGGGCGGTGATTCTATTCCATGGACTGGTTTATAGATGTGAGAGGATTCATAATTTTCTTAGTAGGGAGATGGATATGGCAATAAAGAGAGGTGATTTTCAAATTCACTAGCATAGTAGAATTTAATCTGTAGACTCAAACAAATAATGAATAAAAACTCATGCTATCGTGACTGGAGTTGTATTGCCTCAATGACAGTCAATACGGCCACTGTTTTCCTCTCTCTCTCTTGTCCCTCTTTCTGCTCTTTTTTCTTTCCTTTCTTTCTTCTTTTTTCTCTTCTTCTGCAAACAAAGCGTTAGACAACTGATTCTCTCTAGCTTCACCACAAAGCTTTTTCGTTTCGTCTCGCTTTATCATCCTTTTTTTTTCGGATCCCTTTTAAACAATATCTCGTATCCTTTCCAAAAATTTCCCCCCAGAAATGCACAGAAGACACTCAATCTGTCAGCTGGGACTACCCTCTGTTGTCGACTCTTTGGACGACTTCTTTGGATGTCAGGAAAAGCCTCGCAACGTCGATGACATGTACGTTCGCAGAACTCGTTCTTCGAACCCCATCATGCCTTCAACCAGATTCCCGCAGGTTGATGGCCCGTCTGAGCGTCGTAAGGCTGTCAAGAGAAGCAACAAGAAGAAAAAGAAGAATAAGAACCAGAGCAACGGCGAGGTTCAGGAGAGCGATAGCGTCAACAACGCCAACCACAGCGACTCACCTCCGTCTTACTCCAGTGTTGCTGAAAATACTGGGCCTTCCAAGCTAGCGGGAGTCAACGCATCCATGCCTCTCATAATAAATGGGTCTTCTTGGAGAGCTGGCGTCGATAACAGACCTGACCAGGGCCAAGCTTCCAACGACGATATCTTTCCCTTTGAGATGGGCGCCGGAGCCTTCACTGACTTCTCAATGGCCGGGGCTTCGTCATCTGCTGCTCAGCAGCCGCACCAGATGCATCCTAATGTGTCACAGGCCTTCGCATCACTTCAACACACCATGCAGGCCACGGCTCCGGGTGCACCATCACCAAACCATTTTCAAAGTAGTCGCGCTGAGACCTTTGATCCTTCGAAACCACCGCAATACCTGTCAAGCAATGATTGTGTTGGTACCCAAAGCTCAGCCGTTACCTTTCGTTCCCCTTCAGCAGTTACAACTGAAGATACCATTCACGCTTCGAGCGCCCAAAGTGAGATGGCTAAATTCGCTCATCAACCTCACATGTCCCACGAAGGACAGTCCCATCCGCTATATTGCCAAGTCCACGGAAGAACGGCGTGCCACTTCAACCATGGATGTTGCGTGCATCGACCTGAAAATTGTTCGGTTTGTCCGCAAAAGCGCTCCTGCTGCTGCATTCATCACGCTGGAGATTGTTGTCACTGCCTGTTCTCTCGGCCACCTGGATACCCTAAGGCAAATGACAAGCCACAGGGTGACATGTTCATGCCCGCATACCCACCACCGCCAGGCCCAGTTGTTGCAGGCCCCATGCAGGGAGCACCTAGCATATCTAACCACAGGCCCGGGCAATATTCTACCAGCACCGCTGAAATGAACAGAGCTCATGGCGCAAACAAACAATGGGGCACGTACCCTGAACATCGAGCTGTTCCCATTGGGCTGAATGTTCCCCCAGGTTTCAATATTCCTCAAGGTCCAATTCCAAGCCAGATGCCACCAGCGTTTGCGTTCACAGATCCGTCGAACAAGAATACACAGGGAAATCTCGAGCATCTTGCAACGCATACCCTTGGTCTTTTTGAAAACGAGCAATTCAGTGACTTTCAGATCGTACTCAAGTCAGCTAAGGGCCTATTTTTCCCAATCACGTTCCGCACCCACAAAACTTTGATGGCTCGTAGTCCACTCATAAACTCCATCCTGAAGTCACCAGCTCCCCAAGAAGGACACAGTGAGGTCACGGCGATTGCGGGCGAGAACTTTTGTATGTTTAAGGCGTTCCGTATCGTGCTGCAAAATTTGTATGGCTTGCCTGTTCTCGACACAGAGAATCTCAGATATGCAGCTATTTCGTCTTTAGGGTACACCGAGGAGAACATTCAAGCGTGCCCGTTCTCAATCAACTTGGCAGTGGCGGACTTTGCTCTATGCTATGCTGCAGCTGGAGCTTTCTTCGAACAGAGTGAAATCGTCGAGATTGGTATCAAAATCGCTATTAGCTTTATCAGCTGGGAGAACATCGAGATGGTTCTCTACTTTAGTTTGTGCCTGTGGAAATTCGCTATTGTTTCTCCTAGTGACGCAGACACCGAAGTCCCATCAGCCCACGACAAAGAGCCAGCCGGGGCCATCCAAGGAAAACCGGACAGCCAGGCTTCAATTGGAGAGCTTGAAGAAGTGTGGGTTCCGCGTCTGGTAACATCTGCAATTGAGTTCGTTGCCCGTCACGTCCAACCGGGCTTCAAGTTATACACTCAGGCACAAACTAGGGACATGCCGGACAGAATCCCAAAAGACCTGCGAGTGCCAAAGCAGCCCCTTTCTAACCCAAAGCTAGCGGAAGTGAAATTCGGGTCTCTGGAGTCTCTCGAGGAACAGAAACCGAGTCACGAGGTTGGAATTGCCTCTGCGATCTTAATCTGCTTGCCATTTGAGAAACTGAAGGAAGCATTCGCAATTATGGGATCTCGCCAGGTCTTAACAAGCGCCCTTGCCCAGGAAATTGTCGTTGAGCGTGAGACGCGTCGTTTGCATGCACTCCAGATTTACTCCAAACAAGGTGGCGAGTACGACGACAACAAAATTTCTGATGAGATTCGGCCCTTGGGGTACCGGGAGTTCTGTACCTCTAAGGGTGTCCTCTCAGGAACGCGTGAGCCTGCTTTGATGGATTTCTCACTGGAAAGGGAGTGGGTTGGGCTTGCAGTGGTTGAGATCACAGTGGTTCATCACAAAAAGGTCTCTCAAAGCAAAAAATAAGACAGCCATGCAGTCTTAGAGCCCTCCCTCCTTCCCACTTACTTTTAAGTCTTTGTCTGAAGTGGTTTGAAGTAGATTTTGAAGAAAGAAGATGTCTGGTTGTGGTGCGGGGGAATGTTTGTCTCTGAGGGGAAGTGACAGAAAGTCTTGGAGAAGCGAAGGCGGTGAAGAGCTGTTTTTGCCCCTCTGTTGTGATCTTCAAATTGAATATGAAAGTGATTTGGAAGAAAAAAGAAAGGAAAAGAACCTGGATGTCAATCGTGGATTGGGTTGTTTTTGTATCGAGTCTCAATTTTCTATTTTATCTGGCATGAAGCAATTGGAATCTTTTCTATAGACAAGAATGTCTCTCCGCTAGATAGTCATACTTTTAGTCTTTCATGCGATGGATTTTATTTTGACACTCTGGTATATATATATATATATATATTTTTCCATTCGTAAGCTATCATCTATATTCGTGTCTTGCTCTTCAAGTCATTTACAAATATCGAGTTTTCCCCCCAATCGTGAGTCCCAAGTGTAAATGTCCCATCGTCCAACGCTGTCTATCTGAAGAAAAAGATGACCCGTAAGGGTTCCTGAACAATGATCATATCAAAAAGCAGCTAATCAAACACATAGAGGTGTGGTATCCAGCTTATTGCTTGTCGGGGAATCCAAAGTTTACACCGAATGGCGGGTAAACGAATCGCTGGAAGCTATTGGTAGCAGCAAGGCCATCGGTGTACTTTGCGATAGTAGCCATGTCCGATTCGTCGAGCTTGATCAGGCTGTTGCGGTTATCTTCGATACGAGAGGGTGTCACAGACTTGCCGAGGACGGATGAGCCACGGGCAACTGTAATGATGTTGTTGTATTAGATACGATTCAAAGAATGTGGTGGACAGGAAAAACGGAGAAGAGCATAAGATAACAAGGAATAAAACATACTGTGCCAGCTCAACAGAACTGATGCCGGGCTCACACCTCTCTTCTTTGCAACCTCGACAATGGGCTCTGCGGTGAAAAGTGGGCTTCCGGTGCTACCCAGAGGGCTGTAGGCAGTGATGTGAATGCCCTTCTCCTTGCAGAAGTCGACAATCTCCTGTTGTGGGAGGGATGGGTGGTTCTCGATCTGGTTGACGGCTGGCACCACGGTGACATGAGGCAGAAGCTCCTCAAAGTACTTGACACTGTAGTTGGAGACACCAATTGCCCTGACCTTGCCGGTTGCAGGGAGCTTCTCCATGTCTTTCCAGGTGTCGATGTGAGAGCGGGAGTGGTCAATGTCTCGGGAGCCATCGGCGAGCTTAGGGAAAAGAGGGTGGTTGCCTGTATGACTCATTAGCTTTCTGATTGCCAAATGATTTCAAGAAAAGAACGAACCATTTGCGTTCATGGCCAAGGGCCAGTGCATCAGGTAGAGGTCGACGTAGTCCAATCCCAGGTTCTTAAGACTGAGATCCACAGCCTCTTCGACCCGAGTGTGGTAGGAGCACCAGAGCTTTGTGGTCACAAAAAGGTCCTCGCGCTTGACTTTGCCAGACGCCAGTGCCTCTTTGATTCCAGCGCCGACCTCCTGTTCGTTCTGGTAGCAAAAGGCACCGTCGATGTGACGGTATCCCACAGAGATAGCATGGCTCACAGCCCTCTCGACCTCACCGGCCTTGGATTGCCATGTTCCTGGAATTTATGAGCATGGAACTCCCAGGAAAATGTCACAATAAAAGAATAGCATACCAAGTCCCAGCGCCGGGATCTCCGCACCAGTGTTGAGCTTAAAACGCACGTCCGCAGCAGACATTATGAGTAGTATGGGAAATGAAGTTGGACAAAAAGAGGTATCGTACAGTAGACAAGAATTGGATAATTAAAAGAGGAAGAGAAAAAGGATGGAGAGCAGAAAGGCGCAGATAATAACTACATAAATACCCCGCATGGCTACGGCAACCCCCCACCTTCGGTGACAGAATCCCCCGAAGACGACGGCGATGTTCTTTGATTTCCCCGTCAATCAACGACGGACGATGGTTTCTTTTACTTATCTATTACGGATGATGATATTGATGATTATCTCTTTCTACTACGGAAATAATTAACCCGAGCCAGACAACATTCCCTTCAAGGGTTGAGATATAATACTTTCTGCTCTCTCTTCGAATGACCGCTACAGTCCCATCCTCAATTTCCACCCACAGCCAAAAAGCAATGGGCCAGGCCCAGAGACTCGATCTGAAATCCGATTATGATCAAGGGACACGGTCTTTGATTGACAACCCAAGTGGATCGTCGGATTATGTGAGCCAAATCGTAAGAGCCAATACTGAGGCCCAATTCCACAATGCAGCCACTGACCATGACGCTGATTATCATCACCCAGCAGGAACAGGAGCACAAGACCCTAACTCAGCCTAGATAAACCGGGCCGTGTACGCCAGGCCATGGTTCCTATGAGAAACTAAACATCCCACCTTCGGAAACCAAAATCCTTTGCCGGTGCCCCGCGGACAAAATCCGAAACTCCTAACGCCACTTTTCTGGATGCATCGAAGGTTTGTATATTGACGATCCTAGCAAATTATTTTATGAAGGGGAGAGTGCAATTTTGACGGTTGGTAATTACGATGTTTATTAATCGTACAATCTTGCAGTGATCAAGGGAATTGAACTCCCGATGCTGAATATTACAATTGAGAAGACTATCCGCCGCCGTGACTGAGCCGTTCAACCAACTGGGACAACAATTGGGGATTTTTTTTTTTGATCTTCCTATTCGGATTACTACACAGAAAATGACTTTATATGCTTGTTGTTGGAATGCCTACGGATTCACATTCGTACTCCGGTAAGTGTATGCCCCTCTGTTGTTTTCGGGAAAGTGATTGCGTGTTGGCTACCAAGGTTCCTTTATTATACAGAGAAACCTCAAGATGTCCAGCAACGACAGTTTCTCATAACAATGACACAGTTGTCTAAATCAGAAATGTCGTCGCCATATGGACGAAACAGCAGCACTCACTCATGCGATACCCCAGCTGAAAAGAATCGCCAATCCTGCCATCCTCGCAAGTGATTACAAAATATCAACGACATCACGCAAGAAGCTCAGATAAATTCGACTATATTAGTGACAATGGTTTCAAGCCCAGCTTAAGCTTAGGCGGCGTCAGCCATAGGAAGTGGGCCAAGTATCATTAACGAAGAGAATGAGATATTCGTGGGGTATAGATAAGTGGCTGGGGTCACCTCTATCTCCTAAAGGGCCCCTCCCCAGCGTAGCAAGAATGGTTATATCTATCGACTTACCACTAGACTAATAACCAGTGAGAAATCTAGATTCAGGAATAGCTCCAGCTGCAATGCCTGATCAACTTGGGCTCAACGCCCTTCTCAGAGGAAACCATCACCTACTATGCTAATGTCTGATACTCCAGTCCAAAGAAAGCCCTGGTTTTCTGTATACTCGTGTCAAGGTTTAAAGCAGATAGCCGATAAAATGTCAAGATGCTCTACAAATGATCTACAGATATCGCCCATGCACCACATTCTATAAGACAATTGAGACGAGATCAGTATTGCCACGATTGTCTGTACGTAGACAGAAATAGCCGGTGACTACTCCGTACCACCACCGCTATATTTAGTCTACAGCGAAAAGGCTATGGGTGTATAGATCTCCAATAATCAAACATGTTAATAGAAAGACAGATAAAATACACGAAATGATACTGATGCTGGCACAAGAGAGAACGCGCAGAAACAGTCAAGAATACACTGCAAAAATACATGTATGATCTGAAGTTTGAAACAGTCATAGATCCATGAAGGCATTTATCTCCATCCATCATCACTAATTTACCTTTTTCCCTGGTGTGTATTTACGTTTGTTTTTCTTGTCTTTCCTTTTTTTTCTTCCAGCTGTTGTGGAGCAAAATGCATGGACCATATTGCTGATTGTAAGCGTTCGGTGGCATTGATGAACATAGCTCGTTAAGAGTGGAACCACTGGTTTCGTCTTCTCTTTTCCAATTGATGACATGCAGCGCAGAGGATTGGAGTCGATTAGTGGTCGAGAACTAGATAGGACCAGCGATAGAAAAGCAGAGTGTTTAACACCGGGTTGGCAAATATTCCTTGCTCATCAGCCCCTGTTTTTATCAAGCGAAGTCCCAGCTTCTTTCATTAACATTTCTCAAGGTGCGGCGCTGCGGGGGAGCAGCCTTGGTGGGCTTGGGAGATACATCATAGGTATCCCACGAAGGCTCCATCGCCTTGACAGCCTTCAGTCGGTCCGTGCCCATAGGTTTGTTCTCGTGATCGACCTTTCCATCTACAGGTGAAGAGTCGCCCACGGTGAAGTGGCTGTCGAAATCATTCTTGCGGCCCGCACCATTTCGATTTTGGGGGACAGTGGAGAGAGGCGCCTTGTTTTCGGACTCTGCCCGTGCAAGCTCTTCCTCAACATCATGGAAATGGGTCTTGTAGAGGCCCATGCCCCTGTTTCCAAACGAGCTGATGATGCGAGGCTGTTGCTCGGAGTCCTCATCAGCCATTTGGAAATGAGTCTCTGCATCACGACGAGACTGCGCCACACGTGGCCTGGCTGGAGGGGTCTTGTAAAGTTCAGGTTCTTCATCGCTCCATCCGAAATGACGAGCCTCCTGCTGAGGTTTGCGCTTGGGCTTATCAGGGGTCGAAAAGCTTTCAAAATTCCATTGAGCAGCATGGGTAGACATGGGGCGTCCAGACCCTACCTTGATCTCCCGGTCAAGGTTGTCTCCTCCAATCTCAAAATGATCGAATCGATTCGGGTTGGTCCGGTAGGCAATTTGCTGTGTTCCCCTTTCGGCAGCAACTGTCTCATCATCGTCGAAGATACGAGACGGCAAGTAGTTCTTACCAGCGCCTACTTTGGGGGCAATGTTCTTCTTCTTCGACGGAGTGGCTGCCAAGGTATCATCATCGACATCATCGTGATTCACGAAGATTTCGCCAAGATCACGGGGGGGAGGCTTTGCAGCTGAATGCGCACGAGGGGCACGGACAGGATCACTTCGGTCCTTCTCAGGGGACAGCAGGTCAACGAGAGAATCTGCGGCATGTGGGTCCTTGATGTGTTTCTTTCCAGGGGATGCGAATGCGTTGTTTTCCTCCTTGTGTTCCTCCTTGGCCGGTGGCAGCGAAGATGCAGGAGCTGGCTGCTCTGCGACGGCAGATTTGATAAGTCTGGTCTGTTCTATCGCATCGCGAATGGGCCAACCGCGGGCACGGGAGCCGATAACCTCGACCTGCTTCAGTAGCGACGCCTGTTCCCAGTAAATTCTGACCTGTTGGATTTGTTTCTCGGAATTGAAGCGAACGATGTGAATCTAAAGGGACAATTGGAATTAGCGATGCAAGACATTGATGGCCCAGGCTGAGGTAGGGACGACTTACCGTGGGGAACGTCACGACGCGGTCGGCCAGGAAATTATCGTCGATTGAGGGGAGATAGGCCCCGCCACCAGATAGAAATTCCAATGTAGTTTCGACATCCAAGCAGAGAGAGTCCGGTCCTTCAACGACATCAATGACCTTCTCAGACTTCTTCTCGACAACCTTTTGTTGCTGCTTGATCAGATGGTTGACGACAAAGTCGGCCTTGTCGACTCTCGTGGTGGTGGTGACATAGATCAGAGAGATGTCGGCAGCGACAGGCACAGATCTGGGGTCTGCCAGGAACCTCTGGTACAGATCCTTGAGAGACATAGTCGCTAATGAAGGTGCTCTGGTTCAAGAAATAAACGAATGTAAGGGAAAGACGAAACGGGTGGCTGGTGGTCGTGAATCGCAGTCGCAAACCACTCCGGGAGAGAAGGGAGAGAAAGTGTGGACTATCGCGGAGAACCACAGTTGGGGTATCTTATTCTTAGAATCTCGATCCAAGCATTCAGAAACCTGGGTGACGGCTTAACCACCCGAGAAAGAGAGACAAAACAACGGTACAAAGAGTGAGGAATTAATTGAAGAATGTAGGCACCGGAGAGATCGTGAACTTAATAAAATAGAAGGGTTTCAGGGGAGAGTTATGTTATTTGGGAGCCTGTCTACGCCTCTTTCTTCTACGACAATGCGAACGCGCAACGGGGTTGGCCGCTTATCCGGCTAGATCCCCCTGCGATTCTGGCCTAGACAGCATCTTCGCCTAATAATAATCCATCATCATAATCCCAGCAGGACAATCACAATATCAAGAGAAAGACTGTTTTCTCCGTTTGTCTGCCAAGTGATGGCAATTTTAATTCCCGACAGGTGGTTGATAGACGCACCAGTGTTTCACCAGTCTGAGCCACGGGGCCGTGTCTCTCGGGCAACTACTGTGCTATGGACGCCCAGCACAACTCAAAGTAAATAACTTCTTAGACCTATCTCATTGGGATATAGGCCATGGGTAGGAAAGATGGGCATTGTTGATTACACGGAAATGATGGGGAAGTGCAGTACTGTAGGCTCAATCATGCCCGGTGTATTTGTTTTATATATCCAGAGTAGTTCTTCATAGATTGTCATTTCTCAGCCAAATGTCTCTTTTTAGAGTTGATTCAAGTCAATACATGTCTTTTCGATAGCCGAGTTTTAAGCAAGCAGACGATTATTTAAGTTTTAAATGTGCAGCAGTTATTGTGTTGTGTGACCTCCAGCACCTGTGTAAAGATAAGCTAGCTGCATGCGACAGCATTATGGCACGAGGAAAGATAGTACCCAGCAAGTGGTGAGACCGCTCGATGGAGCCTTGCAGCTATTTTTTTATGCTCACATATTATGGGAATTTAACCCAATTCATATCTAGCATGGTTGGTATCGTTAAAAAAAAACCTTCCCCAGTGGACTTTATGGCAATGATATAAGAATGTGTCGTGAGGTTGGGTTGTATGATAGATATTTTGTGTTTTGCTCGTTAATATTTCATTACAATGGTCTACGGCGTGGAATCACACAAATTAGCTATCATGGCATCCAAACGTTGCAGTCGAAGGATTACTTACCCAAGATAATCTTCTTTAATTGTGCCAATAGCGTTGATTGCGGCAACGTCGGGCTTGACACCGAGGATCTTGAGTCGCAAGCTGGTACCTTTCTCGATAACCTGGTCTGCATGGTCTGTATATTGGGGTGGCACTGTGTTTGGTTCCCATTTGATATCCGAAGGAATGTTCTTCCAAATTGGTAAGCAACAAGACTTCATCATCCAGGATGTTCATTCTTCAACATACTTTTCGCGCAATGAAAACCGACAATGGCCCGGCGAGTGTGAAAATACCGGTAGGCTTGACGGAGGTAACAATGGCATCGACCTAGTGCATTGCAGTGAGTAAAGGGTGTGCCTACATATCTCGAGTCACGTACAGTCTCTCCCCGAAAAGGTTTCCAGATAATCGCTCGATATTTAATCGTGTATTCGGCTTGGCCGCCTGAAGGGAGAACTCGTCCTTCGCCAATATCCACCATGTCCATCACACAGATCACGAAGTGATCACCGGTACACCGTCCCTCTTCCTCCTCGTTCAGTCTGTTGATGAGGTATTCTCGTACATTGGGTCCAAAGTAGGATGGGTGTAATGTGATAACCTTGGTTTCTTCTTTAAGGAAAAACATGGCGCAAGTCTGGCTGACGACTAGACGCCAAATTTAAAATCGAAGAAAGTGTATGGTATGCACTGAAGGCTCGGAGCGGGGAATATAACGTCGTCGGTCAAGGAAGGCCGGTGATTTGCACGGTACTATGGATGGGATATTGTATCCAACGGTTAAGGAGCAGAAGCTTGAGGTTGGTATAGCGATCGTATTTGCGATGGACTAGGTTGGCTCCGAATGCTCGGGGTTTATGTTCAGCAGCGTCTTCAACGAAAAAAGAAGCTGTCGGCAGCAAAAGACAAAACACGCTAGAAAATACAATAAAGAATGAGGTCGCAATAAGATGACAGAGTATCTGCCTCAAAGCACAAGGCAGATACAGAAGCTGCAGGTACACAAAAAACTTCGCCAGGAGGTCAATTGACTTCTCGCATCAGCTTGGCCCGTCATCGAGCTTTCCATCGTGCTGGATAAGGTCACGTGAGGGGTTCTCTGGATCTCCTGATACAGTACATAACATGTCATCCATGAAAAACTGTAAGAAACCCCGTAAATAATAGTAGATTACTGTATTAATACACGACAGACGTATCCTCGGCCTCATCCAATCCCTCCACATGACGATCGCATCATCATCCCAGTACTTTAGAGCCGTAGACTACCACATAGAATAGTAATAATACCCAACTTCCCCACCTCTTGGCTACCCTGATCTGGCATTTTTCTCATTTTTGTCCTGATAAATTATCTGCTTACCTCAAAAGAAAAATCTTTTCTGCATGCAGTCATTTTATATCTGGTAAGCGTGCGTTTGTTGAAGCTCCCCGGGCGGACAACATCCTCAAAATGCCTATGAACCTCGAGAAGCAGCTTCTCTTTGTAAGTCCTCTTACCTAGACACCCTCACGGTATTATAATCGCCGAACAACTGCTTACATTTTTCAGTATGGTGCTTATCACAACAACCCAGTCAGTGCTCTGTTTTATCTTCATTTTGCATAATCACTCATCGCTCTTCAGGTCAACATCGCAATTCACATTACCTGTGTTCCGGTTCTATTGTTTACAGGAATTATCTTGGTATAGTCTCTCATTGGCCCCTTGATTTGGCGACATGGATATGTACTAACCCAGTGCGTTCTCATTAGGCTTCGAACACCCCGGCCTTGTTTGATCTACCAAATGCCCTGCGACACGAATACCTTCCGGCAAATCTCGGCACCATTAGCAGTTTTATCTATGCTACCTTCTATATTCTCCTAGAACCCGTCGCAGGGGGTCTTATTGCGCCGCTTCTGGTTGCTGGTGCAGCATATTCAAATTATTTGTTGAGCATATACGGGTCGACCGTCAACTACTGGGCTGGTGGGATTCATATCGTGTCTTGGTTGGCGCAATTTGTCGGTCACGGTGCTTTTGAACGCCGGGCACCTGCTTTGCTGGACAATCTGGTCCAGGCAATCCTGCTGGCACCTCTCTTCGTTTGGATGGAGATCCTCTTCTTCTTGGGATATCGCCCCGAATTGAAGGCCAGATACGACAAGAACGTCGAGAAGGAGATCGCTGCATTCAAGAAGCAGAAGAATGCCGCTAAATAAGCAATTGGCGAGAGCTATCGGTTGTACGGTATCGTGCCGTGTATGAATAGATTGGTAGAGTGTTGTCACTGTCACCGCTTTTTTTATATGTTTAGCGTTGTTTTCTCACCCAACCTCCCTTTGTTGGTTTGGTAGTGTTAGGCTTATTAAGAAATCCATCGGAGAAATCAGTCCAGAGGCCATTGCTCTATTTATGGACTGCTATGGAGGTCACGAAGCCCACTCGCGATGTGTTGTTTTGATCCGCAAGTTTCGACTCTGCAGCAATGACATAACGGGTCATTCCGGGTATGCATCGTAGAAAGGGAGGTGAGCAGAAGGAAGGATCTCAAGGGTGGAAAGGAAAGGGGAAAAAAAAGCAGAGTGAGCTGTCTTGTTATAGAGGAGAAGACAATTGTAAACAACATTTCAAAGCTATTCCTACGTCGTTACTATCGAGCGAAGCAACAGACCGTATCCGGTTGGCATGGCCTGCGTACGGTTGCTGTGACGAAAATGGGCCATGAGTAAGCTAGCAGTATCCGCAGATCCGAGAAAAGGAAAAAACGGGATTGCCAGGTGTCCCGGATCATGCATCCCCAAGACAGGGAAAATGGACAACCCCAACAATACCTTCGATTATTTTTTTTACTGTTGTAGGTGTATCTGATAGATAAAAAATAGATAAAAGAATAAAAATTAGATTTAATGACACGTTTGATGTGGGAAGCATTAACAGATGCCTCTTTTCCTTTGGGGGTGGGTTGGCGTCCCGTGAACGCACTAGGGCGGCTTCGGAGGTTGGTGAGGCTCGGCAAACTAGGATTAGTGGCAGTCTTGAGAAACCTCCCAACCCCGACGACAAAGCTCTCCTTCCGTCCATCCACAATCCTTTCTCCTCTTCCACCTTCTCCCCAATTACATCTCTCTTTCAGAGAAACCACTCTCCCACTCCTCTGAACCCCCATCACAATGTTCAGAAACGCTTTGCGGCAGTCTAGCCGCACCGTTGCGGCCGCCTCTGCTACTGGCAGGATCGCTTCGGTGAGTCCATCCCTAACGAGGCCAACCTCATCTCATCGACCCGGACCATTTCCATCGCAGAAACTACGTCAATAAGTGTTTGGATGGCTTCAGCAGAGGTCGCAATGAGTCTCTGGGCCATTCGAACGCGTCCCAGCTGGATTGTTCTATTGCTAACAAAATTTGCTTCTCGTTTCTAGGTGCGCGCGGCTGCTCCCGGTCCCATCGCTGGTGCCTCGAAGCAGGTTCGTTCGTACGCTTCTGAGGCCAAGGCCTCGCCCACCGAGGTTTCTTCCATCCTTGAGCAGAGAATCCGCGGTGTTCAGGAAGAGGCTGGTCTCGCTGAGACTGGACGTGTCCTTTCCGTTGGGTACGCTACCCGCCCGTCCCTAGTTGAAAATTTCGGTTTCTGGTGCAACGGCATCAAAATCATCAGAAATCATCAAAACAACGCAACACACATCTTCAACAACATGAGCTAACTTGTTTTCTCGACAGTGACGGTATCGCCCGTGTCCACGGTATGACCAATGTCCAGGCTGAGGAGCTGGTCGAGTATGTAATCCTGATATAGCATTTGATATCTGAGTATTCGACGTGAATGATGACTGACATATCTCTAGGTTCGCCTCTGGTGTTCGTGGTATGTGCATGAACTTGGAAGCCGGCCAGGTCGGTGTTGTCTTGTTCGGTTCCGACCGTCTCGTCAAGGAGGGTGAGACCGTCAAGCGTACCGGAGAGATTGTACGTGTTTTATCCTGATATCGAAACATAATACCATAGAATTCGAGCTAACTGCGTCAAAAGGTCGATGTTCCCGTTGGCCCCGAGCTGCTCGGCCGTGTCGTCGACGCTCTCGGTAACCCCATCGACGGCAAGGGTCCCATCCAGGCCAAAGCCAAGAGCCGTGCTCAGCTCAAGGCCCCTGGTATCTTGCCCCGTCAGTCCGTCAACCAGCCCGTCCAGACTGGTCTTAAGTGTGTCGACTCCATGGTGCCCATTGGCCGTGGTCAGCGTGAGTTGATCATTGGTGACCGTCAGACCGGTAAGACTGCCGTCGGTCTTGACGCCATCCTTAACCAGAAGAGATGGAACAACACCTCCGACGAGAGCAAGAAGCTCTACTGTATCTACGTTGCCGTCGGCCAGAAGCGTTCCACCGTCGCTCAGTTCGTCAAGACCCTTGAGGAGAACGACGCCATGAAGTACTCCATCGTCATTGCCGCTACTGCTTCCGAGGCTGCTCCCCTGCAGTACATTGCTCCTTTCACCGGTTGCGCTATGGGTGAGTGGTTCCGTGACAACGGCCGCCACGCCGTCATCATCTACGATGACCTTTCCAAGCAGGCCGTCGCCTATCGTCAGATGTCTTTGCTGCTCCGTCGTCCCCCTGGTCGTGAGGCCTACCCCGGTGACGTTTTCTACCTCCACTCCCGTCTGTTGGAGCGTTCTGCCAAGATGAACGACAAGCACGGTGGTGGCTCTCTCACTGCTCTGCCCGTCATTGAGACCCAGGGTGGTGATGTGTCCGCCTACATTCCCACCAACGTCATTTCCATCACTGACGGTCAGATTTTCTTGGAATCCGAGCTCTTCTACAAGGGTATCCGTCCCGCCATTAACGTCGGTCTGTCCGTCTCCCGTGTCGGATCTGCTGCCCAGGTCAAGGCCATGAAGCAGGTTGCTGGTTCCCTGAAGCTTTTCTTGGCTCAGTACCGTGAGGTCGCCGCTTTCGCTCAGTTCGGTTCCGATCTCGATGCTTCCACCAAGCAGACCCTCGCCCGTGGTGAGCGTCTCACCGAGCTGCTCAAGCAGAAGCAGTACTCCCCCATGTCCGTTGCCGACATGGTTCCCTTGATCTTCGCTGGTGTCAACGGTTTCCTCGACGCCATTCCAGTCGCCAAGATCCTCCAGTGGGAGTCTGACATCCTTGCCCACCTCAAGAGCAACCACCCTGAGATCCAGGAGACCATCGAGAAGGAGGGCCAGGTCAGCAAGGACCTTGAGGCTCAGCTCAAGGAAGTTATCGGTAACTTCAACAAGTCCTTCAGCGCATAGGTGAGCAAAAGACAACTGGGTTATTAGTCTACCGTGTTCAGTTTTTCCTGACTCTATGTGTGTAGACAAGACAGTTTGTACAATTTGAGACCACTATTTCCTTTTTCTTCTATATCGGTGCCTCGGGTTGGTCAGAATCTTCCGTCGGAAAGTGTACGATCCAGACCTTAGGTCAAGCGTTGTACTATGATCTCTCTGTAGCTATGAAGAAGAGATAAAAATGGTGGGACACAAGAAAATACGATTAATATCCTGTACGTTTAGATCTTTTCGCGCAATAAGGGGACGCGACTAGAGAGAATGATGGGATGTATCGGTCATTTTGAAAAGGACCCAGATACTCTCCAGATCATTTCTTTCTATCATGACTCTTTTGTCCATCCATATATGCAGCCAGAATATGATTTCCTTTGTTACACTACTCTCGCTATGACACTTGTAGATTTTCTATTCATCACGCATTTTTCGTTCCAATAATTTAGCAAGATATAATTCTAAGTTCCCAAGCCATCACATTCGTCTTTTCTGTTCTGCCCTGCCTTGATAGTCATGCTTTCATGAATGTCGGTGTAACATTATTACTTTTTACTTGACAATTACCCATGGTACAATTCTCTCCACTATCATATGAAGTCAACTCAAGTAAGAATGTGATCTAAATAGCACTAGAAGGAGCTGTACCAATTCATAACCAGTAGTTCAATAGCAATTGACAGTGTTGTATTCTTCTCTTCTGCTCTCATGGTCCCTACTTCGTCCGGTCGTGCGCCGAATGCGGCATATGTTTATCGATAAGCGAGCAGCCTTTTCCGTACCAAAATTTCTTCCATACCCCTCCGCCACTCTCCGCAATAGCATCGACGTCTCACTCTATTTTTGCTATAGATCCCCCTCCTTTCGTTGCAGATATGGCTTCCGCTCCAGAATCAGCTCCCTCTTGCAAAGTGATGCTCTCCAAGCATGTCGCAAATGGCTTGCTTGCAGAGGTCCATGAAGGCTTGAAGACTTTGGACAAAGCCCCTCATCTCGTGGGCCTTTTGGCCAACAATGACCCTGCGGCGCTCGTGTACGCCCAGATGACAGAGAAGACTTGTCAAGAAAAGTGAGCATTTGTCTATCCTTGCTTCTTATGTGCCAATTGCCCCTCTTGGACTTTTCCTTCGAGGAGAATGTGCATGCTTTATATCCTGCGATGTCGGAGCTGAATGTCAAACAATGCCCGCGATGTCCATATACACCTCGTAGCTAACGTAGTTTGTTTCCCTCTACAGTGGATTCCGCTACTCCCTCCGTCAAGTCGCCCGTGACGATATCGAAGATGCTATTCTAGCTGCCAACGCTGATCCCGACGCCGACGGCATCATCGTATACTACCCCATCTTCAACAACCGTCAGGACCAGTACCTACAGCAGATTGTCGACGTAGGCAAGGATGTAGAGGGTCTCAGCCACCGCTACATCTTCAACATGTACCAGAACGTCCGATTCCTAGACACTGAGCAGCGACAGAAGTCTATCCTTCCTTGCACACCCCTCGCTACCATCAAGATCCTTGAGTACCTCAACATCTATAACACTATCCTGCCGTACGGAAACCGTCTCTTCGGACACACAATTTGCGTCGTGAACCGATCGGAGGTCGTTGGTCGACCGCTCGCCGCATTGTTGGCGAACGATGGTGCCTGCGTCTACAGTGTGGATGTGACTGGTGTCCAGAAGTTTACACGCGAGGGTCTCAAGAAGAAGAGACACGAGGTCGTTGATCTGGAAGGAAAGACCGTGAATGATGTAGCGCCGCTTTGCGACGTGGTCATCACTGGTGTTCCTGGAGACAAATACAAGTTCGACACCAGCCTCCTCAGAGAAGGTGCTGTGTGCGTGAATTTCTCTAGTGAGAAGGTAAGATCCTTAGTTATTTACATGAGGTCTGAACATTGAAGGGGATTCTAATTCTTGCCAACAGAACTTCGGACCTGAAGTGAGAAGCAAGGCCTCAATCTTCGTTCCCTCCATTGGAAAGGTGACCATTGTGGTCCTGCTGAGAAACCTTCTGGTGAGTTTACATATAAAGTTTCCCTTAAGCAAGAAATTTCTCATTGAAATCGTATCTTACCATCTCCACAGAGACTCATGCAAAACCGGAGATTGGATGATGTGAAGCCTGCCGCAGCTACCGAAAAACCCGGAACCCTCGAGGCTGCTTCCTAATTACGTTCTACGATGCTTGATTAATACGCATGAATGGGAGATGATATCAAAAAGAGCCAGATTAAAGCCATAGATTTCTTCAAATTGAGTTATAAGCAATGTTTTGAGTTGTATATTCTTGTGTATTCTTGACGCAGGTTGTGTGATTTTGAATAGCCTCTTATGTATAGTGATAATTTAAACTACTATGTAAAACAAACGAAAAGGGTGTTTGTATCACAGGGAATAATATCAACCAGATAGATGTAGTTTACTTTTGTACTATTCAACCCTCATTCTGTTTTAACAGGATTGCCTCCACTTTCTTCTTGTGCTCTGATTGACTAGATACTCTCCAGCCTTCTGCAAACACATGGTATCCCAATTCCTTTTTGTTTTCTGTTTTCACTTTCTTTCCTTGGCGGCAAGGCGCAAGACCTCGACCTCATTTGCCAGCCATTGTCGAAGAGGCTCCGGGTGGAAGGCTCCATTCGCAGAGAACCAAGTGGTGAACGGTGCCTCGGCCTCCTTTTCCTGAAGGATCTTGCTTGACGATGATTTGTACTGGACGCGAATCTTGTAGAGTGGGGAGTGTTTCTTGCACGAGGAGCTGATGGAAATCTGTTTAATAAATTTATTAGCTGTATATTCTGTCTGTCAATGGGAGCACATTTGGGAAAACCATACGGTTTCGCCCGACTTTCTCGTCCCTCTGAAGACCTCACCGGCCTCCACAGCCCAGATCCAGTATGTGAGAAAGGTGTTCAAGATAAAGTATGAAGCCACTGCAGCTAGGACCCATGTTGATTGTGTCGCTTCCCACCCGAGCTTGCGGTCAGCGTAGAATGTGAACCCTGCAATTATGACTGCTGAATATCCCAAGATGAAGCGGACGTTGGTCTTCGAGTGGTCCTGAGCAAAGGTGTAAGGCTGGGGAAGGGTAGTCAGATATGGTGCCAGGGCATCGTCTGTTGTCGATTTCAGGTCTGTAGAGAGATAAACAAGTTAGCAAACGACCTTATATGATCATCGCAGAAATGAAAGGCTTCAAGTCGCATAATAATCAACGAAGCGCATGGTAAAAGAGACCTAGAAAACCCGTCATACTAACCATTGCCAGAATAAACAGGCACATTGGGTGCCGCTTGGGATGCCATTTGGGAGGTTTAGCAATCTAAAAATGATAAATTCTTATTCAAGAATCTTGCGAGCAAAGAAGCGATAAAGATACAAATGCAAAATTTGGATTGAGAGGCTAAAGACGCTGTCTGTTTGTCTACCACTGGGGCGTTGCGGCGAGCTGTCCCTTTCGCGGAGAGAGCTAAAGCGGCATGCGATCCCGCGCTAGTCACGGTCCCCATCCAAACCTCTGGAGAGTCGATATCGGGAGCTCTCTCGACCCAGTCCTGCGACCACATCTCATTGCACTCAATTATTATCGCCCATCATGGCCTTGCAAGGGGTAGAGCAGACTATCCTTCGGGATCCGGCTCTATTGTGAGTTATTTCAAATGATTTGATCAATTGGTGGATGTGGAGAGCTGACCCAAAATGCAAAAAGCTATTGGATCCTGTTTCCTATCAGTATTGTTATGGTACGTCTCTTTAAACTGCGCGATTCAATTCCGAATATCAAGGAAAACTAACTTATATCTATAGATATTGACAGGTATCCTCCGCCACTATGCTACGGTCTTGATGAACAACCCCCCGAAACCCCCGTCAACTGCGGCCGAGTCTCGCGAGCGTCTTTCCATCCTGCGTGGTGTCAACCTGCGTAACAATGCTTCAGCTGTCCTTACGAAAGAGTCTTTCGAGATGCGAAAGAACTATCTTGTTTCCGCATACCAAAGTGGCGCTTTCTTGAAAGACCCTGCCAGCCGTGGACAACCACCCGCCAATCCGATGACGGACCCCGCCGGTATGGAGGCAATGATGGGAATGATGAAAGGAAACATGATGATGATGATTCCTCAAACTCTGATCATGAGCTGGATCAATGCTTTCTTCTCGGGATTTGTCATTCGTATGTCCCCTCGTTGGAGCATAGTTGCTCTAAAGGACGGCTTTTCAGCATACTGACAAACTGGAATAGTGAAATTGCCATTCCCGCTTACAATTCGCTTCAAATCAATGCTGCAGTCAGGTGTCATGACTCGTGATCTTGATGTCAGATGGGTGTCTAGTCTTTCATGGTACTTCCTCAATCTGTTTGGCCTTCAATCGGTCTTTGGATTCATCCTTGGTAGCGACAATGGTTAGTGGCCCCTCCGACTTCTTCAAATACACCGAGATGGATGTTCGTCTTTATGGTATATATTTACTAACATTCTTTCGCTTTCAGCCGCCAACCAGATGGCTCAGCAAATGGGTGCTATGAACCCCGCCGCTGGAGTCAACCCCTTCCAACCCGGCCAAGACCCCGATAAACTATACATGAACGAAGTCGAGAACCTTGAGGTCATGGAGCACTTTTGCATTTTGGACGGCATTGAGGAGAGACTCTTGCACAACCTTGCTTCGGAATAGAGTCTCTACGGGGACGAGCCTGATATACAGGCTTCTCCGCGCCTTCTTTCCCTGTCTTATATTGCTACAACTTTATAAACTAAGAATTAGTATTCTCTTTTCGCAAATTCTACAGGTGAACTATCTACATGTTAATAAGTAGCAGGGCACTGGGCAAATAATTACTCTTTGCATTGGACGAAGGTGCCAGTGATTGAGAAATCTACAAAAGTGACCGAAAAGAAAAGGGCATTTGATACACTTCTAAGCCATAAAACTATACATATGTCGTGAAATAAACCAACCTGAAAAACGCTCGCAAAATACACAAAACTCACAAATCAGTTGCACTATGATGCGTAGTTAAGTTTTAACGGGAGTTGATCACCCCGTTAAGGATCCAGACCTCGCCGTTCGACACCTTCTCGGCGATGCTTTCAACTTCGACAGTCCCAGGCTGGATCTATAAGATATCAGTATGTCACATTGTGGTTATATGAGTAGGTGACCCAACGCACAATGATCTTATCTCCGTCTTTTGACCACTTCAACTTTTGTCCACCAAGGGTTTCTACTTCCTCGTCCGTTTCCCAAGGACTGGTAGGTATTATATGGGCCTTCACAAATCGTTCTAGATTGCTTTTGGCGCGGTCGTGCCCTTCTTGCCCTGCATATGCTTTCATTTCCCCATGCTGTTCATAGTCTTCCGGATTCTCCCAAGGCTTATGTGGCAAACCCATAATTGCGCTGTTTCGAGGGGCAAGGACCGTTACATTACTTGATGCGTCGTCAAGCCGAGAAGATACTGACTCGAAATCCCGGGTAAGGGAAGCAAATATGTTGACACCGCGAGCCTTGGGGAGAACATCCGAGATAACAGGGCCGCCTTTACGGCTAAATGGGCCACTGCTATCCCTATTTGAAGCCGTAGATGAAGGAAAGACAGTATTCAAAAAGTTATTCATCGTAGGCTGCTGGTTTTGAAGCCAATCTTGAAGTTTGCGATTACCTTGTAGGCGCTGTTCGTGCCGTAAGTGAGGTACGCTGGCAAGTGGACGAGGTAGACGCTTGCGAACAGCGACAGTTGGAGACCAAATTGCAGAAACGGTGGAAACTAGTAAGAGTGCAATAATAGTAGATACGAGAAGATGATATCTCATCGTGGCTGGTAATAACTATGTATGGCATCCCACCTTGACAAACTACTGCGCTATCACTTGCCAACACACCCATGACGCAAATGACAATTCATGCCTTTTTCGTGCAAATCTCCCACGTGATGTGGAGAATTTTATATCACGTGATATATCTATCGATAAGGGTAGCGGCCACAAAAGGCGTCATGTCCCGGTCGCGGAGGAGGGGATCTGCTTGCCCCTCGTTGATTCTCGGACGCCAGTCAATTGGGATCGGAAAATGTCAGCCCTGCAGACATTTATGCTGGTCGTGGACCACGACAAGCAAGAAGCTAAGCAGATCGCTGAACGAATTGCCCATGGTGAGCTTCCCTGATGATTGTAATGGACATGCTCTTATCTAACTTGCTTTGGAAGATGTTGTGAACAAGAAGACAACCTTGATCGAGGTCGTGCAATCTCTAGGAGAATATATCAACGATGAAGATCCAATCATACGAGGAAAAGCAGTGTCCTATCTCTCAGCCGTCGTCAAACCCCTCCCTTCGAACTTCCTCACAAGACAACAAGTTCAGGTTTTGACAACCTTCTTTTGTGATCGTATCGAAGATGCAGGTGCTATCCCTGGATTGGAGACATTGCAGAACGCAGATAGATTTTACAAAGAACTGGCCGAAGAAGTGGCGCGAGCGTAAGTGCATACCTCTGGTGGGACTATTGAAGTACTGCATGTATCATTGGAAGATTGCAGAGCTGACAGCTGCTTAGAATATTTGAGCATTTTCAAGATCTACAGTCTCGGTCACAATCCCAAAGATTCCAGGTCTATCAGTTATTAAATGATTTGATGTCCAAATATCGAAGCGGTGCGCCCATCAAACACAATATCTTTCTCTAACGTCCAAAAATTGATGATGATTAGCTCTAATCGGTATGGGTGATGAATCGCTTGTTGGGATAGTCGACCTTATGACCGGGGAGAAGGACCCCCGTAATCTCATGCTCATATTTTCGATACTGAAAGTGGTGATGCTAGAATGGGATATCTCAACTCATGTCGAGGTATGCGTTTCATTATTCAACATCCCAGTTCAATATCTAACAGTAAAAGCTCCTTTTCGATGCAGTATACAACTATTTCCCAATCACCTTCAGACCCCCGCCGAATGACCCATATGGAATCACTGCGCAAGACCTGAAAGACCGTCTTCAAGATTGCGTATCCTCAACAGGGCGCTTTGCTCCACACTCCATTCCAGCTCTTTTGGATAAACTCGACTCCACTTCCCCGAATGTTAAGGTATGTCTTTGATTAGTATTTCCACAACACGAGCTAACCAACTTGCAGAAAGATGCACTTAATGCGTTGATCGCCTGTATCTACTCTTATGATCCAGACTCAGTATCCAAATACTCGATCACGATCTGGGATACTTTGAAATTTGAAATTCTCAACGCCCAAGAAGAATTTCTCTCCGAGCTTTCCCTGCAAGCTTTGCAAGGTATTGCTAAAAGACTCTCGGAAGGAGTCACGGAAGTCACACAAGAACTGCCACTTGCACAATTCCTGAAGCCCATCACAGCGGAGTGTAATGACCAACTGCGAGAACCTCAGCAAAAGCAGGCAAAGCCTGCCCAGCAAATTTTGAGGTCTACGTCAGCGTCTTCCACAGCCTCGTTCACCTTGACGGTTCAGACTGTTGTTGCGCCACTCTTGACAATCTACCAGGAAGCCGATGGTATTGCTAAACAAAGAGCTATACTAGAAACGCTTGTGGTCTTGTTTGATTCGGCTATTGAAGTGTTTGGGGAATGGACAACGCGCGAGCCTATGGTTGCTGCTCTGAATCCTTTGCTTGAATTCAAGGACCAGTTCTCAGATGTTTTTGGTCAGGCCTTGATGGGGGCTGCAAAGGAGGAGGTATCTTTCCGAGTTTCCGCCCTGAAAGGCTTTCTGCGCCTTTCCACCTTGCGTGAATTCTTCCAAGACAACGAAGTTGGATTATTCGTGCAATATCTTGATGAAATTCTGCTCAAAGAAGAGTCTGCGGGTCGGGATGATTTGAAAAAGGAAGCGATTGTAGCTTTGGCTGAGATATCGAAGCACAAGCCGCGACTGATCATGGATATAACTTTCCCTGCATTTGTGGCGACTCTTCCCGATAGTGATGAGGAGGGAAGTGCCAGCTACATGACAACACTTGAACATCTTGCACAGATTAGCGTCGAAAAAGACATCTTCGAGACATTAGTCCGTCGGCTACTCAGCAAACTTACTATTTTGCTGCAGAAGGAACAGCCCGGATCTGTCGCATACCCCAGAGCCATTCTTCTGACCATTCTATATGTTATGGACCAAAGGAAAATGGACCAAGATCCAAATTTGGATCTTTACTACGAAAAGATCGTGGTCTGCCTCTGCCGTAGCGTTGCAGTTTCGGCTTCTGGGAAAGCCAGCAACAGAATATTGAACGATTCGACCGTCTTGGATACGCTGGGAAGACTCTGCAATCTCATTGTTAGGTCTCTTTCGAGGGAAAAGCAGGATGAGGTTGCAAGGAATGTCTACAGGCTGTTCACTGATGATTTTGCGCCAATTCCGTTTGCACAATCCCCAAGCGAAGATCAACAGCGGTCGATGATTATCTCGACGTATTTGCTTGCAGGACTGCCAAAGGATTGCACAAACCTGCCTTACGCTGACCCCGACATGTCGGGTTTGCTGTCAGACCTCATTCAACGATCAGTCGCAGAGAGCGAGCCAACAACTCGTCTTGCTTTCCTTCGCCACTTTTCCTTACTAGTCAACAAGTACCTTTCGAAGTCCGATCTGGGTCTATCAGCAAAACTATTTGACTCACTTCTGCCCCCCAGTACAGAAGATAGGAAGCTCAGCCCTAGTGTCATAAAAACAGTATTCTGGCTTTCCAAAGCCACAGTTCTACGCCTTGCGCCAACAACAACCCAAGTACTGACTTCTATCTTGTCTCTTCTTTCATCTTCGGACGAAGTAACAAGTACAACCGCCGCTCGTGGCTTCGCTATTCTTCTTAGTGACGACGACGTACTTTCTACTACAAATGGCGCTAATATCCGATTGTTGGCGAAGCAACGTGTTTTTACAACAGTGGTGCCCATTATTTCTAGCAAGATCCGCGAAGTTAACGTCGCTGGTGGTGATTCTTCTGCACCAGACCATGTCAAACCAGCATATCTGACCGCTTTATCGGGAATCCTCTCCACCATTCAACCGTCTTTGGTGATGCCAGAGCTTCCAACCTTGCTCCCTCTTCTACTGCAAAGTTTGGACCTCCAAACAGCGGACTCCCAAGCCGTTAGGGCTGCAACCCTCGAAACCCTCGCCGTCATCATACGCGATAATGGTGTCGCAGTGATCGACCAATGTGGCCATGTTCAGAGCCTCGTCACCCGTTTGTTAAACACAACAGCATACTCCCCCAAGGCTACTAGTACCGGGCCTGTGAACGGACCGCGGCTGCGTGTTGATGCCCTGAAATGCCTTTTCTTGCTGGCCCAGACCCCTAACGCGGATGCGCCCGCGATCGCCAGGGCCGGCAAGCTCTCCCCACTTCTACCAGTGAAGAACCAGGTCTTGCGTTCTCTACGGATGGTCCTTGACGACCCTAAACGAGATGTTCGTAAAACTGCTGTTGACGCTCGAGGAGCTTGGCTCAGAGGCGTTGATGATGCACCTGAGGAGGAGGATTAGATGAATCGCATCTCATGTGGCTTTCCATCTTTTTTCTCCTTTCTTCCATGATTTTTGATAATGACAAGACTTGATGGGGTTTCAAGATATATAGATATTTGGCGTTGGTCTGAAAAATAAAATTGGTCGCTGTTTTGTTTATATCATGATTATTGGTCATGCAACCAAGATTAGCATATTCCAATAGATTTATCAACTTGGGCAACAGGTTTCTTCTTGATAAATAGGGCTGAAAAGCCTTTTCATTATAGGTTTCTTATGCGTAACAATAGTAACTGGAAAGCTGAAAAAAAAAAAATTGATTACGGGCCTAGATGTTGTCAGGCAAACAACTCGAAATTCTAAATGCATGATGTGGCCTAGCAAGATGGCATAAACGGAATGACAGCGCTGCAAGCAGCCTAGATAATTGATTATAGACTCCTGATCTAGGTTCCCGACACATGATGGCTGGAATGACTTTTGAGAACATTTTTCAAACGTTGGAATCCTCCACATTTTATCTCTAGTTGCTCCAGTCCAAAACGCTTCCCATAAAAGATTGTCACCACCAAAATCAAGAGAAGAAGCATTCACCAGAAATCCAAGTCTCCCTGCTCTACTTCAGCAGAAGATCCAGAGGGTGTCTTGACCATAGGGGTGTTCACAATTGCACTTCCTACGTCCTTGATGCTCTCCAGATCCTCAAATTCCAGGCATTTCTGCTCTACCCTGACCAAATTACCCGTGCCAGACATAGCGGGATTACCAGGAAGAGTACCTGTCATAGGAACTGGACCGGCTGTGGCGGCTGCCGCCATCCGAGCAGCTTCTCCAGGGCCGCAGTTTCTAAACCCGATGCCATCAATCTTCTCGACTACTGTTTTGGCAAGACGGAGGAGATGCCCAAGACCGGTGGCTCCAATTGCTGTTGCAACAGCGCTCAGAGGTGAAGGAGAGGGTGGAGAACTATCCTCTCCGTCAGAAAGGATGGCGGCGTCATCTCCGAGCAAATCAGCGCTGCGCCAATCATCCGTACGCTCTCCGACTTCGACATTGGCATTTGATTTCAGCATGGCTTCAATCGAAGGGCTGATGAGAGAGGCCTCATACCACTGCCGGCCCTTTTTTTGCATCTCTGGCAGTGAAGCACAGCGGGCTCTCACGGCTTGGGTGTCCGATAAACTGGACCCAACGAAGAGATCTTGAACTTCCATTATTTGCAGAAAGATATCCTGGTTCTCGGTAATTTCACTATCATGAGTCGTGCTGTTTTGATCTCCAGTATTTGCTTCACTCCTCGCATCATCTGCTGCTGTTGCCAGATCACGGTTACTTGTCACCGAGACCACAGTATCAGCGGCGACTTTGGGAGTAGTATCACCAGCGCGGATATAGCGATGACGGGTCCAACGCTTCAGAAAAACTTTTTCAATGACAAACTTGTTTCCCTTAGGAGTTCGTGTAAAGATTCGAATATGAGACTTGTCTGGCTGAACCCAGAGACTATCGACCAGGTGCTGAACCGCATCTTCAAGCTCCTGATCAGAACCGACGACATGATCTGTGATACCGTTGACCACAAAGCTGGCATCCCAAGTTTGTCCAGGGAAATGCAGGTTGACTGCACCGAGAGCTGTAGTTGGCTTCTTAATGGAATGCCTACCCTGCTCATCAATTGTGATAACGAAAAGCTGGTCAGCATTGGTCCGGCAGTGGTATTCGTAAAAAACGCTGTATTCTGTGTAATCCTGCTCGAAAAGGCGGCGTTTTCCTTCTGCTTTGGATGTTTTCAAGTCCACGATATGATCGACATCTGTGCCAGATGTGGTGAGCCGATTGATGAATTTTGTTGTCGGTGCTGGAAGGCCATTTCGAGGTTGGAAGATTTTTGTCCATTCGTTTAAAGATAACAGACCTCCGCTATAAGTCTTTGGGAGAAGTGGTATCAGAATGAGACCCATTTGGACTTCCAAAGTTAACCCTCCAGGAAAATGTTCAGCAGCATCCAACGTCGGCTTCAACGCTTCGAAGAGACTTTTGATGAGTCCATTCATATGCATCTCAGCCTTCACCTGTTGTGGGTTTTTTGAAGGCTGTTTCGTAGCAGCAGACGCTTCTTTCCCGCTCTTGAAACCATCTTCTTTAGATTGTCCGTTGGGCAATTCTTGGTGGCCAATGGGTTGTTTTGTCGATGTCTTTTTGGGAATGCCCCAAGCGTCTTCAAGAGTGGCCTGTCTTTTGGCTTTAATCTCAGCTTTGCTCTTTGCCTTCTGGCTTGGTTTGGCCATTTTATGAATCATGGTTTGGTAGAACTGTCGAGTGGCCGATTCATCAATGGATTGCTGCTCCTCTGGTTTATAGGGATTCTCGAGCTCCCAGAGTCTCCCAGCGTACAGTTCCCTTTTCACATCACTGTGAGATCTAGAATTATGGATCAAGTTTGCAAAGGTTACTTCTTGCTTTTGCTTGTCCAGTGTCCTTTTCAAAGCCATTAGCCTCTCGTCATTTTCTGCATCCAGTAAGTCCGCTTCACTGGAAGATTTCGTGTCTAGAATAGACAGAGGTCTGTCGGAGCTGAAACCCATGCCATTTCCAATTTTAGGCTCAAGAAGATCAAAAGATGGTTCACTCTTATGCACAGATTGCTTTTGCGAGCAACTCCCAGCATACTTGGAAGAATTGGAGGGCGGTTTTTCCGGGATTAGAGCAGGCTGGTTGAAAGATATCAGGGGATGAGAGTTTTTATTTGAACTGATTTCTGACTCAAACACATCAATGAGTTCGTTCTTCCTGCCAGGTCCTCTCTGGGATTTTGGCTGTTCACCGATATTAGAGCTATTCGAGATGTTCGGAATAGTCCGCCCATTCGTCTCTGCATATTTTGAGCCCCATTTGAGATCATATTTGGTCTCGTCAAATATCGTGGGAAGTCGATTTCTTTTCGCTGTGATCTGAGGCTTTGCTACTGCGGAAGAATCGCGAAAGGCATCAGCGGTACTCCCCATGCCAGTATTGGAAACTGCATGACTTGGTATCTCCTGCGGGGCGTTTAAGATATCGCCAGAGTCAGGTTCATAGGGGATTATCAATCGCTTGCGATTCGTGGCAGCATTTTCGCTAAGATTAGGGTCTGGATCCTTGGCAGACTCGGGCTGAATGGCCGGAGTCTTAGTCGATGGTAATGCTTGGTCTTTGGCCGTTTGAGCCACCTTGCGTGTTCGTATGCCACGAGGTCTCTTTATCACTGGAGCAAGCTCAGATTGCTCGCGAGCAGTTTTCGGGTCAGATGGGAGGCTAGGTTCAGACTCTGCTTCACCTTCCATCTCCGCCCTATCAACAACCCATTGATTCACCCGTTTGGCCTTTTCCGCAGTAAGATATGGATGCAGAGGCGCAATCCCAGACGCTAATACTTGAGGATTTGCAGGGTCCTTCTCAACAATGGATTCCATAGTAAGAAAATCTTCTCCTTTTCCAATCTCTTGAAAAATGAAATCGTTCCAAATACGTGATTTTCCAGCCTCATTGCTGATACTTGGAGGGTTGAGAAGTGTAGGAGGTTCATGGAAGGACTGAGTTTCGGTATCAAATTCAAGCAATAATGTGACGAACACCTGGCAGAGGTTCGCGTTCGAGCTCAGATTTGGATCTGAGAGTATACGGCTCAAGGCAACGGAGTTCAGGTTGCTGTAATTTTGGATACGGAAACGGGCCCCTTCGTCTTCTGGGGCAACGATCATGTTTCCCACGCGGGGGTTGTTGATGAACGACTGTTTACAGATTGTCAACTTCTAACAAGGCCTTTGTGAGGTAGGTTTGACAAGATACCACACTTACCAATGGTTTTTCAATTCGAGTCAGCTTCGCCAAAGCATCATCTACGTCTCCTTGGTTTTTACCCGAGACTTGAATGCCTTTGATATCATCTATGATTGATATCTCCGTGCCGGTCATGGTTGCCACCTCAGCCAGAACCTCATGAAAATTGGCAGAAAAGCAGCCCAGGCCACCGCTAGATGACAACCAGTATTTGGTATCATGATTGATTGAAAGAGGAATGAATTCCTCATTGGAACCATCATCCAAAGCCAGCAAATCACCTTCTTGGTCTTTCTCAACGCCAACTGGAATATGGGACATCTCATCGTCGAATATGACAGGGATTTCCAGCTGGGAAATTCGTGGCATCTATAGACTCGGCGTTAGGCATGCATTTCGTAGATTATGCGAGTATAAAGGCTTACATCCAACAGGTCCTTGTTTTTTTGCTCTTCGATGAAATCCGATACCAACGACGCGTATTTAGAGGTAGAGCCCTCCGGGTTCCCTTTGATCACAAGCACCTGCAAGATGATCCCATTAGCTAGAGCAAAGAAATTCTGGGCCGTTGTGTTTAAATACTGACATCATCTGTTTTCGAATACTCGCACAGAAAGTCTGGCTGGTCGTCGGATTTCCTGAGTCGATCGAGTTAGTAAAGTGAATCAATATGCAATCCAAGGGAACAAACTTGAATTTATCTTGAATCTCTTGGACCTGGATTGTTTTTTCAGTTAGCACGTGTCTTAGACTTCGTAGATTTCAGCGACTACTTACTCCAATGTCCTCAAACGCCCACATCGACGCAAGCGTCAGCCGTGGTTTTGCGGCCATTGCTGCTTCCCACCAGCGACTTTGTGCTGCTTGACAGGCTTTTGCAAAGCCAAATGAAACGAGACTCGACGTGATTGTGGCCGGTACCAGTGGAGGGGGGTGAATTGCGCGCGAGAGGGTAGAAAATGTTTTAAAAGTGGGATGTGAGAGAAAAAAATTAGGGTAGTGAAAATATGTATTGACAAAACAAAAGACGTCAGACTAGAGTCCTTGAAGACCGGGTTGTGATGAAGATAGTCTCAGCAAAAGGGAGACTGAAAGAAACCCGAAGCGTCCTGGAGAGGAAAAGGGGAGGGAAAGGAAGAGAAAATGCAGGCGAGGAAGGAGGGAGAGGAAACGGGGGTGGAAACCAGCAACAGTTGAAATCACCAGAGCATGGAGCGCAGAAGCCAAATGCAATCAACATACAATCATGATAGATAGAATATGAGGATTCCTGCAGCCCAGTCACTTGTCAATAAAGAATAGACGGGTAGATGCAGATCATAGTGAAGAAAGGTATGCCAAGTCACAGGGATCCATTCAACGGGATATGACAGTAAGTAGAATAATAAGATAAAAGTGAATTTTAAAGAGGAAACACTGATGGAATCATACCATCAGTGAATATGCCAGAACAAGAGGCAAAGTCGATAAGGCATTGGAAAAACCAGGTTCTTGTCGATATGTTCCTGAGATAGCTGCACAAGTGGATTTGTGTATGTCAATGTAAGACTCCGGTCTTATTATATTTCTTGATATTTATGTTCAATGGTATCTCTCAGGGTCTAATCATCATAGCCATCATGGTGTAAACTTGGAAATGAAGGAACAACAGTGTACAAGGGTAGTCTTCTTCCCAGGGTATCTTAACACGCCCAAACTCCACACAACCTCGAAAGAGCGTGGGAAGATTATGGGAGAAAACAAACAAGAATAAAAGAAGAATAGTGGAAAAGAACTCAAGACATATACCCTTAACATTGACTGGCAAACATCAAGGTTGATCAAGAGGCGACCAGTCCAGTAACCCGATATCTACCAGAGATTCGAGCGAAGAAACACTTCTGTTGCGGTTGAGTCAAAAAGACAATCATGCCAGTTGATATGACAGCTGCCACTTGCTTGTGTAATGAAACCAGGTTCATGGACCCAGTATTGCCGGCCCACAACAATATGGTGGTTCGGTGGAAGCGAGTATCGCATTCGCGTTTTCACTCGGAGGCTTTGGCATCAGCATTGATCCGGATGGCCCATTTCATTTGCCCTTCGGTTTCCTTCAGCGAGGCGAGAGCAGCGTTGATCTTTGCCTCGCCCTGTTGACCTTTTTCGATCAAACCCCTCAGCTCCTCGTCGTTCGCTTTCTTGTACGCCTCGTAGTCCTCAAACAGCTTTTCGAAATTCTCTCTGCTAGTCTCAATTTCACGGTTCTTCTGGGCCATGACAGCATCTAACCGTTCCAGCTCCACGTTTTTCGATTCATGTTTCGCTTTCAAAGCAAGAACATCGTCGCGAATTGAGTTAAATTTTTTCTGCTGATCCGCTCGTTCTCGCTGGTTGGATTTTGCAAGAACATCGTACTGGGTTCGCGCATGGGCGGCCATCTCGTTGAGTTCCGCGCATCTTCGATTATAATCATCCCGAGCCTCGGCCATCATTTGGTGGATTTTACTTGTTTCTCCCTGGGCATGGTTCCTTCTTTCTTTTTCAGTCTGGGCTTCCGCCCGCAGTTCCTCGATTTTCCTGTCTTTGCGCGAGATGGAATGAAGGTTTGTCTCGTTCGCCTGTTCAAGATTACGGAGCCGTTCCGACATGTTCTGGACCTGTATTTTGAAGGCCTCGTTTATCCGCTGCGTCTCTTCTGCTCGCGAGCGATATACACTGCATTCGCGGGTCAGGCGTGCAATGTCCTCCTGCAGATTGTGTATGACTCGACCGGATTTGCCAGTAGCTGCGTGCCCGACGGCGGACCATTCGGCTGTGGGGGCATCGCCGTTCGTAGGATTGGAGAGGGAAACCATGGTTTCTGTAGATAGGATTAGAAAACGAGCAGTTAGCATTTCATAAGCGTGCTGGGGAGTTGACAGGAGCAGTCGATAACGGAGAAATAACCAACCCGAAGATTCAGTGGGCGCAGACCCGTTTTGCTGCTCCGGGGAGCCAGCATCAAATAATCCATTGTACTGATGCATATTCAAACGTGTTTCCACACGGGGTAGACTGATGCGCGGGGGCCGGGGGGGCTCTGACGTGGGTAACACAAGCATATCCAGGTCAGCCTTGGTATTTTCCGCCTTGGGCTTCTTTTTGACCCGACCGAATCGTACCATACCGAGGGTATGGAATGTCGGAAGAAAGAAATCAAACGAATCGCGGAAAGATAGTGGAGAAGCAGCGACCAGACAAAGCGACCATAGAAGATGCAGACAAACAGCAGGAAGGACGCAGAAAGGCAGGTAACATGGGCAGTTAGTAGTCGGTGCCTTACCAACACCACCTGCAAACAAGCTACCTAACCCACTGCCAATGACAGCTCACCCACCTGGCTGTTTCTGATCCCGATGAATCCGCGAGGTCCAAGGCAAAGAAGTGGAGGACGCCAGGGCTGGTGGTGATGCATGGGAAGGGGGAATCAAGATCGAGGGAAACACAAAAAACATACGGAGTGGATCAAGTCGCAATGGCACCTAATCTGCAAGAAAAATAATGCTTTAGTGCTTAATCATCGCCGAGACATGATTTAATAAAAAGAAAGTTGCGGTGGCAGGAGCAAGGCGAGCTGATATAGCGAACTAGTGAGGTGTGGGCTATCACTTACAGCCGGCTGGGAAGATGTGCAGACGACAGTCGATTTGCAGCTCAGGATAGGAGAAATAGAAGCAACCACAGAAAGAACGGGCAATCAATATATCCAGATGAAGAGAAGAGAAATAAAAGAGCAATATATACAGGCTAGAGACAATGAAAACGGAGCTGATGTCATGCAAGACGCGATGCGAATAATGGTGTGTGGTGTCTTGCTTTTCTTTGACGACGGAGGAGGATCACAAAATGCAGCGCGAAACGCTAGGGGCGGGCGCTAACAGAGGATCTCCTCCCCGCGGTTCGCATCCCAGGCGGCACCACACACCAGGATCCGGCTAGACAGGGCCTTTACAGGAGGGTATTGGCCAGACGGAGATTAATTGGGAGTGTTTTCGAGTTGATTGGTATTGTGAATATTCCAGAACACGAGGTCAGCGTCAGGATATATTGATTGAAAGACTAACACTGATGCAAAGAATAAAAAAAGCGCCGAAAGCGTCAAGGCAGGAAACCCACCAGGTCCGCCTTCAAGGCGCGTATACGTTTGTTATATATATATACAAAGGAAGAAATACCAGGCAATCTTTGCAGACTGCATTAAAAAACTCGATTTTCCCACACAACGCCTTCCGTTGAATTCAATACAACATACAAAAACCAACGATAGACTGTTGTTGCCGCATTCATCTGGCCCTTTTTATATACCGATATAGAAGATGATGGCAACAGCTCCTAGGACCCAGCGCAATGAGTACTCATGAAATGATGCACCGCCAGTTTGCGCCTCGGTGGACACCTTGTTCTTCTCAATAGGGTGCGTCGATGTCGGGGTAGAAGTCCTGCTGCCGGTAGTGGTTGTTGCATTGCCGTGTGTTGTGCCATTCGCCTTGGAATTCGGGGAGGTGTCCAGAGACTTGTCCTTCTTATCATCATCATCTTTGTCGTCCTCGTGGGCAGTACCATTGGACGGCTTGGATGGAGGGGGTCCCTTGGAAGGCGGAATCTCTTCGTCGGCTTTGGAGAGTTTCAGCTGAGAGGAAAAGTTGATTTTTCCTTCCTGCTTGATCTCGAACGCGTAGTCCTCCCCCTCAGGAAGGTCTTCTTCGGGCGCCCATGTGAACTCTCCGCCAGAAGCGGTGTCGGTCAAGGTCTTCACATCGTGGAGATTACCAGCGTCTCCTTTTCGCAGGGTGATTGTCGCGGGCTACGGGTCGCCGAAGTTAGTTGGACATACATCATTACTGAGGATATGGAAACATACAGCGTCTGGGTTGCCAACCCACTTTAGGGTGACGGGGTCGTTGTGCTTCAGCTCAGATGGCCATTCTGTGAATGCTATATAGTCGGCGGCAAGACCAAGAGGGACCAAGAAGGCCCAGGCGGCAAGAATGGCTTTGTTGAAGTGCATCGCGAATGTCTCGAACACCACGATATCAATAAAGTGACAATATTGTTATGAAGGTGTTAAATATGCGCGGGGATAATGCAGAGAAACCGATTAAGGGGTAAATGCCACGAGGTTCAGATCACGAATGATATATCACAGGGAAATCCGAGACTACAAGATGATTAGAATCGAGGACAAGGAAATGCTGACAGCGACTTCCTCGCGATGCTCATACAGCAGAAGGAAAGTGCAGTCAACGACCACCCGTTGGATGTTATTGATGTTATCTCAATCAGGTGACAATGACTTACCACGACAGCTCCTTTTTGCTCGGATAATCTCTTGAGAAATGAGATGAAGTATGAAAGATCTGGTGGTTAACCCCGTCTCAGTTGCGAATCCAGAGCCATTTATTCCCCCCTGGGGGAATCTCTCTGTCAACATCTGTTGCCTAAACGATAACATTGAGTTGACATGAATAATGAGGCATGGGGTTGTTGTGTTTACCATGGTGCATTCCTGGCAAGTATGTCGCATTGTTGCACTGTGGATGTCTATGGAGGCAGCACGACGGTGCAAATCTCCTGGGAATGCACTCAAATCACTCCTGGAAAGTCCATAAACCATGATTCAGCCATTCAAGTATCCCCAGGATCTCAAACTCTCATGTCAAGAAGTTATTATAGGTCGGGGATGCTGAAACAGCCGGGCTGGTACCACAAGTTTCGACAACGACTGACAATGCTCGCAACCAAACTACAGCAGAAACCCCGTGGAATTCTAATATTTGGAAAAATTTGGCATTCTATCTCTAATAATTCTTGTCCCTTGTCGATTATTTCCTGGATATCGACAAAGCTAACTGAACAGCAGCACTGCTGGCCTGAGACAATAAATACTTCCATCCACACCTCTTGGTCAAGTCGTGACAGCCAGAAAACATTATGATTAAACCAGGAATCTTCATCTCCAGTCCTAATGCAACATTCTCTAGTGTCTCCTTTGCATTTTCGTGGAAGTTCTATCCTCTGCAAGGGCTATCAAGATATGAGATACCATCAGCAAGGGGTTCAGGCACTCATATAGAGCTCCCTCGGCTTCATCTTGCACATAGTGTACAAGAGCTAACAGGAATTAGTCCTTCCAATGTGATATATATGCTGTGTAAACTACTTCAATCGAATATCACATGTAGGAGCGCAACTTTCCTGGCTGGAGTCCGGCAAACCGATAGCATCGTCGGCCACATATACCATTCATATCCGGCACTGTTCTAATAAAGTGAAAATAAATCTACGATAAGAAAAATTAACAGAGCTTTGTAAAATTAGCATATAATTAAAATTATCTTCTGCATCTGCAACAACCCACAAAATCGTCATCGTCGAAGTACCATTGCATGATTCCGGAAGCGGAAAATAGTGCGATGCCCCAATATACAGATCCCCTCAAACTTCCCGCTTCCATAGATCTAGTTCCTCAAAGGATGAAACGATAAAGAATATTCCCGAATGCATCGCTTTCAGGGAACGCGGGTCACGGTTGCTTCATCGTTATCAAGGACAGCTCCCATGCGCTCTTTCCTGCCCACTTCTATTTATCGATCAAGACACAGGATGAGTGAGATGTACGCTTTTCAACTTCTTCTATCATGTACATTCGCTCACTCGAGACTATTAAATAGTCGGAAGATTTATTATCATTCATATCTCAATTATCCTATTCATTAGATTACACTCGTTGCGCAAGGATTCGTCCGGCTTATCTCCCGTTTCTTCTCGTCTCTCGAGATCAACGCCAGCTTCTCTCATTCTTTGGATTGAATCTCTTCTATGATATCTGCTGTTATATCTCACTAAAATGCCTGAGAGCGACGTGACCACCACATCTCGATGTAATGAACATCCTTCGCGGATTGAAACACCACGTGTGGCACGTTCATCAACAAGTAAACCGCCACAGCGATTTTACAGTACCAGAGAAAGCCACGGGGAAGCCAATAATAAGAGTCATGAGGAGTCTATTGCGGCCAGATATCAAGCCCAAGTCGCTGTGAACCAAACCCGGGCTCAGACTCTGCATACCCTCACGTTGTGTCGAACCGTCATCACTACACTCGAAGTGACTCGTATGGCAAAGTCAAGAGTGGGATTTGCTTTCTGGCGAGCATTCTGGGAGCGAATCTATTCACGAGATTACGCCCGTTTTCTCATCTGTCACGTCCAAAACACCCTGTCCAAGGTCGATTTCCTCTTTCGCAACATCGCTCGAGAGCTGCATGAGATCACACTAAACACGGTGGTCCAGGTAGTGCAGGCTACCACCGAGGAGAAGATCCTCAGGGCCCTCGAACAAATGGAGCAGCAAGTGGGCATACGCCGAAGGCGAAGACGCAAGAAAGCCCGGAGCATGATTGACAAAATGCGCGCCAATATCGAAGCAGTCCGCGTTACCATTAGCGATGAGATCATTGACGGATTGAAGCGCGTTGTGTTCGCATTAGATCCATACTGTGACTACTATCCGGGTGATACTGAGGAGGAAATGCGCCAGTTGTCGAACTCAGAGCAAATGGCACGCTGGCGTCATGCTGAGAGAAACTTTCCGGGTCTTTATCGCCATTGGCATTCTGCTGCCTCTGGGGCGATTCGCACGGTGGGGATGTACTATTTGGACCAAAGTCGCCATCGTCGTTACAGCTTTATAAGGCGGCCGATGACCCATGACGAGCTTAGGCAATGGCGAGGATAATTTGTCTGTGTGCTTGTTTTAGGTTATTTGTTGGTTGGTTGGGATAGGCAATGTGCATTTAAATGTTATAATCCCCCCCTTGCATTGAGCTTGGGGGAAATATTGGCCACTCGTTAGCTTATAGATCAGACTGCGTTATTGGGTTTTCTTTGCTTGGAAGCGTGGGTAAATTGGTTTAAAGCATCAAAGATAGAATAATAGATCATGATTTTCACTTGTATGCGCTGAGAATTTTTGATATCTACCTGAATATCCATATAAACACCATCCGTTGAAAAAACATCACGCAAAGTCCCATAACCCTCTTATGAGACTGCCAGGAGCCGTATCCTGGCCACCATCCTCTTCCAGACCTCGGTCGGTGAATATTCGCTTGGGTATCTGGTATTCCACCACCGGAGTTCTTTTGATCGGCTTGTCCTCGGTACCAAGTTCACCCTGCAACATGCCCTGGTACGTATAGTCGAGGAAGTCTTCTAAGCTATATGCTTGCTTTGTGAATTGCTCCGATATGATACGAGCGATGGCAGCAACGTTGGGGTGATAGTGAGACTGGAGCGTTTCAATTTCCCATAAACTGCTCTCGATGGCATCTGTGAGAGTGGGGTCCGCCTCCTCGGGGTCAAACGGATCGTCCATACCCTCAGCTTCGAGGTCTGCCTTGAATTCCTTGTCGTAGACGACACGGTGAAGCATGAAGGTACATGTTGGGTGGCTCTTGAAGAGGTTGTATGCGAAGGGGACTATGGCCACGATAGCGGCGGGGGGCGCATTGAGTGCGAGACGAGAAAGTCGTTTGATGAAGCTGGCGATGAGGGTGGCGGGAAGATGGGTAGAGGCGAGGAAGGTGTTCATCAAGCGGAAGAATCGAGACCGGTGTTTCGAATGTAAGAGGTCGGCGTCTAGGAGAGAGTAAAGCTTCTGGTAGAACTGGGGGTAGTCCAGGTTCTTTTCCTGGATGAGGTAGAAGAGACCGGATAAGGCGAGAAGCGATGTGGCGCCTCCGACATTGTAAGAGTCCGTTAAGAAGTCCATGAGCAGTTCGGGCCGGTTGAACCATGGCTCAATGCTGTGGACCATGATGCGCAGCAGGGCTTTCCGCTGAGATTGCGAGAGGTTGCTTCGAAGAACGGACAACCATGCATCCTGCGCTCGCTTCTTGTGAGAGTTGACTGAGACCACCTTCTTGCTGTTTTTGCTAGTCTTTGAAAAGAAGTTTTCAAACTTGTGTTGGGCTCCAGGCACAGAGTCGCATTCCGAGAGGATGGATATTAATGTTTCGAGGATTTCCGTGCTTCTTGTCGTTGATGCGTAGTCACTGTAATTTGTTATTATCAAGCCCCTTCATATTCCAATGTGATTGTGGTAAACATACGCAAGCTGCATGAAGGTATAATATCTCACGTCTTCGTATGCCTTTGCGAACTTCTCGAGAAACTCGGACTGCAGTGCCTGTCCATTACGAGCCTCCACGACGGCCTCAAAAACATTTTTGAACAATCCGGACGACCAAACTTGGATATCGGCACCGGGGATATGTGTCGCACGTTCATTGACAAGGCGCATGCATAGGGTGAGGGCCGTAACCTGCTCTTATCAGAGAAACTCAAATGCGATATATATACACTGGATATACGAACCTGAGAGGAAGCATCACCCTCACGCATAACAGTGATCATCGCCTTCTGGTACTCCGAACATCTTTCTTTCAACCAAGCCACAATTATCTTCTCATTCTCCGCTGCCCGGTTTGTGTCCGTCAAATTTCCACCAACAATCAATCTGCTGAATACTCGACAGAGGGATACCGCCACGGCCAGATTTGGTTTCACGCTGGATTCGCCAACACCAAGCATCGAAATCAATGTTGCGATGTTGTTGTAATACTTTCGCGACTCAGAAATCTGCTCCTCCAGCTCTAGGACCTTAGCCATCGCATCTTCGCCTTCATTTCCGGTGACTGCTCGGCGCTTGGACGACGGGACACCGCTTTCTTTAACTTGCTTTCGTTTCTTCGAGCCCGCAGCTCGGTCCGTAGGGGTAGGCATTTTGTTCAAAATTGGATCGAACGTCGACAATGTCCGATGATCCTCGTCTTTACACTTTTCGTCTTCCTCAGTCCATGAATTTTTGGATATCCCTCGGTAAGCGGTTTTTCCGCCCACAGCGCCATACCCAATGCGGCTAGCGTCTTCCGCACCGCCCAAACCGCCATCCCGACCTCATTCTCGTCAGTTCCGTTCATCCATCGTATCCGTCAAGGTCTTCTCATCGTCACAATGGCTTCGCGTTTGGCTAAGAGCGCCCTCGGTATGCCGCAAATGACTATTCAGGACTCATCTGAGCACCTGATTTTAGTTGCTAACACCCCAACCAGGTGCTACCCGGCTCCGGCCGACCCTCCCCTCGCGCAACGTCGCTGCCATCACCAACCTTACCGCATCTCGTTCGAACTCGAGCGTCCCTACCGAGGACCCTAAGAAGAAGGCTCAGTCGATCGTCGACTCTCTCCCTGGAAACTCCCTGGTTTCCAAGACCGCCATCATCTCCGCCGCTGCTGGTCTTTCCGTGGCCGCCATCAGCAACGAGCTCTATGTTATGAACGAGGAAACCGTTGCTGCTTTCTGTCTTCTCAGCGTTTTCACTGCCGTTGGCAAGTACGGTGGCCCCGCCTACAAGGAGTGGGCCGATGGTCAGGTTCAGAAGCACAAGGACATCCTGAACGCTGCCCGTGCCGACCACACCAACGCTGTCAAGCAGCGTATGGACAACGTCAAGGAGCTCTCCGGCGTCGTTGAGGTCACCAAGCAGCTCTTCGCTGTTTCCAAGGTAAATTAATGGCCCCTATTGTCCTTGTCGAAGGGGAGTTTGTTGACGTTCCGATAAAGGAAACCGCCCAGCTCGAGGCTCAGGCCTACGAGCTCGAGCAGCGTACCGCTCTCGCTGCTGAGGCCAAGCAGGTTCTTGACTCGTGGGTCCGCTACGAGGGCCAGGTTAGACAGCGCCAGCAGCGTGAGCTTGCCGACACCATCATCGGCAAGATCCAGAAGGAGCTTGAGAGCCCCAAGGTGCTCCAGCAGATCCTTCAGCAGAGCGTTTCTGACGTTGAGCGTAAGTTAACCTACAGCATATTCTTTTCGAGCTGAAACTTATCATTCAATCCTAGGCATCATGGCTTCCAAGGCCCAGTAAATGGACTACATGACTAGCCTCCCCGTCAGCATCATGTACAAAACCAACGAGCTGTTTACCTCTGTGCTAAATTAGACAATACCATCCTGATTAAACAACGTGGATCAATGTAAACCTAGTTATATTCTTGTATTATCTAAACATCTGATTCCCGGAACCGGAAACCCCTGTCCATGGATCCTAACACCAGCTCTTAAAGAATCTTCAACAGCCCCGTATCGTACCTACCCTACATTGTGTAATCTTCTGGCTTGTAGTATGAGAAAGGTGAAGAACTTCGCTATAATAAGTTAGATTCGTCAATATTGATATTACTGCTCATGTGTCATTTTCCCTGGCGTGGGTCTCGTGGGATATTTATATATCCAAGCTGCACTACGATGGATAAATCATATTGGCTTTATGCATATGCATGAATTTATGTAATATAGAGCTTTGTCTCATATATCACCGAGTATACAACATCGACTGTTTCATATCTTCATTTTTATATCTTGCTTGATGAAAGTCAGGGGTACAATTCTACACCTCCGAAGATCGGCTGCATAAGTATAACCGGGGAAAAGACAAAAAAATACCATGGGATTTCGACGAGAGAACCAAAATAGACTCATCCTGACCAAGACCTCAATGATGGCGAAGTTTTCTTCCTCTACTGTTGCGACGACAGTCGATCATGGTGGTGAATAGGTGGCAGCCAAGACAATAACCAACCATGGGAACGAACCAGGCACGAATAGTCAGAACTGTTCTTTCAGCCTTCTATTTTGACGACACAGCCCCGACGCTGTGCTTGAACTCTACCAGAATTAGAAAAGCCACAAGGCTGAGATCCTCGTATTCTCGAAGATTTATCAAACCTGCAACTGCCTCCTATCCATCTCCTTTTGATGAACCTCCTTTGTGATTGACGCAGCAACTCGGTTAGCCTTTACCGAATACCCACCCCGCAAAACCACTCCCCGCGTCACCGTCGCGATGCCTCTACGAGAGATCATTCAGAAAAGGGATCATATCAGTGAGACAGATAGCCAGTATGCGGCGACTGGTGTGCCTCCTGCCTCCGTGAACACTGTGCCTGAAATCAGATTCGTGCGATCCGACACATATTCCCACGAGATCATCAACCCGCCGAGCTATCATGATGGCCAGGTTAACTTCCAACAGCACAATGACTTTCTAAACCCAGCACCACCTTCACCAACCTCGCCGCCCTCGCACCGAAAGTCACTGAACATTTTCCGTCGATCCTCGAAAATCCCGCCCGGAGCACCAGCAGCGCTGGCTGCCCCCCAACCGAAAGAACGTCGACTATCGCAATTGCTGCATTTTGACCGAGGAAGCTCCCGACGTTCCAGCGCGCTCTCCATCAACGTTCCCACAGACCTTCCACAGATAGACGATGGCAATGATAATGAGCAGGAAAGGGAAGCACAATGGGAGAAAAGAGCAACTATGTTGGTGCAAAGCCCACAATTCAGGTCTCCTGCGTCACCAAGTCCTTCTTATGGGAGCAATCTTTCGCCATCTGGTGAGCGATCGCGTTCGAGGAGTTCCAGTGCAAGCCGGTTCAATGCACCAGAAGAAGATGTAAGTTGGGACGGGATGCGATATCTGTGGTACACCTTCATCTGACAGAGGACATAGGTCAATATCCAAGAGGCTATTCGGCTCCATGAAAGTGGAAGTGAGTTTTACTCAACGTCGCGCTGCATATATGAGAATAACTAGCTTACATTTCTGGCTTACAGGCTTAGAACAGTCGACAGAAATGTTTGGTCGCTTAGCTGACCCGAATGGGGCAAACAATGCACTGAGCCAAGTGCTTTACGGACTCGCGCTTAGGTAAGGACTGCAATCTCCCACATTCCTGATATTCTATGTCTATTCCTTTTCGCCTTTTCATTGTACGGTCTAGAATTTTGAAAGTGTGGTTGATGCTGACAATTTTTGCTTAGACATGGATGGGGATGCACCAAAGATCCAGAACAAGCCATAACATACCTTTCGGCCGCCGCCTCGAATTCGGCCTCGATAGAATCCGAAGCTCTTCGAGCGGGCATCAAGAAGGGTGGTTCCGCTAAGGGGGAACTTGTGCTTGCCATCTTTGAATTGGCCAACTGTTTCCGCAATGGGTGGGGTGTAGCAAAAGACCCGGCAGCAGCTCGGCAATACTTCGAAACAGCAGCAAACTTGGGTGATACAGATGCCATGAACGAGGCTGCATGGTGCTATCTGGAGGGGTTCGGGGGAAAGAAGAACAAGGTGGGTCTCTCATTCTTTTTGCATTCTGCCTCGCCTTCGACCTGAGAACCAATCTATGGTGTGATGTTCCTGAACCTCGACACGTTCATCTATCCACTGAAGAGCCCGTGGAATAGGCGAGACCGTGGGATTCTCAGACATCAATGCTTTCGAGCTTCAGCATCACTTTTCAGGCCATTTGTTGATCCATGGTATTAACTCGAGACCTTCCTTTTAGTTCATGGCCGCGAAATACTACCGGTTGGCCGAAGGAAAAGGTAATAAGCTAGTAGGAAATTCCTGGTATGTTGATCACCCTTCCCCGACCATACAATTCCTTTTTTTCATACCCACGCACCACCCCGCTTTATCTCGACCATGGAAACCGTGTGATGAGATCAATGCATTTGTTCAACTGCTTGTCATTCGCTATTTGGTATCAACGCCGTTTCATCACTTGCAGACAAAGTGTAGGGGTGAAATGTGAACGGTGTTGAATCGATAGGCTCTCGCAGTGTTGTTGCAAAATGCGCTATGCGAACCCCCCGTCGCGGTCTCAGCCAACCACATTGGCGCCCACTCCAACCCCGTTTGACTCCATCAGGCTGACATCCAACTTATGATGACAGGATATGGAAGGACAAATACAACCCCAAGTGAAAATAGTACCGTGCATGATGCGACTATCCGGCAGCCGATGTCCGTCAGGACTGTTCGCAGCCCTGTCCTGGCCCAACCTCCAACCCGCTGATCAGATGACTAGTGGAACTGAGATAATCATGAGATGCTAGGGTTGAAGACATTGCCCTCCCATCAGCTTGGGATGGATGCAAGAGATACCTGAGTCATCGTTCTCTGGTGTATACTCGGTATTACGTCTCATTACGTCTCAGGCCAGTACTTACACAGTATTACGATCTTACACTACCCAGCTTATCCGGGCGATGATGACCAGGTGTACAGTTATTATGGAACGTTATGACCCAATACAGCCTCGTCTTTTTTGTTCTTGGAGCCCAATGTTTTTTACTGCTGTACAAACTTTTTTCATATTTGTCATGTTCTTGTCCCCTTGTCTTTCGATACCCAAGCGATGGGTGATATTCGAATCTACTTCGAGTGGAATCGGATATTGAACATTGCTAAAATACATTCTAGCCTATCCTAATGTGAATAATCTTAGTGAAATTGATTCTTTACGCGTACTATTCAACTTGTGATGAGATTGCTTCTTTTGGAATGGTCAATTAGCTTAAGTAAATTGTAACTATGGATTTTATCTATTATTAATGGCAATAATGGGTATATTTTAAAATGCTGGCGTGAGTAACGAATTAGAACCATCCAAACGGTCCCTGATCGCCTTGTCGATGGCACATTTAGCCAGCCGATTCAACTCGGCCACGAAGTCTACGATATGTTTCAAATGCATGGCTTCGTTTGACGGAGAGTGCTGACGAAACAGTTTCTGAACCATCAGCGGCATTGTGCTTGATAGCTGGTGATCTTTTTTTGCCTGTGGACAAAAGGGATTTTGCAGAATATTGCAAAAGACAGTTAGCAAAGCTGAAACAGGGTAAGAGATGATAACCCTAGTTGAAACAAAGTATGTTAGCCCATTGTAAAACGTATCAA
Organism: Aspergillus wentii DTO 134E9; assembly: GCF_001890725.1. NCBI lineage: Eukaryota > Fungi > Ascomycota > Eurotiomycetes > Eurotiales > Aspergillaceae > Aspergillus > Aspergillus wentii. The sequence continues at coordinate 1,066,918 of NW_024467839.1, forward strand.
GGAGAGTCTGTCTTCTGAATGTAGATTTAATTGGGCGAAGCTCATACCAAAAGATCTCATCTACAAGCGCATACTCTGCTGCTTGCAGGTAGAAGAGAGTTGACCGACTGGCCTGGACGGACAACACAAGACTGGAACTGACACCCTCGATAATCCCACTATGACCGTAAGCCCAGGCCCGACAGCGACTACTTGCCTGGTGGATGGCAGCCATGCAGTGATGGTAGTCGAGGCGCAACATGACCGAGCGCATGCCCATGCCTGCGTCAACAGGTGTATCGTGTAGGAAGGACAGCGTTGGTCTCCATTCGGGTGGAATTGACTGTCTCCATCTTTCAAGGTCGTCGTCCAACTGACGTATATCTTGTGATAGCTCCGTGTCGTCCTTTTGGAGGCCACGCATGGAGTACAATGCGCTGTAGGCTCGGGATTTGATCATGCTTAATCGGAGATCGACGGGGAAATAGGGCACGGGGGGTAGGTCGTTTGGTAGATAAGGGAACGTGTCACATGTATGAAGCTGATCCAGGTATCCGGGTGGTAAGGTCAGGTCACAATGTTCGTCGTGCAGTAATGATGGCTGTCCGGTTTTGAGAGAGAGATCCTTGTCGATGGTATAACAGAGCCAGAAGATGTTTCGCAGGTGATTTTGGATTAGTGACGGGATATCATCATCTACTGTTTCAGCCTGGGCAAGTGAGCCTGGTTGGGTATGTGCGCCTAGCATGAATATGTAGTGTGCTTTGAGGGAAGCTAGATAGGCAGCTGACGGCATATTTCCCGAAGCAAACTCGAATATCCCCTGCATAACCCAAATGTATCAGAAAAGGAGGTTTCGAAGATACCTTTCCTGCCTAAAATTCTACTTACAAGCATTACAAATGCCTGCAATCCATCCAAAGATGGCCCCTCCTGCAGCACACGGGGGATCATGGCATGAACTCTAAGAGCATATGCTTTGCTGTCAACGAAAGGCGCCGATCCTTTGTGGACGCTGCAGATACTGGCAAACGCCAGAAAAGAAAATATACACGCCGTAGCGCTGGCATATCCAACGTGTTCAGTCTGAGTGGATTGATAGGCCGAATTGATGGTCGAACGGAATAAGGTAGAGTGTATAGTTGGGTAGACAAGCCGAGTACAGGATAATTCATATGCATTGAGATACTCTTCGACGATTGACACGTCAGGGGGTTGGGTCTGGAAGAGCGATTGACAGAGACAATCGGTTTTGGGATTCCGGTAGTGGCTTGGAGGCCAAGTAGTGGCGTTGTTTGTCTTTTCGAATATAGATATCTGACCGGTCAAAGACTTGATCCACTGCTGCCCCTCATGTGAAAAGAAAGGGATTCCATTATACGAGCTGATGTGGCCTAGATCTCGCCCTGCGAAATGTAACTTGCCAAAAAAACGTTGTTGTGCTGCAGTCGCCACAGTTTGATTCGTAATGGTGTTCAAGGTACCGGTATCTGAAGCTTCGTTAGAAGAAAATTAAGTTGAAGAAATCAAGTCAACCGACTTTGTGTTTGGGGAGAGCTCTCATTTGCCCTCGCAGAGGAATTATGTGGTGTTCTGAAAAGTTTGTATCAGTATTTGGAGACTGAACAAGATATCATTCAGCATCGTTTGGCCCACCTTGTACTTGGATCCCTGGATGTCGCAGGGTCGTGTTGATTTGCAAACGTGCACGGGATATTCTGATGCTGACACCAGTCACATCGAGGCTCTGCAAGATCACATTTGATCTTTATTCATCAGTACGTAGTCTTTCAGGATGACAGAAGTCTACTTAGAGTACCTTTCTTTGACGACAAGTATCACATGCTTTGGGCTGTCTTCGCCGTCGCTTTTTTCGAGGTGTATCATCTGATGACAACGGTGGCAATATGCGAATTGGGGGCATCTTGATATGAATATTCAATATAGTAGATAGTATTTATAAATGACGTCAACTCCTTGAAGTTTCCATGCCATCTTGCGATAGAAGAACGTCTTCGATTAGTCGGTCATAGTGGTCCTGGTAAAGTAGCAGATTTCAGAGTATTCGACCGATTGAAGCTACCTATAATAATAGTTAAGAGTCCTTGTGACTGCATAACCAAAACTCTGTAGTTGTGATGTCAAAAGCTGTATAGAACGAAGTCCGATGTGGAGAGCGAAGATGATTTTGGCCAAAGTCAGTTGCGTGTCATGTGATTGATCTGATAATGTCCAAGCAGAGCATTTCATATCCATCATCTATAGTGCTATGTAAAAGATTGATTTGTCTAATAAGCCTGCATTTGTTAGTCATTCCATTTTACTTATAAAATAAAGACCGTGGAGGTGCAGTTATGAATGTAATGGGGCGAGGCAATACTCCACGCATATGTTCATGCTGATTCCCGGTGAAATTAACCCATCCAGCCTTGTCTAGTGAGCCAATTATTAAGTGGATAAGCTAGATACTTTCTATTTAACTAACTTATGTAATAATGAAAACTGATAAATCATAACTATTGATAAATCTTTCGCTCTAAACCAAATATCACTATTTCTCGCTTACCATTTAAGCTCAATGACTAAGCGCACTTGATACCCGTTTGGGAAGAGATCCACGTGCTTTCCGCTGAGTAATCGCATCTAAGAAACGCCATCTCCAGACCCTCGCAGTCCTCCATTCGCCAATCATCCAGAAGCCCTTCAATCCAACATCGAATCAGAATACGCGAATCCTCTTTTCGTGGCCATGTTCTCCTTTGATTCATCATGCCGGGACCCCAACTTTGGGTCCAGTCTCCGCTCGAGACCAACTCTACAGTCCCGTTTGGTAGACAGGACCTTATGTCTATTTCCGATCCCGGGTTCTGTCGGCCGGTGGAAAGAAATTACTATAAATTGAAAAGCATGGCAGTCAAAATTTTTGTTGACTTTGCCTTGGAAACAATAAAGAAATCCGTGAGCGTTACAAACGACCTGCAATCAAAGGTCTCATGGAGCAGGAATACAGTTATTCAATGGATGATGTTGCGGTCGCCCACACCAAATGTTTCAGGGAGTCAATATCACTGGAGAAAAGTCAAAATTTCTTGGCTGGCGAACAGTTTACAGTCAGTCTTGTATAGCAGACTGCTGCATGCATCATTCAGGCATACCAGATTCTATGGGGAGATAAAGCCACCTTTGTCCCCAAACAGGCCCTTACTCTCATCCAGGCACTGGTCGCCGGTTCCTTATTCTATAACGTATTGAATGACTCATCTGGACTGTTTATTAAGCCTGGAGCCTTGTTCTTTGCTCTGTTGTATAACAGCCTTCTTTCCATGTCTGAGGTAACTGGGTCTTTCATGGGCCGTCCTGTTCTTGTGAAGCATAAATCCATTTGCATTCTTCCATCCAGCGGCTTTCTGAATTGCTCAGATAACCGTGGGCATACCTATTCTAGTTGCTCAAGTGATAATTTTTTCCATTGTGTTGTATTTCATGGTAGGTTTCACTATGGATGCTGGGATCTTCTTTACATTCTGTAACCATGATATGAAACATCCCCCCTGCTTAACTAAACAGAAGCTGACAACTTTACTTTGTACACAGTGTATGAAAGCGATGTTCCACGCTGTTGGAGCTGTATTCAAAACATTTGACGGTGCCTCGAAAGTCTCAGAGTTCCTGATGGCTGCCCTTGTCATTTATACTGGTTATATGATCAAAAAACCTTACATGCACCCGTGGTTCAGTTGGATATTTTGGTTGGATCCATTATCGTATGGATTCGAGGCACTTCTCGCGAATGAATGGCATGGGAAAACTATCGACTGCGTCGGGAGCAACCTAATCCCCAACGGAGGAAACTACAGATCCTGCACATCAATCATGCGCAGGGGTCGGTGGTGCGATTCAAGGTGATGTGAGTCTCACCTGAGATCAATACTTTGAATCATTGAGTTAAAGTCGTTCTCATGTCTGGAGGAATTTTGATATCGTTTGGGCGTGGTGGGCGTTTTTTGCGGGTATCACGATGATGCAACGAGGTGGCGTGCTGCTTCGGAAGCTGGAGGGTTGATGGTAATCCCACGTGAAAAGCTGAACCAACCATTCAAACCCTCTGGTGATGAGGAATCTCAGGATATGAAATCTGTTTCGACCCGATCCCGTTCTGGCAAAAAAGATGGTGATATCAATGCTTCCCTCGTGCGCAACACGTCGGTCTTCACATGGAAAAATTTAACATACACGGTCTCAACCCCCTACTGGAGACCGGGTGTAACTTGATAATGTCCAAGGATGGGTCAAGCCAGGTATGCTCGGGGCACTTATGGGGTCATCTGGGGCGGGTAAAACAACACTTCTCGATGTGCTAGCCCAGCGGAAAACAGAAGGCACTATAAACAGCTCAATTATAGTTGATGGACGCCCACTCTCAGTATCATTTCAACGGTCTACTGGGTATTGCGAGAAACTCGATGTCCATGAGCCTTCCGCAACCGTCCGGGAAGCACTTGAATTTCTGCACTTCTTTATCAGCCGTGAGAGACGCCTAGAAATGAGAAACCTAAGTACATTGATACAGTTATTGATCTCTTAGAGCTTCATGACCTGGCAGACACCCTCATTGGCAAAGTAGGGGCTGGACTTTCAAACAGGGAAAGAGAGTGGCAATTGGCGTGGAATTGGTTTCCAAACCCAGTGTTTCAATTTTCCTGGACGAACCTACATCTGGCCTGGATGACCAGTCTGCTTACAATACTGTCCGGTTTCTTCGCAAACTGGCTGACGTTGGCCAGGCAATTCTGGTCACCATCCACCAACCTTCAGCACGGTTCTTCGCCCAGTTTGACACATTACTTTTGCTGAGCAAGGGAGGGAAAACCGTCTAATTTGGAGATATCGGAGAAGGGGCCCGAACCATAAAAGACTATTTTGGCCGTTACGGAGCTCCTTGTCCAGATAGTGTAAACCCTGCCGAGCACATGATTGATGTGGTTTCAGGGAATCTGTCCCAGGGCAAGGATTGGGATAAGATTTGGCTCCAATCGCACGAGAATGAAAATACTGTCCAAGAGTTGGACCGGCCCATTGAAAAGTCGTCGCAAGAAGAACTCAAACAGACCGATGACTCTGGATATGCAACATCATTGTGGGAGCAGACCAAAGTCGTGACACAGAGAATGTCAATTGCTCTCTGGCGCAATAGCGACTATGTGAAAAATAAACTCATCCTACATATCGTCACGGCCCCTCTTCAACGGATTTACCTTCTGGATGATCAAAGATACTGTCAATGGTCTCCAGGAACCGCTGTTCACCGTCTACAATTTCATATTCGTCGCCCCGGGAGTAATCAACCAGCTCCAACCTCTCTTCATCGAGCGCCGCAAAATCTACGACGCGCGCGAAAAGAAACCCCGCATCTATTCCTGGAAAGCATTCATCACGACCCTAATTGTCTCTGAATTCCCATACCGCTGCATCTGCGCCGTCCTCGGCTATGAATTCGTATACACTGGCCTGGAAAATTTAGGGCTATGTTGCCTCCTAAGATGGGGAATGTCGGGTGTGTGAGTATACCCGGGGCAGCGATTATCTGCGCACCCTCAATTTGAATGCGTATTACTATGGCTGGAGGGATGCGGCTCTTGTAGTCCTCTTTGCGATTGCGGGGTATGCATTGGTGTATCTGCTGATGAAGCTGAGGACCAAGGCTTCCAAGAAAGCGACTTCTAAGATTTAAATCATTTTCAGTCATCTACATTTATTAAGAAGAAGGATAGAATAGAATGGAATCATCAAGTATGTCATCATAAAGCGAGTAAACTGTCCACGAATTTTTTTTCAGAGAAAAAAGTATATACAGTACAGAAAAATAAGGCCAGCTGAGCAACCTTTCATATATATCCCCATATTTCAGAAGTGACAAATGAAATTCCATCAAAAGAGTGAAACGGGCTATATAGCCCTAAGCCCAAGACCAAGACGACAACGGCGGCCTTTATACCCCATCTGTTCGTCTGTCCATGAAGGCCAAAGTATGTAAGTAATGAGAGAGTCTCCCAAAAATAGTCATCAGCACTGTGCAAGATGACAGACAAAAGAAAAAGTGTGTTCAAAAGAATGAAAAAAATGCGCAGAAAAAAAAGCCATCCACAAAAAATGGCAGCTCAGCTGGCCAAAAAGAAGAAAGAAAAGAAGGGAAAGACAACCATAAAAAAAAAAAAAAAAAAAACAGCAGAGAACCAAGGACATTAGCAATCAACAACAACGCTTCAAGGTCATATAACATGCCAAAAATAAATGTCAAGTCATATCGTCAATATAATCATAACAAGGATTGCCACCCATTTGCCCCAGTCCCAGTGCCGACTCGCATGATGCATAACAAAACTGAAAAGCAGAAAAAAAAATATAAGCAGAAAAAAAGGCGAAGAGAAGAAAATAAAACCCGAACCCTAAATACAAGAATAGATAGTATGCAACGTTTGTCCTGTTGTTCCATAAGTGTCAAATCCAAGTGATCATGCCACCCGTGAAAAGAAAATGAGAAGCGGAAAAAAAAAAAAAAAACCAAAAGAATAAAAACAGAAGCAGAAAGAATATACACAAATGCAACCTGTTCCGAGTGTTGTGAGGTGATTCATTTCCCAAACCCAAACCCATGAGAAGAAATAAAGCACATTGACGCCGGTAGTCAAAAAAGCCCGAGTCGTAGATGAATAAAAAAGATGAGTAAAAGTCGCTAAATCGTCATAAGCAGCCAAGGATAGCTGTAAAAAGGAGTAGTAGAAGGTCGAAAAGATAATATATGGCGAAGAGAATGGTAAAAAGCTGTCTATGCATGGATACGCTAGTAATCTGATGGCTAAAGCTGGGCCAAGAGGTCGTGTTTTTTTTTTTCTTTCGGTGGGCACAAAAAGCGCTAGAAAAAAAAAGTGTTTGAAAGAAGTTTGGTTGAAGAAGAGAAGAGATGAGAAAAGAGCCGAGAAGAAGAATCAACACAAGGAACCGGATCAGGATTGCTTTGCTGGAAGGCAGGCAGGATAAGGAAATGGCTTCTCTGGACGTAAATGGTGGAAAGAAAGGAACGAGATAAGCTGTACTGCGAGAAAAGAAAGGACGAATCGTATATACTACTCAAGCCTGACTGAATCCAGATTCTTCTTCTTTGACGGGAGGGGCGCCGTATTCTTGGACCATCCGTCTAAAGTCACGGATCACCTTTTCAGGGACCCGATCCCACATGAGGGATCGGGTGTAGACGTCCGAGGTCACCCGGTTGGGCACTTTATTCTGTGCCGCGTTACTCCGCATCGAAGCCAAAGCTTGCTGAAGATTGGAAGCCTGCTGTGGCTTGTAGTCGACGCCAGATTCTTCAAAAGTCGTCAAGGCATTGTACTGGTCAGCGTTGAGAGCGAAGACCTGCTCCTGCTCCTGCTCCTTGGTCGGCATGGCCAAGCTGTCGTGCAGCTCATCCAGAGTCGAGGGGGCGGCGGCACCTCCTGTCATCTGGGCCATCTCTGCTCCACTGATGGTGGTGGGCATCGGGCCGGTAGCCGAAGAAGCAACCGCAGGCTGGCTCGACTGAGCGAGCTCCGGCGGCGAGGAGGCGAGGACAGCCTTCAGGACGTTGGCCGACTCAGCACGGTATTCTTCCGACAGCTGAGGAATAGAACGAGAGGGAAGCGACGGGCTGTTGGAAGCGATAAAGGCGCCAAAAAGGAGGCACATGTAAAAAGCATTCCAGCTAAAGGGAGAGTCGCTGGAAACAGCCTTGTCGGATCCCTTCTCGTTCATAGCGACCAGGGCGGAAGAGTGCGCAGCAGCGGCAACAGGCTCAGACTCGAGAGAAAGACCGTTGACCATGGTGAAGTCCTCCCACGGACTGTTCTCCATGGTCAGGTTCTCAAAGTCGGAGAAGTCGTTGGAGAGGGGGGCAGCAGACGGTTTCACGCGTCGCTCCAGCCTCTCCACGGTCTCCTTGAGGATGTTGTTCTTCTTGCGAAGGTCGGCAGTCTCGAGGGTGTGTACACGGATGAGTTCATCCTTTTCCATGTGCATGCCTTCGACGTACTGCTGGACCCGCTGCTGAGTCGACATCCATTCGTTCTTTTCACGAAGGAGTTCGGTCTCACGCATCTTCATGTTCTGAAGAGCTTCCTCGAGGTCACCGATGACCTGGGTAAACTGCTTCTTTTCTTCCTCCAACTTCTCAGTGTGGAGCTTCTTTCGCTGACGGGAATCCAATCTATGGTTCAGAAGGTTAGCCCGACCCACGGGTCCAAGAAAAGTTTAAAAAAGGTTATCAAGACTTACGCAGCTTGACGGTTTCTCAACAAACGTTTTTGTTGCTTCAACTCTTTGATCTCTTCCTCATTTGTGGACTGGCCGATGAGGTGGTCGATGTTGCTCAGGGTGCGCTCCGCCGGGATTTCAAACCGGGCGTTCTTCTTCCGGATCCCATCCCGTCGAATACTCAAGGGGGAGCTGTGGCGGTAGGAGGGACTCTTGTTCGGACGAGAGACAGCATCAGGCATGTCTGTAGAGGCAGGCATCCAGCCTTGACTCGACTGGGGGGACATGGCGACAGCACCGTGGGGGGCAAAGGGCATCCCGGGACGGTACATGGAAGAGAGGTTGATGGCACTCACAGGACCAACGGCACCGCCAGAGAAGGGAGCGGAAGAGCTGTGGTCGATGTCGGAAGGAAATTGCTCATAGATAGCGGTAGGGGTACACGAGCCGGAGTCTCTCGACAACCAGGGAGCGTGCTGAGCATATGAAGAAGGGTGGTGGTGGGCGCCATCGACCCGCATGAAGGGGTTGGGAGCGGAGTCAAACATGGTATTCCCGACTTGGGAGTTGTGACGGGACTGAGAGCTAGAGACGGAGTGAGAGAAATCGGACCAGACAGAACCACGATGCGAATAGGCATCCGGCGCATGGTCATATGAAGGTCTCCGGTGGTCGGCAATGGAGGAGAGCTCTGGGGAGGTGGTGGAGTCAAGGATCTTGTCGTCTAGCACACTCATCTCGTCCTCTTCGGTGAAAGCAGGTTTTGAGTCGAGGGTAGAAGGAGATTGATGATAAAAGTCAAAAGATGGTTGAGAATATCTTGCCATGATGGCTGTGAATGTGTGTGAGAGAGAAAGAGGCGGTGTGTAAGGAAAAAAAACCACGAGATGCGGGGCTTGTGGTTGGAGGAGGGATGAGACAGGTCGTATCAAATCGTAAGAATAGATGGAATAGAGGATAGAGGAATAGGGTAGAGAGATGGGATGATAATAGGATTTAGAATAGAGGAGGTAGAGGATAAAGTGGGAGAAAGAGGAGTAATAAGTGGATGTGGAGAGGAAGAGGTGGGATGACCTCTGGGTAAAGTATAAGTTATAGGGAAGAAAAAAAGGTGATGTGATAGAAGAAGAAAGAGATCAGACTTGCTGAACTGAAGTTGTACCAGAGCGATGGATGTGTGGATGGAAGGACAGCATTGACGTCCTGCAGAGGGGGTCATATATCGTGAAGCTCTTCTACAGATGCGAATGAATCATTCGAAAGCGGTCACTTTGGCTTGTCAAAATGATCCGGCGGTCTGGCGGAAGTCAAAAGACGAGGCGACGATTTCTGATCCTTCCCGAGTTTGGCGAAGGCAAGTCATTGGATGCTTTGCGCGTGTTTGGGCAGACGTGCAGCTGTGTATTTACTGCGTACGATACAAAGTACGTTCATACCCAATCTCAGTGTGAGCAGGTATTGAATGATACGGGTAATCAAGCCCCTCCCAGACCCAACGGGATTCCAGTTCAGGCTGACTCAGGCCAGGACTGGTCGGTGGATCTGAAGTGATTCGATCAGATTTCCATAGTGGGTGTTATTGATTCTAGAAAGTAGAGCCTTGGCCATGATGCCCAAAAAAGGGTCATTTCGGTACGCATTGACGGCCCCGAGAGCCCACGAGCCCATGATCGACTCCTGGGATGTTACTTACATACATCCGTACGATACGTGACTGTACGGTACGTATGAGGGGTCAGTTGACATCCATACAGATACTCTACCTACCTTATTATATCTAATATTTTGATACCATATAACATCATATAATATCATTAATAACTCCTCTTATAACTACTTTATTCTACCATATTCTATTATACCTAATAGTTTCTGGTCCAAGGCCCGGCCCGTTAGATCCACATTCCACAGCGTTCGGCTAACGACCCGTGCTTTGTGTCTTTTTTTTTTCTGACATTAATTAACGCACATACAGCAATGCACGGCAGATGCAGGAAGCACAGACAGATCAGATTTGGCAGAGACCCCATGCAGTCTGTAGATAATTCTGATTAAGCGTAGTCATCGGGATAGAATGAGATGGAATGAGGCTGTGACCAAGGTTCTCGTAATTGGCCTCGTAGGGCATCTCTGCTTGTGTCTATCAGATTACATAGTATACTACTTTTCGAGATCCGAGTAACTTCCTAGTTAGTGCATCAGTTAGTAGTTAGTAGTTAGTAGAAGCCCTGTTTTGGTATCAGGGCATTCATACCGATGCTGGGTGCTCTTATTCGACGACTGCAACCAATGACTCGCTCGGAGTTGGCCTTATCCCCCCGGATAATGTCATCGATGAGAACATCCCCTGAACAGCTGTCTCTGTCCACTAAGGATTGCATCAATAAGCAGTGCTGCAGTCGCCTTATGTCCCCCTCCAACCTGAAACAAAGCCAAGAACATCCCCAAGGGGCATTGTCAACAGTCTGTCTATAGAGAGAGTATGACTCACTCGACATCTTCAAAGCTGATATCCTAATCCGGTAACACCACTGCATCATTATCGTGTTTCATGTTCTGCTGCTCACTCTCGAACAGACCATCTGCCACGTTTCTCCTCTTACCTCGAGCGAATACTCCAACGGAGATTGCCCGCCCAGTATGGTTCATCCAAGGACAGCATTACTTCGGAGGACATCAGATATGACCTCACTGTACTCTTCCGACAGAGAAACCCAAAAGTAGCATGCCATGCAGACTCTGATACAAAATACAGACAGGCAAATCACAACCAGACAGCAAAGTCAATCGATGAAGCAAGCCTGGAACAAAACACAAACAGCAAATCGGATTCCATTTCGAAGGCCATCATGAAACAAGACAGCTATCTTCAACGAGCAGGTCCTCCTCATGCAGGATCAAGCCATCATACCATCGCAGCGGTCATCATGGAAGGCTTGCATCGGCTTCAGTTCCACCACAGATACGCAGTACTGCTACATCTTACAGATACATAATACCATGTCGATGTATACTTACTTTCTTACTAGGCACAACATTTCTTGTCTGACACGTGAAGGAAAGAAAAGAAATCAGACCAAAAAAAAAAAGTCATCAAAAATGAATTCATGAATTACTCGCATTATTTGCCATCGGGGAAGTCTTTTCTCAAATCCGAATAATAATGGATAATAAACAAAATAATTCTCCCCAAGAGTCGCCATTCTAGCGGTGAAAGAACCGGGCCCGGTCCAATTGTGTCTGTCGACCGAGAAGCAACCGGTGAAGGGGGACGAATTTTTTCAGGGGAAACTCGAGTCCTTGAGGCTATCTCATGATTCTAATTGCGATGTGCAATTCTCTCTCCGTCGTTCCCGTGATTGTTGACTGTTGAGTGACTCCAGACTTGTATAGGCTAGAGGGGGTGTAACAGACTCGGTATACACACGGCCTCAACATCCGAGTACTACACCACTCCATTTACTCCATTATACTAACTAGTATATCCATCCTAACCGCAGCTAAAATAAAAACAAATCTCAGTCCGCACGAGCAGTGGGTCGCCATAACTCGGACTCAGATGCATCCCGAGATTGTTGCCCAACACCACGGGAATTGTGAATATAGACACAACATGGGCCAATAGCATAGCCCCAAATGAACTGGATTTTCTATAAGCTGAGTAGGACTGACAGAATATCTATTATCAGATGTCCGTGTACTCCGCGCACGAGGCGTAAACCCGTGGCTGTGGATGTTGAGATTGTGGAGTCAGAATATGGCCTTCTTTTTCATGTTTACTTTTAGAGGCGAATGGAATGGGACGATCTACGGCTGGGTGTATGCAGCGATCAAATATAGGAAAGGTGGATCTTCTTATCTTCAATTGCAATTATTTGTATAGTATTATCATTTTTTCTTGGATAATTACATTCACTTTTTATTTTACTTTTTACTTTTATTTTCAGTTATACATCATCTGTCTGTTCACTCAAGCCACATGTACATACATACATGATTGGGATTGTGCCATGTATGTACCATGTCGGTACGTAGCACAGCACCACGTATGTAAATAGCATCCAAAAAAAAAGAGTTGAAAGCAGAGTGCGACACCAAACACGTACCCCAATCCATTCTCATGGATTCAACTGCATCCCCGATTCGTCCGGCCATCAAACTCCCTCCCCTACCTTACCTTACCTTCCCCCTTAACATTGTCAACTATAGTTCAAGTCCTCAACCCGGAATACCTACTAACACGTTAGGTAGGAACACACACTCCACTGGATAGAGCAGCCAATGGCCAGGGGGCAATCGCTGTCTGTCAGATGCCCAGGGTTGGCTGTCGCATTGCATTGCAGCTGCATTAATTTGGCCTGCTAGGTTAGGTTGTTTAGTTTAGTTTTAGACACGATTTTCATTCCAAATGGGATGCAGATCCGGTTGTGGGGATTTGCTGCCTGGGTTTTCAGGTGTCGACGTTGCTATGAGTCACACCCGTGATGCCAGGACGGATAGTTGCTGCTGCCCCGGGCTTGGGGATGGTGAGAGGATTCTTCAGTCGATATGGATGATGATATCATCGATGCTTATGGTTGGATAGACGGCTATTCAGGATAACAATGAATTCATAACGATACAACAGTAAACTACACCCAACGCTTCCAAGTCCTATCCAAGTAGAACATGGATACTCAAAAATGATTCATCGCTCCTAGACGGTCGAATTGCGCATGCAACATGCTGTACTGAATGGGTATCTTCCTTCCTCCGTTCGTTTCATAACGCATTTCATCGCAACATTGAAAAAGAAAAAAACAAACCAAAACCAGCTGTCCCGTCTTGGGACGTGGCTCTGTCGGGTCCTGCTTATCCTCATTTACAACCTGTTCCCTTTTGTGCATGCAAAGTTAGTGGGCTTTCTTTGTACTTCTAGAACCGGACAAAGTCTTGCTGCTGCAAGAGCTCGCCATTGCCCGTTCCTTCGATGATGAATTCCGGTTCATCGTCAAACTCGTCCGAGTCGACATCATCCGAGTCAATCGCATCGTATTCCTCTTCCTCGCTCGACGCGTCAGACTCTTCCTCGTTGTTATCTGCCTTACTAGCAGCATTCTTCATCTGTCCTGCCCGATCAACATGAGGAAGGTGGCAACGTTTCTTATTGCAGACTCCGGTGTTGGCATAATCAGGGCACTCATGGACATGACGCTGGTCGCACTCATCGCCCCTTTCACAGTAGCCTAAGGTCGCGAATTCTCTGCACACGGGCGCGCCAGGTGTCACCCGAATATGGGCATATCGGCACTCTGGATTGGCGCAACGGCCCCGAAGGAAATGCATACAAGTAGGGGATCTGTGGGACGATGGCTCATGGGAAAGATCACAACTCAAACCTGCCGCACATTTACCAGTCTGGACGAAGTCCTTGCAAATCGCGACTTTGTTCGGATCGTGCACATAGAGACAGGACGGTCCCTTGTAGCAGGTGCCTAAAAAGAAAGATGCAGTGTCAGTATCGCACACTGAATGGATAGAGGGCTAAAAATCGGGCAAAGACTGTATGTAAGCCTGTTCGAGGGAAAGTATCGGTACCCGTCGTAGAGAATCTTTTGCAAGGTTCGTTTTTCTTGTGAATCGCGTTGGGTTTCCTATATTCATCGTGAGTTCCCAATCACATCGCGGGGTAAGCATAACGATCACCTTTTCGAGGTTACCGCTCCAAGACGATGAAGATTTCCATTCTTGCTTCGGACAAAGGTCACACCGGCGACTGTCACTCGTTTCGGCGTATTGGTGGCAGTATTCGGATCATCTACTAACGGTAAGCCAGCCCTCGAGATTGACGAGGCATCAAAGGGAGTCGCACTGGATACTCTGATCAATTTACTACCACCCTGCGCAATCCGGAACGGAATATCATTGAAGAATATCTGATAACCTGCCGATGGTTGCGCAACAGTAGAGGCCGAAGGTACAGAGCTAGGAGGGTACTGTCTAGACACGCCCTGCGCGTAGCTGAGCACCTTAGCCTCCTCGCGCTGCGCCTTCTTCTGCGCCTTGAGTTTGCGACTCTCCTCCATCGCCTTGGTTCTGGCCTGAGTTTCCTTGTCGTATACGGCCGAGTTGATCAGTTGCATATGGCGATCGCGTTTCGCAACCCAACCACTCGTCGATGGCGTCGACCGGGCCTCACCGTCATTATCAGTCACGGGGCCAGGCGAGGAAGTCGAGCTCGGAGTAGCACCAGCCGATGCCGCATTATTCAGGACGAGGGTACGGTGGCGATGAGGAGCTACGGCACGGCCACGCGCGTGGTGTCTTCCCCGGTATGGCGCCCAACCAGGACGTTCTGCTCGCGGGGTAACATGTCGTGACGCGTAATGGCCAGATTGAAACTGACTACTGTTGGGGGCTGGTGACTGGGAGCTCTGGTTTTTATGCCTATTAATCTGGCCTGAGTTATGGTTAGCATCTGACGAAAGAGAACTGCGGCAGATACTATCAAGTATCTAACAGCTACCTACCAGCAAGCTGACCGATTTTGGCCAGAAGATGCTGTTCCTCTGTCATGTTTTGTTATAGTGATATCAGATGAATGTTAGCTAATTCACATAGAAAGAGAAACCTTCTATTTCTTATCCTGGGGAAGCTTTGATGAAGAGGTGGGAACCAAATGGTAAGGAGACCGTGATGTGATCGACCTGTGGCGGAAAGTGATCACGTGAACATCACCAGCTATCGAGAAATCAACTACTGAATGGTTTACAAGGATAGTTTTTTGTAGTTGTATATATTTGATATGAATTCAATATCACTCTTGGTTTATTTAAACAGAATAGATAGCCCAAATGTCCATGTATCGCCTCACCCAAAAAAGCCAAAAAAAGAAACGCCATAACCGTGCTTATGCTACATGGTAGATTGACTTTTCTCTAGACAACACTCTCGAATTGTGTATCGTCATTGTCCGTCATCATTCCAGACGCCGTTGGGTCCTCCTCTGATGCATCGTCAAAGTTGAAGTCGGCTCCAGGAGGAAGCTCCTCCTTAGCATTGCCGTATGCCAGCGCATTCATATAGTTACTCTCCTTGGCCTCCGGCTTGAGTTCCCAGGTCATGGCGAAGTCGCCGGACTTAACCAAGTGTGCAACCATCTCCAAGGTCTGCTTAAGATAGGCCTCGGGCTGTTGGAGTCTCGCCCTGAGGTTCTTAAAAGGCCAGTACTTGAACTCGCGAAAACATTGGTAAATAAGATCCAGCAGTTCGTTTTGCGGCATACGCGTGGTTTTGTTTTCTTGGGGACGAAGTTTGGTCGGTTTGGTTGCTTGCTGTATGCAGTATGAGCATATGATAACAACGATGCCAGGTTGCGAAATACTCACCACGAAGGCTCCCTTCTCTCCGGGCAGGGCATTCCGAGGCTGAAGTAGCTTGCCTGGAACTTTGTCGATGAAGACAGTTTCGCGCTTGGGCTTTAGTGCTTCTAGCGCTCGCCTTTCCGATATCTGTGCAAACTCCTCGTTTTCAACAGGAAGACAGTTAAACTCTTCGCTGATGCTTCCCACGAGCGCCGTATGTTCTACCAAGATGTCAGCACCATCTCCTCTTTGCTTCGGACGAAACAAAACGTACTAGGTATAGTCTTCCGGACGTAGGGCTGCCATTTCTTATTGCGCTCTTTTCTCTTTGCTTCACGCTTCACGGATTCATACAAGGCAGACCGCTGCTCTCCAAAGGCTATTGCGCGATTATCCGCGCCAGGGACATCTTTTTCGGTGAAAAGGTATGTATTTTGCGTCGAGTGAGATGTTTCTCCTAGAGTGTTGTTGCTTTGGCGTTGAAGGGTATAATCTTTGGGGATCTCGGAATTATCTTCACGGTCGTTGAGGCGCAAACTAACCTGCAATCCCAAATCATGATTAGCATCCTTCACTCATAGCAGGTTTCCCATAAATGGATATTTTCGACTTTCGCACATACCCGCTTTATATCGTTGGGCGGTCCCTCAATCCGAATCGTGCCAAGCTGGATTTCTTCATCGTCGTCGAATTTCGACCAGTGCTCCCACAGCGGCCGGGGGATACGTGAGAGCCAAACGTTATTCGCGGCATTTGTAAAATCAAGATCCCCCTCATCTTCGTAGATATCTTCATCGTCCAGAGAAGCGAGGATCGCCTCTTTGCTCTCAGGATCCGGCTTGATATAAGGCGATGAGGCGTCCGGATCCTGCTTGATCGGGGGAACCATGGTGCAGGTTCTGATGCAGGTACGCACGGTCGAGACTTTAGAAGCCTCCGAACACCACTATCCAACGATGCGACCGTAAAAAGATGGGTTTGCGTGGTGATGGTGTTCTGGACAAGGCGAACGAGTGACGTGATGTGGAAGCTGTCGCCGCTGAGAAGGCAAAGAGAGGCCGAGGAGCGGGTCAAAGTGTCTCTGCCTGAGGCGGTGGGCGGAGAATATTGTTGATTCAGCCTCGACAGTCGACAAAGAACATCACTGACGATAAAGAACCAAGGTGTGATTTTCTTAGATAAATATAGCAGTCAATAATCAATATCTGGGCTGTCTACAATGAAAATCAATTAATGGGATGATTGGGATCCAAGGCTCTAGTCAATGTTGCATGGTATGGGATGGCAGGCATCTTCTGTATGAACGACAATGACATCTCATGCGACAGAATAGCTACAGTTATTTCTTTTCTTATACCCAGTAGTATTACTCGTACGATATAAGTATTTGTTTCACCAAAAAACAGATAACCTCCATCCTGTATAGCCACTTCAGCCTCAAAGCTGTTCTTATCGATAAGCCGAGCTCAACCCCCATCTTCCGTCCCGCAGTTTCTCTCCTCTGACGTACCATCCACCAAACACCATCACCACCGCGTCTGTTCCCTCAGACGACGGCATACTCTTGACTGCTACGACTCCTGATCTCGATCCCCCCCTCCTCCCAACATGGCCTCAATGAAAATCACCTCCGCTTTGGCGGCGATCGAATCGTCCTCCAACCCACAAAACAAGCTCCAACAGTACAACAGCGTCCTCAGCGACATCGTCTCGACCTCCTCCGAACACGAACTCGCCCAGGACCTCATCTACTACCTCGACTCGATCTTAAATGAAGACCTCAGCATCGTGGCTGCCCGCCCCCTCCTCGACTCATTCATCACCGTCCTCCGCAAGCTGACCCCCGAGACCCAAATCAAAGTGGGCCAGCACGCCATCACACTGCTGCAGTCCCGCTCGGCATCCGTTGAAGAACAGGACGCTCAGATCCGCGAGCTACTCGCAGACGCCTACGAGTCGCAGGAGGATTACAACGCCGCAGCAAAAACACTGCAGGGGATTCACATCGACAGTTCGCAGCGTCTGGTCTCCGACTCGGCCAAGGTGCAGTTATGGATTCGTATTGTCCGATTGTACTTGGAGGAGGATGACACAACCAGCGCAGAGGCGTTTTTGAACCGCATCAAAAACCTTCCTAGTAAGATCGAGGACCACGAGCTCAAGTTACATTTCAAACTCTCCCAGGCCCGCATTCTCGACGCCCGTCGTCGGTTCCTGGATGCCAGCCAGGAATACTTCAACGTCAGTCTTGCCGTCGGTGTGGATGAGAGTGATCGTCTCCAAGCTCTCGCTGCCGCTATCCGATGCGCCGTTCTGGCCCCCGCCGGTCCTCAACGTTCCCGTACCCTGGCGGGCCTGTACAAAGACGACCGTGCCCCTTCAGTTGAGGAGTTTGGTATTCTGGAGAAGATGTTCCTGGACCGACTATTGACCCCGGAGGAGGTAGCCGCATTTTCACAGCGACTAGCACCACACCAGCTTGCTCAGACCGCGGACGGAACTACAGTGCTGGATAAGGCCGTTGTTGAACATAACCTAGTAGCCGCCAGCAAGCTATACGAGAACATCACCACGGACGCCCTAGGCGGTATTCTGGGCCTGACAGCAAGTGGAGACATGACAGCGGGGGAGAAAGCAGAAGCCTACGCAGCGCGGATGGTCGAGCAGGACCGACTCAAGGGTCGTATTGACCAGATTGACGGGGTGATTTTCTTCGATTCAAGCTCTGCCGCGGCCGGGAGACATATTCGACAGTGGGATGCGGGGGTTCAGGGGCTGGCAGAAGATGTGGAACGGGTGGCGGCTAGTATATCTGATGATTTTCCGGTGAGTATCTTATCCTTTGACATAACTCAAAAGTTCTAACTTGGTGTGAAGGAATTTGCTGCCGCGCAAATGGTACACTAAATGCCTCATGGAGATGCTTTATGAAATTTGAACGATTACCTAGTATAAAACAATGAAACAATTTACATGAAACAAAAACCAGCATCACTACGATTACTTTCGAGTTATCAGAAATGGCATAAAGTTCGATCTTTGAATTATTCTTCGGTCGTGAGAAATGGGTATTCGCACTGACACATGCAAGAATGAAGTGATATATATACAGTAAAGAAGAAAAAAGTAGGAAAGATAGTAGAAAGTAGACATGAGTGGGTATAATGACATGACAGTAGTAAGTGATAAAGATAGTGCTGGGATGATAAAAAAAAAGGGGGGCATGACATGAGGTAGAAAGTCGAAACTCGAAAGGGGTATGTATGATATGTTCGTGATAGCCGTGATATAGCCATGGCGGCTGGACGGGCATTGGGTTTGGTTGACATCAATTCATCAAGATATGAATATCCGTGTGGAGGATTCCAGTGAGGTATTCTGAACTGTCCTTGATCGTTATCAGGGATCCAACGAGATGTTGGGTTCGAAGGAGTTGAATTGGCGGGTGCAGTATGATCTGACTCGGGTGACTCGAAGTGGTTCGAGGTGTCTCTCGGCTGGATCGTCGTGATGTTATTTAGAGCTCTAGGCGCATCCGCCAAATGGCTTTATAGAGAATGCATGGATGTGTTGGTTTTATCAAGTGTGAGATCTCATAGATCTCATCGAAGCGGCGTCTTGGGTAACGTCGATATCCGTGCGGATGGTAATGTCCATTGGACCCAGATGAGTAGGTTTGGTAGTTGAATCCTTGTCGCTTCCACGAGAAACCAGACCATCCTCCATCTTATAATACTCGGAAGCAGGCGACTTGGGACTGGAGACGGCAAAGTGCGAGGTGCTGACGTCGGTGTTGATATAGTAAGGAGCGGTGGCGTACTTGCGAGTCGGGGTCAATTTGATTTTGGGGAAAAGACCGCGGATGACGGGGAGACAGGAGCAGATGAGGCCGATGGCGGGCTCGATGTGTGTCCAGAGAGTGGCCTGGTAGACGGTGTAGGTGGGGTCGCTGTCGCTGATCCAGAAGAGCACGACGACACGGTAGATACTGGCGAAGCAGACAAAGGCACCGAGGGCGAAGACGCCGTTCAGGGCGAGTTTATCCTGCCAGGCACGCTGCAGGTTCCAGATCATGGGAATGGGCAGGCCCAGAATGATAAAGTCCATGAGGATGTTGAAGACCTGGTTGACGATGAAGAAGGTGTTCTGGTTGAAGCAGTGGCCGTCGATGCTCTTGTCCCAGTAACCTTTGAGAGGGCGACATTGCAGAGCACATGCAAGGAAGATACCGACTCCCCAGGTGGCGATCAGAGTGTTGAGGCCGAGTGTTGCCCATTGAAAGGTGCGAGTAGAGAAGAGTCGACGGTAGAAGCAGATGATGGAGATTTTGATGGCGGGGCAGAGAATGAAGTAGGTGAACTGGTTTGCAAGGAAGATCTTATAGTGTGTGAGCATATTGATTGATATTCGAGTGTTGGGTTGGTATTTACCTTGCTGAAGTTCATCAGGGTCTCCATATCCAGGCTGTCTTTGTGTGCTCCATCACCACCGATGGTACACCCTAGTTGGGTCAGTTGATGCTCAAACATGTCACTGTAGAGTCACTGTAGATGAACTTACATAGAATCAATTCGATAAGCATCGCAAGCAGCAGAGTGATGGAGAGAAAGCAGAGATAATCATCCATTCCAAAAGGCACTCTTCGCTTAACCCGAGCGAGGACACGCATAATGACACAAATGAGCGACAGACCAACGAGCACCGAGATGATGCATATCATCTCCCTTCCCCTTGCGGTGGCACCCATGATGAGTGATGGTAGTATGAATGAGCAAAACCAAAGGAATGACAGAACAGCAAACGATCAGATATGAAAGAGTGCGGGATATAACAGACAGAGTCACCGTGGCATTGGAGAGCCCCGCTAAGAAGGACCCCAAGCAGGAAATGCGGGTTTCAGCCGGAGGAAGAAAGACTCTGGAGGAAAGAAGAGGAGAAAAGCGATGATATTGGGCGGACGTCTAGAAGTAATATGTACACTACGGCTGTACAAGAACTGGCGAATTAGGTTTATTGGAAGTTTGATTCATTCCTCAATATTTCGAATCCCTGTTATTTATTTTATTTATTGGAATTTCTGATTTGCAAGTGTCTACGAGGCTGACCGACTCTGCTGCGCTGGTGGTGAACATGCTGCTGTTGGCTGGCTGTCCCAGAAACCTGGACAGACGAGCACCCTGTCTGCGTGCTGTGATTGGCCGATCGCCAGAGGCCAGTGGGGCACCAAGCCGGCTAACCGACCAGGATGTGACATAATCCAAGGCAGGTACGGATGCTGATTGGACAGGGGAATTCCCCACTGCCAAATGCATGCGGAAACTCGTGGCGCGAGACCCACTCGAGAGCCGATCTCCTGCACAAGCGACAGCGGCGCCAAACTCTGTCGGCGCTGATTTTTAGTATTTCTTTTTATGCAAATTCTGAATGCCAGATGCCATATGGCGAGTGGGGGGCTGGTAGTGTGATAAGATGACAAATTAATATGATATGCACAATATCATAGGAGAATAAAAATGGGCGAAATACAGACATCGAACGGAGAAACCCGAGGAGAGGAGCTGCAAGAGCTGAGAAAGACTGATAGAAGTAGACACGCAAGCTGAGGCGGGGGATTCACAGCAGAATTCCAGAAACAGAAATTTACCGGCAGATATTCTTAGGGGCCATGTGGGATCTCTCCAAACATTGCCAACCAGGGTTCAAGGCTGAACATCAGACAGACAAAATCTCTCTAGCCGAGGCATCCGATGTCACATATGTGGGAGAACCAAAACGTTAAGTTGCTGTTTCTGCTTTCTGCGTAGTGGATGAATCGATACTGATAGATAACCCAAATCATCATCGATCTTCATGCCAATTCAATAGTTTAAATTCCACAAGACCCTCAAAGGTTTAACTAGACGATCGCTATGGATCATGTTATTATTCTCGACTTGACCTTCTCCAACAACGATCGAAGTTACCTCCGGACGTTGACCGGAGTACCACGGATGAAGAGTGGGAATATCCAGCCTGTCAATTGCGAAAGTGGATTAAGTGATACTATCCAGCTGACTCTGAGTCCAGCGGTGTGCAATGGTTAACTCAATCAACTATGGTTCTTTTTTTCTCTCGGTGGGCCATCGGCCTCAAACTATTGTCTCCAAGTATGGATCGTCGCCTCGCGATGCCTCAATGAGAAAAGTTCCCTCGAACTCCCCACTAGCATTTCACATGGCACCTCTGACATACAGTAGTCCAGTAGTTTGGTCTATTATTGACGTTGTCCCAAGGTTGAAGCTTAATAGTGCAGTCCGACTACAGAGTCTGAATAGTCAATAATATACTCAATACTCGGTAGTCTGATTAACTATGATCCTACGAGTCAGGTTATGCAGCAACAGCCAGGAGCATAATTGATGACTTGCATCTTACCCAGCATTTTCTGCAACGCTGCACTGGCCAGTGTCGGGGTATATTTGCCCATTCTTCAACGGCGATCAGTCGACCGTTTTCCGCATTCCGATACCCCTGAACATCAGACTGCCTATTCGATCCAACTGCATTGACGGTGGGATAGAACCCTGGTCAAGTCGCTGTGGTCAAGGTGTAGTATTCAGTAGTGGTTGAGCCGGTGCGGAGTGATGCTCTTGGATAGGGGTTGAACTCGTATATTGCAACATACCAGGAGTAGCACCAAGCCGAATAGATTAAACTAGACAAGACATGCATATTCAACAGCCGTGAAGCCACACCCTGTCAAGTGCCGTTAAAGCTACTAACTGCCAGCTGTAATCATTCTTAGAATGACTCGCGTGTGGAGCACAGCCAAGGGTTTTTTCTGTTGGAGAAGCAAAAACTACAGCCAAACCGGCGCTTTTTAAATCCACCTCCCCCGCCTCCTCGTGTTATCTCATCATAATCACCCCCCAGCAACCCCTCACTCTCCCATCATGGCCTCACAAACTACCGAAAGCCAGAATGACACTACCCCTTACGTCCCATTGATCATCAACGGCAAGGAAGAGCGCGCTGCCTCATCTTTTGACGTGATCAGTCCCTACACCAACGAGCCCTGCTGGTCCACCGCATCTGCCTCTCCCGAAGATGCCATCCGCGCAGTCGAGGCCGCCGATGCTGCCTTTCCAGCCTGGTCGCAGACGAAACCCACTGTCCGGCGAGATCTCCTACTGAAAGCTGCTGATATCCTCGAGAGCCGTCTGGAGGAATGTGCTGGATACATGAGGACGGAAATGGGTGCCGACGTGGGCGCGTCGCAGTTCTTTGTTGTGCCATTGGCGATTCGCATGCTGCGTGAGGTGGCGGGGCGCATCACTTCTATTTGTGGGAGTGTGCCGGTCGTCGAGGAGGAGGGGCAGAGTGCCATTGTCTACAAGGAGGCTATGGGTGTGATTCTGGGAATTGTTCCTTGGTGTGTATTCAAATTTTATTTTTTGCTGCTTTATGATTTGCTAACTGTTTAGGAACGCGCCTTATGTCTTTGGTATCCGATCTGCAGCTTGTGCGTTGGCTGCCGGTAACACGACCATCCTCAAATCCTCCGAACTCACTCCCCGCTGCTATTGGGCGATCGGTCGCGCCTTTGAAGACGCAGGCCTGCCCGCAGGTTGTCTCAATGTTGTCTCGTGTCGGCCTCAAGATGCTGCTGCGGTGTTCAATGCCATGGTCGAGCACCCCGCGGTGCGCAAGGTCAACTTCACCGGTAGCACGGCGGTGGGAAGAAAGATTGCCGCGGTCTGTGGCCAAAACCTCAAGCCCTGTCTGATGGAACTGGGAGGAAAGAACAGCTCGATTGTCTGTGCAGATGCGAATCTCGAAACTGCAGTCAAGGGTGTTTTGGCTGGTTCCTTTTTGAATGTGCGATTCTCCCGCCCCTCTTTCCCCGGTACACTGCTGACAATGATTAATAGTCTGGTCAAATCTGTATGGCTACCGATCGGATCATCGTGCACTCGTCTATTGCGCCAGCTTTCACGGATGCGCTTAAAAAGGGACTCATCGCCGCAGCCGATTCTAAATCCCTACCCCCGACATTGGTGAATGCCGCTTCCAAAGCGCGTGTGGAGGGACTCATCTCGGAGGCTGTCTCCTCCGGTGCTAACAAGATCCAGGGATCTTATGACCAGACTAACAGCGGTGTCCGCATGGCTCCCGTTATCCTGGAGGGAGCGAAGGAGGACATGAGAGTCTGGCAAGAAGAGTCCTTTGCCTCGCTGGCTGCATGCATGGTTGTCGACAGCGATGAAGAAGCCATCCGCATTGCCAATAGCAGCGGATACGGACTGTCAGCATCGGTGTTCACAGAAGATTTACGCAAGGGATTGGCCATGGCCAAGAAGATCCAATCTGGGTGAGTTTCCCCCGGCATTGATGGATAATATGGAATGTTCAAACTGACGGAATCCTAGTGCCGTGCATATCAACAGCATGTCCATCCATGACGAGCCTGTTCTGCCCCACGGTGGCGTCAAGAATAGTGGATGGGGACGATTTAATGCTGCCGAGGGACTTTCAGAGTTCCTGGTCACCAAGAGTGTAACCTGGATGGATTAATGAGATATGATAATGTAAATAGTTTGATTGTATATAATGGTTCGGCCGAGAGAATAGAAGAGAACCCAACGACAGTTGAGGTAAAATGCCCTCAACTAAGATCTAACCGATCTCAATTTTATTACAGCACCCTTGTAATAGTATGTGAAGAGATATCCATGCCAGATCTCTCGGTCGAGAAAGACACGAACCCTCAACAATTCGGTCCGAAATGTCAATCCCGAGCTAAGCTTCATCTTCACTCGGGATAAATAGTCCCGAGCTTAATTCACTGTCTTGTACTGTCCTGTTATTTCATATGTACATAGACATGGGGAGCATTCAACATTTATATAATCCAGAATGAAGAAAGATCAGATTAAGCTAGCCAAGTGTAAATAAGATCTATCAACACGGAAAAGTACCTGAACCGGCTATTGCCACCCCCAATCTGGCACGTCAAACACCGCAAAAGGGACCAGATGTGGTAGGACGGCAAATGGAATTACCAAGTTAGGTCATGATGTCACGTATTCTTTTCCCCTGAGTAATCGAGATACGGGGGTAAAAAACAGCGGAATTTTGGAATATTCCGATGGGATGGCAATTTCCCGTTCTTTTCGGTATATTATATTGCATATATTTTGCTAATAAAAGCGAATTCCTACGAGTCTCGACCGTGTAGTAAGCACCTGACATGCGAGGTGACACGAGTGCATTTAAATACTCGATGAACAATAACCGGTACACGTGATCAATTGCCGCGTATTGAGCGTGTATGGACTTTCATCTCCCCCGTCTTTTTTGTGAGTGTCTAAATTCTGGGATTTACACTTTAGGAAACTCTGGAGTAAGTCTGGAGTTGTGGGCTTGGAATATCCGGGGAAATGATAGTCAGAGTCGAGGCGTGAGTGCGCGTTTATTATTAAACCCTGGTTTGCGAATGGCGTGGTTGCATCCAGGAATCTCGGTCCGAGGTTCATATGCCACATAGTATTCAGGGTATCTGCAGATTACCCTGCATTGCTTGTTATTATCATCATATTGATATTGTGTTTGATGTATTGAGATGTTTCTACGGAGTACAGTTTGTAGTATTTATTTAATCAATCCTTAATATGAAGTTGTTCTGACCACTGTGAGCGCTGCGATTAAGCAGCGGTTAGTAATAGCTTTTCTCCTGAGGATGGAATCATCTGAGCATGACGTACAGCTGACTTAACTCTGGAATCTCATTTGACCGTCCATGGCATGTGAAAGGTCTCGAGCTGTGGATGGCATGTGAAGGACAGGGGAGTGTATACAGATGGATAGAAAGAAAGAGGACACAAGAGACAATGATATCGATGCCTTTCTGCGAATATTCGACTGTTCTGGTCGAGATATATCCCATCTGAAGCCAGCAGTCACTCGGTGCCACTCATCGAAAATGAAGACCAAACGTTGAATAATACCCAACAATACAGATACCGTAACGGAACTCGTCCAATCGAGCCTCGGCCGATAGACCGCAAAGTTTCGCTGCTCTTCGTCGGCTTCTGAACCTCCCCCGGATCCTTGCCTCCCCCTCAGCCCATCTCTGCTTTTAAGATCTCCTGCTTTCCTGTTGTTCTTTGATTCCCCATCTCTTCCCTCATCTTCTTTCTTTAGAACCCTCTTTATTCTGTTGTGAAATTATTCCTCTACGATGGCCACTCCCCCCAGAGTAATTGTGGTCGGCGGTGGATGTGCGTTGCTACAGCTTTCCCCGCATTTTCTGTCCTTTGCTGACCATTACCTCGCTCCTTAGTGTCCGGTCTCAGTGCCGCCCACACCGTCTACCTGAATGGTGGTAATGTGCTCGTGCTTGACAAGCAAGGTATGTTGGATTTTATTCGAGCTGCATTTTATTTGCTTGATCCGGGGGTTCTGACTTTCTTCAGCTTTCTTTGGTGGCAACTCCACCAAGGCCACCTCCGGTATTAACGGTGCTCTCACCCGCACCCAGGTCGACCTGGGTATCGCCGACAGCGTCAAGACTTTCTACGAAGACACACTCAAGTCCGCTAGAGATAAGGCTCGTCCTGAGCTGATCAAGGTTCTCACATACAAGTCCGCCGCCGCCGTCGAATGGCTGCAGGATGTCTTCAACCTCGACCTCACTCTTGTCTCTCGTCTCGGGTGAGTTGCGCCTTTGCTACTCTTGTCTTGTACATGGCTAATATCGCAAAAGTGGTCACTCCCAACCGAGAACACACCGTGGCCACGATGCCAAGTTCCCCGGAATGGCCATCACATACGCCCTGATGCAGCGGTTGGAAGAGCTCTCGCAGGCCGAGCCCGACCGCGTGCAGATCATCAAGAAGGCTCGCGTCACATCCATTAACAAGAACGGAAACCACGTCAGTGGTGTCACATACGAAGCGAACGGCGAGACCCAGTCCGCCGACGGTGTGGTCGTTTTGGCCACTGGTGGTTACGCCGCCGACTTTGGTGACGGCTCCCTCCTGAAGCAGCACCGCCCAGACACCTTTGCCTTGTCGAGTACCAATGGTACTCACGCCACTGGTGATGGTCAGAAGATGTTGATGGATATTGGTGCTAACGGCATTGATATGGACAAGGTCCAGGTTCATCCTACGGGTCTCGTCGACCCCAAGGACCCTGGAGCCAAGTTCAAGTTCCTGGCTGCCGAGGCCCTCCGTGGTGAGGGTGGTCTTCTCCTCAACTCCGATGGACAGCGATTCTCCGATGAGTTGGGTCACCGTGACTACGTCTCGGCTCAGATGTGGAAGGAGAAGGAGAAGAACAAGTGGCCCATCCGTCTTATTCTCAACAGCAAGGCCTCCAACGTCCTTGACTTCCACACCCGCCACTACTCTGGCCGTGGCTTGATGAAGAAGATCTCCGGCAAGGAGCTGGCCAAGGAGATTGGCTGCGGTGAGGCCGCTCTCCAAAAGACCTTTGATGACTACAACGCCATCGCTGAGGGCAAGAAGAAGGACCCCTGGAACAAGCGCTTCTTCCACAACCTGCCCTTCAATGTCGACGACACCTTCCACGTGGCTCTGATGGAGCCTGTTCTGCACTTCACTATGGGTGGTATTGAGATCAACGAGCACGCTCAGGTTCTCAACTCGGAGCAGAAGCCATTCGACGGCCTCTACGCTTGTGGTGAGCTTGCAGGTGGTGTCCACGGTGCCAACCGTCTGGGTGGCTCTTCGCTTCTGGGATGTGTTGTCTACGGACGTGTGGCCGGTGACAGTGCCAGTGAGCATCTCTTCAAGAAGCTGATTTCCGGCGGCGCCTCCACTGCCCAGAACCGTCTGGGCCAGATCTCTCTGCACATTGACCCCTCAACACCCGGCAAGATCTCTGTCGAGTGGGGTGGTGCCAGCGGTGCTGGCGGTGCTCAGATTCCTGCTGGTGCTGCAGCCCCTGTTGCCGCCGCCGCCCAGCCCGCTGGAGCTCCCTCGGCTGCTGCCGCAGAGGCATCTAAGCCAAATGACATCTCCAAGTTTGAGGTCCCTGCCAAGGAGTACTCCATGGAGGAGATTGCCAAACACAACAAGAAGGATGACCTGTGGATTGCCGTCAAGGGTTGTGTCTTGGACGTGACCAACTGGTTGGATGAGCACCCCGGTGGAGCCAACGCTCTGTTCAACTTTATGGGACGTGATGCAACTGAGGGTATGTTAACACTATAACCTACCATTTTACGCTTTTGCTAACTAGATGACAGAATTCGCTATGCTCCACGACGATGAAGTCATTCCCAAGTACGCCGGCCACACTGTCATCGGCCGTGTCAAGGGCCAGACCCCTGATCTGGAGTACTAAGGAGTTTCGGATGAACTGCGGGATATAGAACGAAGGAATGAAAAGAAAGCACGAAAGGAACCTGTGATTAACATGCGGCCGTTTTGATACATACCCCATTTCTCATGTTTGCGTTTTGTCCATGTTACTGTGACGATATACAGAGCTGAGATCTCTGTTCATGTCTTCTTCCAAAGGGAAGGTTATGTCTGTAAGATATAAATTCAATCGATATTTCAAAACAATCTCCAGATTTATGGTATAGATTAGATCTTGTAGATAGAATGTTTATACATGACTAGTACTATTACACGACCGGTCATATATCCAGCACCCAACTCGGCCTTACCTGTACCCATAGTCCATATGTACAATGACTCAAGCCTTCATATGCTGCAAAATCATCTTCAACCTCCTCACAGCGGGCCCATCTTCAACCCCTCCCTCCCCAGACTCCTGCTTCGTCTCCATCTCCTCCTTCGCCGCCTCAAGTGTAGGCCGCAAATACCCCCAAACCTCATCATGATACCTCTCCTCAACAGCAACCCACTCCGCCGCCCCCGGCAACCCCGTCAAAACCGCATCCCGCAACGCCGTAGCATCCGACTCCGTCGACACCGGGGCAGCACCGTCCAGTATGCTGTTTATATCCGGCACGAGACTGAAGGAGGTAAGTCGGTGCGTCTGCGGCTGCTGCGTGGATGTGTCTGGTTCTGCGGGTAATTGGCGCCGGAAGGATTCGATCATTTGGATCTCGGCTGGGGTGAGGGGTTGAGGGAGGAGGTCTGTTTCGATGGGTTCGAAGGGTTCATCGGCTGAGGGGGGGAAGTCGGGGTTGAAGGATTTGGAGGTTAGGAGGGAGATGACTTCTGAGCCGTCGGAGGGTTGGGGTTGGGGTTGCTGGTGTTGTTGGCGATGAGGCTGGGAGCTGTGTTGCCAGGCTGTGCTGAATGCTGATGGTGCAGTATCATGGTATTTTTCGCTGTAGTCTGTATGCGTGAGGTCTACTGCTTTCCCTTTCCCCTTCCCTTCTGAAGAAACGTCATGCAAGGTATTATCTCCATCGTAGACATGCTGGAATTCCTCTTCCGTCAACGGGGGAAGCTCGAATCCACCCTGCTGCTGGTGCTGTGCTGATTCCGACCGGAACGATTCCGCAGGAATACTCGACCCAGATTGAGCTCTCGAAGATGTAGAGCTTTGTGCGTAGTAGTCCGCCGTTGAGGGTGCCGATGACGCCGACGAAGATCCAGTTGCTGCTGCTTTGTTCCCGGTAGACAGAGCGTAAGCTAAATCTCCGGACGGGCCTGGTGTAGTCAGGGCATTTCGAGCGAGTCCTGCGGCGGAGTTCTGAATTCTACTTGCGAGAGAGGGAGATTTGCTGTCATTGTCATTGGTGGTGCTGCTGCTGTTTGGAGTTTCTGGTTGTTGTTTGGATTGTGAGGGGTTGGGGTTGTTGGATGTCGTGCCCCGCTTCTCGGTATCTTCGGGCATTATTGAGGTGGGTGAAGCTGTGCAGGCATCAAAGTGATGTGATATGAGGGATGTCGGTGATTTATTTATTTATATATATTATTGGAGGGACAGGACTTGGAGGTTAGGAGATGATTTTCCAAGATTCTTTTTCTGGTTGATTCATCATTGCCGGAGCTGGTCGGTCCAAGGGAGTCGTCATTCGGAATGAGTAGGAAAGCATGTGAATTACTTGCTAGGGTTACAGTTCTGCTGTCGATGGATATATTTTCTATATCCTTGGATTAAATTGTTATTAGAAGATTGTGATGCTTATATTTAGTAGAGTATTTCCTTCTATGCTGTTGCAATATCAACAATGGTTGATGTATTCAACCGAGCTTGCCTTTGGGCTTACTAGTTAAGTATCACGAGGTATCTCATTCCTCGGCTTGGTCCAATTGCATATTTCATCATTTACGGCTGCTGTCTAGACCAACTTCACCGTCTCGAGCATCAAGATATTGCTATATTCAAGATCGATGTTGCCCAGCATTTCCGCGATCAGCTTGACTCTTTAGACCCTGCTGAAATAGACCGATATACCTGAGTCTTTGAGGGTATTGTTGAAGATTCCAGAAGAGGTCCTCATACCATGCCATACACTCAAGCCTGGTTATAGGCTAGACGCCTTGACTGGTGCCTTCTTGGGAAAGAACCAGACTGGCCGAGTAGTAACTGGGACGACAATGCCATGAAGATGCCCCTCATTGTTAGTGGAGTGGATTGGCCATCGTTTATTTGATCTGCAAGGCAGAGATTGTAGATGTGAGATGTCGATAATTACATACGGTAGAATCGACATGAATTGGAATTGCTAGATCTCTTTTTCCGTATCATGCTTTATTCTTGATTGAAGGTTAGCTTGACTCTAGGCTCAGGGAAGTAGGTTGAGCTCACGATATCTTACAATACATTGAACCAGCAATTTATGCTAGTATATTAAGATAAAAATGCAATTCTGCAATAAACCAGTCCTAGACTTTCTTAAGCATGGATATCCTGTGGTGGAACCATCTAAGCCAGAGAGCTGTAGAGAATATCGATTAACTTGTATCCCTGTTGACTAGAGCATCGCTGCAAGTCAGCCCTAGCTTTTGTAGAGCAATAAAGTCACAACAATAATCCCATAACATAAATATCCAATGTCACAATGGTTGACATGCTTATATCACAGCCTTTGTGGAATTTCCGGCGTCGTCGAGCCAACAGCCATTGAACGGTCTGGATGATGTCAGTTGGATAGTGGGATCATGGAATTACCCGCCATGTGGGCTGGGACATGGAGGAAGGAATAAGATGGAGGAATGGATATCATTTAACCACAGTCGAATCGATGGCAGCTGGCGCCAGAAAAACGCAGTCCCTGATGGACGCCAGCCAGGGCTGATGTTGCAACCGCGCCAGTGGTTGATGTCAGCATCTTACTGACTGGTGGTGGTGATTTGGCTGTTGGGTGTTTCTGCGTGACGGGCAGCAACTCCCCACCACCGACGGTTTCTTCCAAACCGCCTCACCTCTTCTTCTTCCTCTCTTCCTCTTCTTCCTTTACCCCCCATCCCGCCTTTTGCCAACAACAACATTCCCCCCCGCTCCCCACCCACAACAGACATTCAGTCATCCAGTTCGACCTGTCTGTCTGTTGTTGCTTGTTGTGGCTGCAACTCATTTTTACTTTCCCCTCTTCAATCACACAAAATCAAAATTTATCTCTTCCATCCCATCATCTCAGGCTGTCAATCATTTGTCTCAGCCTGCAAAGTGACTGATCCAGTCTCTCTGCCTCACCTAGCCTTGTTTGACGTCGCAACCCTTGATCCTCTCTCTTCCCTCTCAATACCTCTCTCGGGTAGCCCTCATCTCTTTTTTTCTTAATTCCCACGATCTCCGCTCGTGATTTATTCCTATATCGGCCCTGGTCGCCCAGCTCCGTTATCATCCTCCACCGTTCAACTCTTTACCGCCCTCACCCAAAAAACGCAAAAAACGCAAAACCCTCCCTCCATCGTGCTACCTTTTCTTATCACGACTCCGGCTCATTCCGGCTCGATTTCCCGTCAGATTCGCAATATAGCTTTATCGCTGTCCGCTGCCCCAGACAAGGGTGGTATCCGAAAGAAAGATGGTAGACAGGGACCCACCTACTTGGAAGTTCACACAGTGAGTCCAACTCTTTTCGACCCCGTGATAGTCTCTGGGAAGGATCAAAGATTGCCGTCGATGCATCATATTTTGGGATGGTGATATTTCCTGTGGCTTGGGCAGAAGGGATGGATTGGGACCGATACCCCGCCTTGGATCATTGTCCACTTTCATTGATTTTGGCCCAAGAGACTCATTTAATATTATCACCGGGATGCTAATTGGTTGTAATAGATGCTTCGGTGATAAGGGTGATGTGGAAGATATCACAGAAGGTATGTTGGGCAATTTAAGCTATTGTGCGGTGCTGTTATCTGCTGTATTGGCAACAGTATGCAGTACAACAAAGAACCTAGCTAATGTTTTGCCTTTCTACTTCAGCGGATATCATTTCAACCGTCGAATTCGACCATACCGGTAACTATCTGGCTACGGGAGACAAGGGTGGGAGAGTGGTCTTGTTTGAGAGAAACGAAACGGTAGCAATGCCCCCTTGCACTGCTGAACATACCCGTTCTAACGGCCTCGGTAGAAAAAAACCTGCGAGTATAAATTCCACACCGAATTCCAGTCGCACGAGCCAGAATTCGACTACTTAAAATCGTTAGAGATCGAAGAGAAGATCAACAAGATTAAGTGGTGTAGAAGGCAAAATTCATCCCACTTCCTACTATCGACGAACGACAAGACTATTAAGCTATGGAAGGTGTTCGATAAGTCACTCAAGGTCGTTGCAGAGAACAACTTATCCAATGAGCTCACACCTGCCGGTGCTGTCGGTGGCGGAGGAGTGCCCCGAGCCCCTCGTTTATCGTTCAAGGACCCCTCAGCGTTGAAGCTCCCACGGATGACACACCATGATACTGTCGTGGCGGCTGTTCCTCGAAGGACCTACGCCAACGCTCATGCATACCACATTAACAGCATCTCCGTCAACAGCGATGGCGAGACCTTCATAAGCAGCGATGATCTTCGGGTGAATTTGTGGAACCTCAACATTCAAGACCAGAGCTTCAACATTGTCGATATCAAACCAGCAAATATGGAAGAGCTCACAGAGGTCATCACGGCAGCCGAATTCCATCCGACCAGCTGCAACTGGTTTATGTACGCTAGCTCCAAGGGAACGATCAAGCTTGCCGACATGCGACAGCGGGCACTGTGCGATGAGCACTCCAAACGTATGATCTCATTTTATTTACGTATGAGTTCAAATAACTGACAATACCTTCACAATGTAGTCTTCGAGCAAGAAGAAGATGCCTCTTCTCGCTCATTCTTTTCCGAAATCATCTCGTCTATCTCTGACGTACGCTTCTCGAACGACGGCCGGTACATTGTCTCGCGAGACTACCTAACTGTTAAGATCTGGGATGTAAACATGGAAAAACAGCCGGTCAAGACAATCCCCATTCACGAGCACCTACGGCCACGTTTGTGCGACACATACGAGAACGATAGTATCTTTGATAAGTTCGAGGTGGTCTTCTCGGGCGATGCTGAGAATGTCATGACCGGAAGCTACAACAACAACTTCATGATCTACCCCACCGACCCCGCCAAGGAGACGGAGATAGTGCTGCAGGCAGACAAGTCTGCCTTTAAGGCGAAGAAGGTCGGCGTGCCGACCCCGATGAACAAGGGGGCCAATGGGAAGAAGAACGGTTCCAGGGCGGGCAGTCCTGCTGGTCCAGGCAGTCGGATGAAGAAGGAAACCGATGCCGATCAGATCGACTTCAACAAGAAGATATTGCACATGAGCTGGCATCCGTACGAAGACAGCATTGCAATTGCCGCCACCAACAACGTGAGTTTCACATTCTATATTCTATTTTTGTCAGCAATAGCAGGATTCGCTAACCTCGATTGTTACAGCTCTTTGTCTTCTCCGCGCTGTAGATTACCGAGTGCTTCATAATCACAGTTGACCACCGAGGGTCGTATCCGAGACATAGAGAAACGAGATTTCTAGCAGCAGTCGCAGCCGCAGATTCCAAAATTCAAATTACCCGTTCAAGTTCTGATACGTTTGTGTTTTGTTTTTTGTCTTCCTTGGAGTTTGATGGTGCGGTTTCTTGGCCCTATTCCTTCCTTATTTTCCCCAAACTCTCCCCCTCCCTTCCTCTCTACACGTGTATCCCGAGACAATTTTGTCGTTCTCCTCTTGGTTTAGCCCGGTGGGTTGATTATGATATTTTGAGGCGTTGTTGGTGGGTAGTCGGATAGAGAAGATACCGAGCCTTCGGAGGACTATCTTTTCCCTTTTCCCTGCCGGACACCTGCTCACTGAATCTTGTTTCCTCTACGATTGCGATTTGCAGGAATCATTAAGCCAGGCCCATGGGCTCTGGTATGGGTGCAGTCCCGGCGGCCGATATCTGAAAGCCGCAGTTAGATTATGGTCTGGAGACCCTGAATAACTATTTAGGTGTCTACATAACGTTACTTGAGGAGTAGATAATAAATTTAAGAAAAGAAGTTTGAATTTGTTAATTTTGGTGTAACCATCGGTGTCACTTACTTTATTCTTTATTCCCGCGGGGGTTTGAAGTTGGAGTCAATCGGCAGAAACATATTTGACATCTGAACCTGTCATGATTCAAACGACAGACAGAAAATCATCAACCAAAAAGTCCCCGACCACGAACAGAAGCAACTGTATTGCTCTTGATCTACGTCAGTAAAAGTCCCGCATCCTATTATACCAGCAGCGAGCGTAGGCCTGCAAGTGTCGTATGCTGTGTCCCCGGATCCATCTGGTCGATGACGAAGGCGGTGCGCAACATCAGTGGCCCTTCAGTTTTCCCCTTGCCAGAGCCAATCAGAGCGTGTGCGCAGAAAAGGATGGGCAGTTCGGAAAAGCATGAGGCCGATGCCAGGGCGCTAGAGCTGGAACAGGGATAGCGTAGGGTGAAAGGCTCTCCGCCTTCTCTCTGGAGACCAGCCGTGATCGGTCGCGCGCAAACCATCATCACCGACTGATCTGAATTATTCTCCTGCTGGCTGGCTGTGTTTCTTGTTTCTGTGCTTTATTTCCCCCCTCCTTTATTCTCTACACTAGAGACATCTCTTTTCTGTCTTTCTTGGGGTTCTTGATTAGCTGTGTTCTTTTTCTCTTTCTCTGTGGTTGGCAAGAATCCACAACACAGTGATGTCTTTGTGAAATGACTTGAAGGACCAGAACCCAAGAGTGCGAAAAAGAACAACAGACTCAGAGCTTGCTTTGAAGCCATCCAAAGCCCTCGATTAATCCCCCAGATCATTCGTCCCCTTATCTACCACCCCCCATAGAGCAGAAATCGGCGTTGCGGAGATTCGGTTCATGCCCAGATCATGAACTCCTCTGGGAACGATAACTGGCATCCTGCTGGTGGCCCGCCGTCGCACCCTGGCATGGATCAGATGAATCAACAACCTCGGCCTCTTGGCTCGTTTGGGTATGTCTCTCAAGGCGTCGTGGTTGAGGAGCACTTCCGTCTTCAGGAGCTTAGAAGCTAACCCTATCATCTTCAAATTAGTCAAAACCCCCCGCCCCAACAAGGCCCATCCTCTCAGTCCGCGGGACCAGTTCTCCCCCCTCCAGGCGGTTAGAAACCCTTATATGACATCGGTACATACTATGGTTAGTTGGCTGACGCTTGCGTGTGTGCTTCAGGTCCGTATCATCCAGCAAATCAGCCAGCCGGACACTCCTTACCTGGGCTGGCAGAGTTGAGCCAGGCTCATGGTGGTCCGCACCAACCCCCCGCATATGCCCAGCATCCGTCGGCTGCCTCTCATAGTGCTGGGCATTCGCTGCCGGGAATCGGGCAAGCGATGCAGCACCCTTCTCCTCAGTCGATCAGCCGAGAACGTGAACGGGATTCGAGAGAACGAGAGTTGATTGAGAGACAGCGCCAGGAGGAGATGGCTCACAGAGAGCGAGAACAACGTGAGCGCGAGCGAGAACAGTTAGAACGACAGCAACTAGAACGTCAGCGGGATCAGCAGCAACACCACCCGGTACAAAGCCATACTGGGTCGATTCCTTTGCACCAGCCTGTGGCGTCTAAGGTGCCAAATTCCATTCATGGTCCGAATGGTCTTCTCTCCAACCTTGGCGGGAACCCCCCGAATGGCCCCCAAGGCTCCATGCAATCTTCTGGTGGCCCTGGTGGACTTTATGGCTCGCAGATGCAGCATGGCGAAGGAACTCCGAGATCATACATGCAGCATCCTGGAGGACCACCGGGACAGCCTTTATTGGGGTTCAACGGCTCTGGTCCTCCAATTCCTGGGAATGTCGCGGCCCTTGCTCAAGGTCAGCAGCCGATTTTGAATGTAAGTGTATTTGAATATCATTGTATCGCTTTCGATCATGGGTTTTGTTTTGTTTGTTCGTTTCCAACATCGTGCGAAGTCTGGGATACTGGGGGGTTGGGCATATCCATTTGTCGCAATGCCTCGGAGCTTCCCGATGGGGCAAGAGCTTCCAAGGCAGTTGCCCATTTTCCTGGGCACCGTGTTGCTGGTTGTGCGGCTTGAGAACACTATTTTCTGCCCTTTTCACACCATCCTTGATGTGACCTTGCACTTTGCACACGTCGGTTCCTTTCAGCATGTGGAAATTTTACCACTATAACCCCCATTCTCCGTCTTGGAGACCATACCAATATCGACCACGATTGCCGGAAGTTCCTTTGCTAACGCGACGACCCTCTGATCAGGATGCGCTCAGCTATTTGGATCAGGTCAAGGTTCGGTTCGTTGATCAACCAGACGTATACAACCGATTTCTTGATATTATGAAGGACTTCAAAAGTCAAGCGTAAGCATGAGGTACTAGTTCCAAACGACGTTCTCTGACCATTAAGTAGCATCGACACTCCCGGTGTAATCCAACGCGTTTCAACACTTTTCAATGGCCACCCTGCTCTTATTCAGGGATTCAATACCTTCCTACCTCCGGGATATCGGATCGAATGCGGTACAGAGGACAATCCTGACGCGATCAGGGTGACCACACCTTCGGGGACAAATACGCTGAGTATGCCTCGTCCTGGGCCTCCACTGGATTCCGCTGAGATGGGTCCATCTGGTGGCATGGGCTCTCATGGTCGTCCTGATTTTTTTGATCAATCTCGACCTGGTTGGCAGCAGCCTCAACATCAGCAACAGCAGCAACAGCAACAGCAGGGTGGCATTCCAGGGTCATACTCTCCTGGAACTCGGATGATGGGCGCTATGTTTGGCCAGCAGAGCGGGCAAGGCCAGCCGCAAGACCATCACTACGAATATCCAACCCAGCAGGAACAGCAGGCTGCTGCTGGCGCTGCGGCCATGGCTCACCAGCAAGATCAGCGTGGTGTGTCGCAGCTCCAAGGTGCAGCATCCGCCGCGTCTGCCGGCCTTGGGCGCCCCTCCATGATGCAAGTATCTCCGGCCCCCGGGCAAAACCCCAACCTGAACCAACCCATGAACAGTCTGGCCGGAGTTGGATCGGGCATGCTCCAGGGACAGGCAGACTTGAATAAGCGCGGACCTGTCGAATTCAACCACGCGATCAGCTATGTGAATAAGATAAAGGTTAGTATCCATACTATCCCCCAACCTTCCCCCCTCTTTGTTATGCTTGACTCCAGTGAATGAGGAATACTAAAGTCGTGTTCTTTATTTTTCTAGAACCGTTTCGCTAGTGCCCCAGAAATTTACAAGCAATTTCTCGAAATCCTGCAGACCTACCAACGCGAGTCGAAGCCTATCCAGGATGTGTACGCCCAGGTGACCCAGTTGTTCAACACCGCGCCCGATTTATTAGAGGACTTCAAGCAGTTTTTGCCAGAATCTGCAGCGCACGCCAAGCAGCAACAGCAAGCAGCTGCCGCCGCCGCCGCTCGTCAGGCCGAGGAGGCAGCACCGATGAGCAACCTTCGTGGGGAACCCAGCGGCTATCCCAACGCTGGTGCACTTCCCTCGCAGACTCCCAACCGCGACGTGAAAATGCCCCCTCTTGGTCAGTTCAATGTCAAAGACTCGGGCAAGGATGGCAAGAAACGTCGAGCAGGACCTGGTGCTCCATCAGCTCTGGGATCCTCTGTTTCTGGGCCTTCTGCAGGAGCTGAAGCGGCACGTATGGCTGATTCCCAAGCTGGTCGACCCCCGGCATTGCAGGTTGGCAATGTCAACAAGGTGAGCTCAGACTCTGATTGTCCTTTCCATTGAAGGCCTGGACCTTCAATGCAATACTTCTTATCGCCATATATGCTGACTGAAATCCACAGCGAGCCAAGGTCCACCATGGAAAACCGTCGCAAGCAGATATTCCTGCCGTTTCACCCACTCTGATTCCCGCTCTCCCAGAACCGATTCAGCCAACCTTCTCCCTAACACCCACCCAAGAGGAATTTGCGTTCTTTGACCGTGTCAAGAAATACATTGGAAACAAGCAGACCTTCAGCGAGTTTCTCAAGCTATGCAATCTTTACTCGACTGATCTTATCGATAGACATGTTCTTGTAAAGAGGGCTGCTGGCTACATTGGCTCCAACCCGGAGATTATGAGCTGGTTCAAACGCTTCATGCACATTGAAGAACCGGAGGACAAGATCATTGACCTTAAACCTAAGCAAGAAGCCGCAGTCGTCAATTTGTCGCACTGTCGCTCTCTTGGTCCTAGCTATCGTCTTCTCCCGAAGCGTGAGCGACAGAAGCCTTGCAGTGGCCGTGATCAGCTCTGTTATAGCGTTCTTAATGATGAGTGGGCTTCTCATCCGACTTGGGCTTCCGAGGATTCTGGGTTCGTAGCTC
Organism: Aspergillus wentii DTO 134E9; assembly: GCF_001890725.1. Lineage (NCBI taxonomy): Eukaryota > Fungi > Ascomycota > Eurotiomycetes > Eurotiales > Aspergillaceae > Aspergillus > Aspergillus wentii. The sequence continues at coordinate 1,105,296 of NW_024467839.1, forward strand.
ACCGGAAGAACCAGTATGAGGATGCTTTGCACCGTATCGAAGAAGACAGGCACGACTACGACCATCATATCGAGGCCTGCACTCGTACTATTCAACTCATCGAGCCTATTGTCCAGCAGTTCCTCGTCATGTCAGAAGCGGAGCGAGCGGCATTCAAACTCCCACCAGGCCTGGGTGGCCAGAGTGAGGCCATTTACCAGCGCGTTATCAAGAAGATCTACGACCGACAGCGCGGTGAGAAGATCATCCGTGAAATGTTTGAGAGGCCTTGCCATGTTCTCCCAATTGTTCTGTTCCGGCTGAAACAGAAATGCGAGGAGTGGAAAGCCAGCCAGCGCGAATGGGATAAGGTCTGGCGTGAGCAAATGCAGAAAGCTTACTGGCGTAGTCTGGACCACCAAGCCATTGCCAGCAAAGGAACGGACAAGAAGCTATTTGTTGGAAAGCACATCCAGAACGAAATTCAAAACAAGTTCGAGGAGAGCCGAAATCTGCGCAAGAGTGGATTTCAGGTCCCCAAGCACCAGTTCGAATTTACTTTTGACGACCCTGCTGTTCTCATCGATGCTACTCACTTGCTGTTAATATTTATTGATCGCAATTCTGCTGGGTTCGGTGCTGATCCCCAGAAGGTGATGGCATTCATCAAGGACTTCATACCGGTGTTCTTTGATATGGACCGCGACACGTTTCATGTTTATATGAATGAGCTTTCTAGCGAGACTCCCCCAGCCGAGGAGGGTGATGACGAAAGTATTGCCGCAGAGGAGGCATCCACTCCCCGTAGTCGCAAAGGCATCAACGGCAAGAAGATGGATCTCCTTCGTGATGTTTTGGAGCGTCGAAGCGAGAAGGCAAATCGGAGTGATAAACAAAGCAGTGCGCCCGCCAGCCGGGATGGCACACCAGACGCTGTTCTGATTCCTTCGACGCCAATTCCTGACCCTACAGAAACCTTCGACGTGGCGGAGCTGAAGTGGATGGAGCACCCAGGCCAGGGTAACTTCAACCTTCAGCGCGAGTACACGCTCAATGAGACGTATGAGAAGAAATTCCATCACTTGTACGCCAACTTGAGCATCTTCTGTTTCTTCCGCACCTTTGAGATTCTCTATTCCCGTCTGCTCCGCATCAAACTGCACGAAAAGGATGCTCATGAGGATGTGCGTCGTGCCCTGGTGGCAAAACCAGCCCAGGAGCTTGGCCTCATGGACAAAATCCCAACCGATTTCTTCTATGATTGCGACCCCAAGGCCAATCTGTATAACCAGATCGTGCGGATGTGTGAGGAAGTTATTAAGGGCGACATGGAAACTTCTCATTTGGAGGAGACACTACGTCGCTACTACCTGCGAAGCGGCTACCAACTCTACAACCTTGAGAAAATGTTCACGGGTGCAGCCAAGTTCGCTGGTGCCATTTTCAACGGAGATTCTAAGGATCGCAGCTCTGACATCATGAATCTATTCTTCAAGGAGCGGGACAAGGATGATACTACTCACAACCAGGAGATCCAGTACCGCAAGCAGGTAGAGAGGCTGGTTAAAGATGGTGATATTTATCGCATTACCTACGTAAGTACCAGATCTCTTGAGAGACGGCTTATCTTATCTAACCGGATGATGTTACAGCACCCTTCCTCGAAGAAGACTTCTATCCAGCTTTTGACGCCCGAGGACTCCACCTTGGAAAATGAAGAGCTGAGCCAGGAGGCACGCTGGTCGTACTATGTTTCTGCGTACACCATGCGCGATCCGACCGAAGGGGTTCCATTTTCTCAGATGCGCATGCCATTCTTGAAGCGGAACCTGCCTGGTAAACTGGACCAGGAAGAGGAGTACAACCGCTACTACCGCCCGCTTGTCCACCAAGACGGTCTCATCATCCGCATTTGCGCCAACAGCTATCATATCTTGTATGAGCCTGGAAGCTTGGACTGGTGGTGGCGCCCGACTGGTCCCCCGGAGGAATCGGCGGATGAGGCTGCTAAGGAAGAAGCGGCTGTCAAAGAAAGGCGGCGGGACCGCTTTACGGAGAAGTTTGTCAACAACCCCAGCTGGGCGCACGGGCTTAGCAAAGACCAAGTGGACGAGTCAAATCAACGTTTCCGTTCCTGGATCAAGGGTACTGAAACCGACAGTGGGGCTGGTGCTGCCGAGAAAGCTGCTCCAGAGACGAACAATGAAGACGCAGACATGCCTGACGCTGAAACGGGTACTTCGGAGCAGAAGGAAAAATAATGGCATTGCATTTGAGGATTTGCCGTGGCTAGGATTTGGATATTGACATGATATGAAAGCCTATCCATGGAGGTATGCGACCTGTCACAGCTTTACTTGGGGGTCAGAGTTTGATGGGACCTGCTGTTCCTCCGCCATGCTATCCACCTATTCTGCACAATTTGCCTGCATACTTTATGTTTTATTTTTCTCGATTTTCATTCTATGCTGTTCTTTTCTATGGTCATGTCTTTTTTTTTTTTCTTATTCCACAGCAGTGATTTTAACACGGCTGCATGAACAGCAAGCAATGTTAGGGTTGCAAATATGGGTTTACTGCTATTTTGAATGTCTACGGCTGACGGGGGATTCTGGTTCTCGTGGGTTGATGGCCAGATCGACCTTTTGACTTGAACAAAAACTCCGTCGAAGGGACTGTTTGGGCTGGTGTAGAGGGGGAACTGGAACGGAAGCACTATGGATTTTCTTTCTGTACTTGTACTTTAGGGAAACAAACGATTGATCACAATGTTGTTATCTTGATGGTCTACAAGACTGTATGCTCGTCGTCGTACTTGTCCCACAAATTCCCACTGATTCCCACTGAATCCGGGGTAGTCTTAATCCGACCCCACAAAGGGGGGATTGTATCAATGCACAGATGCCTGGTTTCCCCTCAGATTCTCTGCGACCGTCTGATGAATGCAGGGGCTGCCATTTGTCTGCTGTGCTTCATCTTGATCGAAAGCTCCAAAGCTCCGTGTGGCCGAGCAGCGATAACCGATACAGCCGAAACTGGGCCGTTGGTCCAGACCCGGAGAAGTCTCGGGATCCGCAGCGCCATAGAGGGGAGCTGGAGGTGAGTCGGGTTCCCGATCAGAGGGAGGATGGTGGCCGCAATTCATCAGAAACAGAGGAATCCAGGGATTGTTAAACTACTGGTCTCATTGACTTCAGATTTCCATCATCGCCAGAAACAAACAGGGAAAAATAGAGCAGAAATGGCTGGTTGTGGTGAAGGTGAAGCAGAATCCCGAGAATCGTCCGACATGACGTCAGCATGTTTTCAACTGGCGCTAAACCCAAAAAACCCCCACCCAATTCATCATGACTTTTGCTTGAATTGATTACAGGTAGAGTTACACTGAATATATCCGACATGCCATGGCAAGAATATCGCAGAATATAAAGAATGTAGAGGTGAAGATAGAGCTGTGGTGGTGCCAGTTCGTCAGTGTCGATCCCTCATCCATCGCATCCATATTCCATTGCTCCGCCCGAGGATAGTAGCTGGATGGCTTCGAGTGTCAATAATTACCTATAAGAATCAAAATTACTCTCCATTACATCCCCTTATCCGGCTCGAGAATCCCCACCTGCTCTTTTGCCCACGGGGCGTTGCTTTCTTTTTCTGCTCGTCCTATTTCAATCCTCTGGCTTCCCTCTATTCTCCCCAGATTCTTTCCCTTCTTTCTTTCTTCTTTCAACTCTCCTCTCCTTCCCCTCTCCACTCTCCACTCTTCCGTCATGTCTGCTTCTGCTCTTCTGAGAAGCCGTGTTAAGCGGCCTTCTTATCTCAGCAAGCTAGCCAAGGCTGAGGACCTCATTAGCCACTTCCCTCATGGCTCTTACATCGGCTGGTCCGGTTTTACGGGTGTTGGATATCCCAAGTACGTCTACTTCTTCAGTCTCTGCTTTTAATCAATGCTAATGCGTGCTTGCTCTATAGGAAAGTTCCCACGGCTCTCGCAGACCACGTCGAGAAGAACAACCTCGAAGGCCAACTCAAATATACACTGTTTGTTGGCGCCTCGTCCGGTGCTGAAACAGAGAACCGATGGGCACGATTGAACATGATTGAGCGCCGAAGCCCGCACCAGGTCGGCAAGGAGATTTCCAAGGGTATCAACACTGGTCAGATCAAGTTTTTCGATAAGCACCTGAGCATGTTCCCTTCGGATCTTACCTATGTAAGTATCGATAATGCCTATGACATCTGGAAGGAAGAACAGTTCTGATTGTTTGCTCCAGGGTTGGTACACATTGAACAAGCCTAAGAACAAGCTGGATGTTGCTGTGATTGAGGCTTCTGCCATTACGGAAGAAGGTGGCATCATCCCTGGTGCTTCCGTTGGTGCCTCGCCTGAGCTCATCAAGATGGCCGACAAGGTCATCATCGAAGTCAACACTGCCAGTCCTTCATTCGAGGGTCTGCACGACATTGCCATGCCTGAGCTTCCCCCTAACTCGAAGCCATACCTTGTCATGGCCCCCGAGGACCGCATTGGAACCCCTTACATTCCGGTTGACCCCGAAAAGGTTGTTGCCATTGTGGAGTCGGACTACCCCGACCAAACCCAGCCCAACTCCCCCGAGGATGAGGGCTCGCAGGCAATCGCCACCAACCTGATTGAGTTCTTGAAGCACGAGGTCAACCACGGCCGTCTGCCCAAGAACCTGCTGCCGATTCAGTCTGGCATTGGTAACATTGCCAACGCTGTCGTTGGAGGTTTGAGCAAGGGTGGTGCCGACTTTACCAACCTCAAGGTGTGGACTGAGGTGCTGCAAGACTCGTTCCTCGACCTCTTCGATAGTGGTAACTTGGACTTTGCCACGGCTACTTCAATCCGTTTCTCTCCCGATGGATTCAAGCGTTTCTATGACAACTGGGAGAAGTACGCCGACAAGCTGCTTCTGCGATCCCAGGCAGTGTCCAACTCTCCCGAGATTATCCGTCGCTTGGGATGCATTGGCATGAACACCCCCGTTGAAGTGGACATCTACGCCCACGCCAACAGTACTTGCGTCATGGGCTCTCGTATGCTGAACGGATTGGGAGGTTCCGCCGATTTCCTGCGCAGCTCCAAGTACAGTATCATGCACACACCTAGTACCCGGCCTAGCAAGACCGACCCTACTGGTGTCAGCTGCATCGTGCCCTTCTGTACTCACATTGACCAGACTGAGCACGACCTTGACGTTGTGGTTACAGAACAGGTAAGATATCTGATCATCGTGTTTAATGCTCTTGCTAACTTGACTAGGGTCTCGCTGATGTCCGTGGTCTGTCTCCTCGTGAGCGTGCTCGCGTCATTATTAACAAGTGCTCGCACCCCGACTACAAGCCCATCCTGGAGGACTACCTGGACCGGGCTGAATTCGAGTGCCTGAAGAAGGGCATGGGCCACGAGCCTCACCTGCTCTTCCAGGCCTTCAAGATGCACCAGAGCTTGGCCGAGAATGGCACCATGAAGATCAACAGCTGGGAGTAAATTAGGGATGACACATAAAAAAAGTTCTCCTACGTAAATATACCAGGGAATTGATACATAGTCTCATGGACTGGCGATACCGGGTTCGTTTGATTGGGTTATTTATTGTACGTCTTATTAGCGATCTGTATTTAATGACATCAAATATCACTTCATTATTCATCGATGATACTCAAGGAAGTAGTAGACGGCGAGTATAGGGATAAGCTGGCGGGAATAAGACGGGGATAAGCAGTCGCGGGATAAGCAGTCGGGGCAACAAACCATCCGATCAGCCATTAATAATATTGAAGATGGCTATAAATACTGTGCTTGCTGGATGAAAGAAAAAGAACAAGACAAAAAAGCAATAATCCAAAATGACTTCTCGATTCACCTCGATCAACAAACTGGCCGGAACCCGCGTGCTCATCGTGGGAGGCACATCAGGCATTGGATTCGGAGTCGCCCGGGCAGCTCTGGAACACGGCGCATCCATCATCATCGCCAGTTCGCAGTCGACCAAGGTAGAGGCAGCACTTTCCAGACTACGCGAGACATACCCAGAAGAAGAGTACACGAACCGGATAGCAGGGTTTACATGCGATCTGGGCAACGAGGAAACAGTCGAAGCAAACGCAGTGCAACTACTCAAGAACGCAACATCACCAAACATCTTCCCATCCACAACCTCATCATCACCATCATCAGATATAATCCCCCTCGACCACATCGTCTACACAGCCGGCGACGTCCCGGAAGCCCACCCCCTCACGTCCCCCGCGTTGAACGTCGCCTACATCCACAAAAACAGCACCACCCGATTCCTAGGCGCGCTCTTCCTCGCCAAACACAGCATCCCCACCTACCTATCCCCATCTTCAACCTCCTCGATAACCTTCACCTCGGGGACAAGCGCCACCAAGCCGATAAAGGGGTTGGCCGTGCCCGCCGCGATGCTGGCAGCGGTGGAGGGGCTTACGCGCGGACTGGCGGTGGATTTGGCGCCGGTGAGGGTGAATGCTGTTTCGCCAGGTGCGGTGATGACGGAGTTGTTGGAGAGGTTTCTTGGTAATGATGACCAGAAGAGGGAAGGGCTGTTGGGGATGTTTGCGAGGGAGACGCTGGTTGGGGGGGTTGGGAGGGTGGAAGATGTGGCGGAGGCATATTTGTATCTGATGAAGGATGGGTTTGTGTCCGGGGTTGTGCTGGAATCGAGTGGGGGGAGGTTGTTGAAGTGATTTATTCATTAATATACAAGTTTATATTATATTCATTGAATGTTCATGTTGATGCTGATAACCCTAACTCCAATCATAACTTATAACATATCATTGAGTAGGAGGCCGATAACTCCCCCAGAGCAATCTACATCATCAGCGTCATCATCATATAATACAATACTCAAGATATATGGTAACTCACCGACTCACAACCCCCCAAAGACCAGCAGATTCCTCTCCTGTCCGTTTCGCCCAGCCATGGTCGACGTTGTATTGTTTGACGTCTTGGAGACCGGCGAAGAGACCTCGTCCGGATGTAGCGTGCTGAGTAGCAGTTATTAGTTAGTAATACATATAAATATGTGACTGATAATGACATACACGATGTTGCTGTTCATTCCTGACCCAGAGATCCGAGCCGAAGTCATTTTGGGGTCGTGATGTTTTGGACATGGTTGTATAGTATATATTGCAGATGAGATGTGATGAGATACAGTTGTTGTTACATTCTACCACTTTATATACCTATATCTATAACTATACTATGCAGATATAGATATCATGATACAGGCAATCCAGTATCCGAATCACCTCACCAACACCAAATGCCATATTGAATTGACTTGAGTGTCGGTGGTGATGATGATGCTGCTTACAGTGGCTGTCGGTGATAGCATGACAACCAAACACCACCAATCAAAACAAATGGATTATTATTGCCTTTCCGATGGAATCAAAAACTACGAATCAAGATGAGATGTTAAACAGTGGCTGTGAAGAAATGGCGTGGTTTTGGTGGGTGAGATCGGGGATGTGGTGTGGTGTGATGGTGGCATGATGATGGTATGATTGATGAGGATGAGTATAAATATGCCACTCTTTCTCTTCTCTTTAGTATTATTTATTTCTATATTATTTTATAGATAGAAATGAAAGACGTAGTAGTTTCATCTTCAAGAAAACATACTACAGTGATATTTTGCAGAGGCATCTGCTCATTTACAGTCTACACTATGGAAGTAATATCCAGTCTGTTGCAGTATCTTTAGAACTCCAGATCTGAAGATCTAGACACGCACATGACTTGGTCCAACTCCTGGAATAAGGAGAAACGAGTCATTTATCGATTTCCTCAGATCGATAGAATTGATCTCGATATTCAGCCTTGAGAAGTACCGAAAAAAAGACATTCTTGATTAAGGGGCTGGCAATATCAGATTCAGACCCCCACTGAATAATAATAACCTCATATCCCCCCCTAACAAGTAAGACATGTTAACCAGATGCATCCAACTCCTATTTAAACGCGCATCTCATAGACTCAGGCTAAGCCTTGTATCCAGGGGCAACTTGGCCGACTATCACGGTCTGTTCGCCCGCAGTGGAGAGCGGCGAACATTGGCAGCCATGGAGAAGATTCAATCAGGGAGGGATTGGCAGGTCGAGACCTTTCGACTCTTGGCTTCATATTCTGGCTCGTATGGAGATGGTAGAGATTATTATTTTGATTCAGAGCACGAGGAAATTAGGTAGACTACGGAGTCGATGGTTGTATTGATTCGGATAATCGGAGTCTCAAAGTCTATACAGTGTTGCCTACAGAGTACAGACAGAATACTCTCTGTAATAGACAGTAGAATCATCTCCACGACATCCCACAGTGGATCAGCGGCTGTCCATGGATCGATGGCGATGATTATCGAGAGCTGACGAGTTGTGGGATCGCCACCGATGCGAGATAACAGTCACACTCGCAGTCAACGGCAGATGAGGATGTTCGAGATGACGAGTCCATCACAGTCGACATATATTAGGTAGGTTCATCCCGGTTCTTTCAGGGGACTCGAGCTACAACTACATTTTCAACTGCAACTGCAACGTGGACATGACATCCTGATTCCTGAGGAACGATACTGCCGGCCAGAGCTGACCCAGTTTATTCTTGATTCTGATTTCGACTCCATCGCAATTAAACATTCCAAGATTGACTGTCTTGGACTCATTCCGACAACCGAAGAAACAGGAAAATAAATACCACAGCGGCTAGCAGGCAATAATCAGCGAATCGTCTAATAATATTGGTTTTGCGACCAGTTCGGTCACCCCAAAAGTGGGAGAGTGGAGCCCCGGAAATTAAAGCTCACTGCGGCAAGCCAATCACAGTCACGATTAAAATTAGGTGGGTCCGGGGCTATACCGTTCCTGCAATAGATTGGGACGGCGGGAAAGTCTGGGCTCCACCGGGGCTGCAGCGGCGGAGAAGGGTTTCCCTTGTGTTCCAGTCAAGCAGGGGCAAATGCAGTCTGCAGTGTGAGAATGCCAACAAACAGACAACAAACTGACACGATGGTTGAATGGGAATGGAGTGAGGAGACAGTCTGAATCAGATGAGTTGTAAGTGACTTGGGTCGAATACTGGTGGAAATTGGGCGAGAAATGGAGGGTTCTTTGTTGTTGTTGGCAAGACTGGGCAATCTAGTCGTGCTAGTACCACAATAATACTGTCGTGGCAGACATAGTCTGGATAGGAACAGTTATCCATGGTCTCTGGCAGCAGATAATATTATTCAGGACTTGTCTGTACCCTGGCTATCTGGTATGCATCCTGTGACTTCATTGTTTATCCTGTTCCGTGGTACAGATGATATTCAGGAACAGTGACTTCAGATCATACTACAAAGATATACCTACACAAGATAGTACCTAGTAGAGAGTACCTACAGTATGCTGACAACAGTGGACAACCCGGACAGGAGTCTCGTATTGTAACAGACTGACTCTCTCAGTACAGAGTCCAGTACTGAGCCAGAGTGAGACAAATCAACTCTGTTGTCTCTGTCCAATGGATTCTCTCCCCCACCCCTATCCGAGCCGTGCGGGACAACCACTGGATAAGCCACCCTGGGCGGACCCAGGAGGGGCTCCAGTCTGCCAGCCAATAGCCACTCGCCGGTGCCTGACTTTTACACCGCCAGCAGCTCCTGTTCCTGCGCCCATCCACGCAGATGCCCCTTTTAGGCCGGCTTAGCCCCGTTTAGGCCCTGCTAGCCCTGGGCCAGACCCTCGCCGCCGGCCAATCACAGCTTCAGGGGCTGCGAATCGCCCACGATCCCGCCGGCTTCTCGTTTTTGTTACGCCCCGTTTGGGCCCTTTTCTTCCCCCCGTCGGTCGCCTTTTTCTTCTCTTCTTCTTCTTCTTTCTTTCCCCCGGTTTTTTTCTGTCTATCATCTCCTGGTTGAACGCGAAGCAAGAGAGAAAAAGGCCGTTGCGCCCCCCCCTTCGCCTTTTCATTCTTACGTCGTTCCTTACGATCATCCATTGACCACCGCTTCACTCGTTCAGCGGGCATTCATTCGTTTAATACTTGACAGAAAAGAAAACATCAGAAAACCCTTTCTAACCTCCTTCCCTTCTCAACCAGCATTATGAAGGGTGCTATCTTGGCCACCGCGGCCGCCCTCGCGGGCACTGCCCTCGCTGATGTCGCCCACATGCGCCGCCACGGCCACGACTCTTTCCACCAGCGTCGTGCTCTCGAGGCTTCCAGCTCTGCTGCTGCTGCTGATGCCACCTGCGGCTGCTCCACCGAGGTCGTTACCTTCTACGGCTCTCCTACCTGTAAGTAGCAATTGACTCAATTGGATGGGAATAGCTTCAAGAATACTAACTAGTTCAGTGGTGCCTGTCTCCTCTACCGCTCCTCCCGCCCCGTCTCCCACCGAGACTAGCAGCGAGACTCCCACCCCCAGCAGCACTCTCACCTCGACTGCTGTGACCACCCTCCACTCCACCAGCTACAGCACCGTGACTGTCCACGTCACTCCTTCTGCTCCCGCTCCCGTGGAGTCCTCCGCTACTCCTGAGGTCTCGAGCTCCAGCTCCGTCGAGGTTTCGACCCCCGAGACCACCTCGACTCCCGCTCCCGTGGCTCCCACCACTACCTCGACTCCCGTGGCCGTTGCTCCTACGACCACCCCTGAGCCTGAGCTCCCCACCAACCCGGTGACCAGCTTCTCCTCGACCGGTGTCTACACCATTCCCGCTACCACTCTGACTGTCACCGACACCACCACTGTCTGCAATGCCAACAGCGCTGAGCTGCCCAGCGGTTCCCACACCATCGGTGGTGTCACCACCGTCGTCGAGACCGCCACCACTGTCACTTGCCCGTACGCCACCGTCAAGCCCACCGGTTCCACCGTGACCAGCGTTATCGAGACCACCACCTACGTTTGCCCCTCCGCCGGTACCTACACCATTGCCCCCATCACCACCTACGTGCCCTCCAGCACCGTTGTGGTCTACCCCACCCCGGCTACCTTCACCCCCGGCACCTACACTCGCCCTGAGCACACCGTGACCGCTACCCGTACCGACATCACCTACATCTGCCCCACCAGCAGCTCTAACCTGCCCACTTCCACCCCTCCTGCTACCAGCTCCACCGTCCCTGCCACCACTGCCGTCCCTGCCACCTCCGCCGCCCCCAGCAGCTCTAGCTCTAGCTCTGCTCCCGCCCCCAGCTCCACCGGTGAGGTTGGCGGAACTCGCATGGGTATGACCTACTCTCCCTACACCAACGGTGGTGACTGCCAGTCCAAGGACGAGATCGCCAAGCACGTCGCGGAGATCAAGCAGAAGGGCTTCACTCACGTCCGTGTCTACTCCACTGACTGCAACGGTCTCGAGTACATTGGTGAGGCTGCCAAGCAGAACGGTCTTAAGATGATCATCGGTGTCTTCATCTCCAGCACCGGTGTCTCGGGCGCCCAGGACCAGGTTACTTCCATCGCCAAGTGGGCTCAGTGGGACCTTGTCTCTCTCGTCGTTGTCGGTAACGAGGCCATCCAGAGCGGTTACGCCGATGCCTCCAGCTTGGCTGGTCTCATCTCCTCCGCCAAGTCCACCTTCAAGTCGTCTGGCTACACCGGTGAGGTTACCACCACTGAGCCCATCAACGTCTGGGAGCAGTACAGCAGCACTCTCTGCAATGCTGTCGACATCGTCGGTGCCAACCTCCACCCCTTCTTCAACGCCGACACCACCGCCGACCAGGCCGGTACTTTCGTCAAGTCCCAGTTCGAGCTCCTGAAGAAGACCTGCCCCGGCAAGGACATCCTCAACTTGGAGACCGGCTGGCCCAGCGAGGGTAGCGCCAACGGCAAGGCCGTTCCCGGTAAGGAGCAGCAGGCCGCCGCCATCAAGTCTCTCGCCCAGGAGGTCGGTGACAAGTCCGTCTTCTTCTCCTACGCCAACGACCTGTGGAAGGACGCCGGTGAGTTCGATGTCGAGCGCTACTGGGGCTGCATCGAATCCTTCGTTTAAGAAGTTCACGGCTCTTTAAACATGTACAGATGGTTTGGAGTTTGATATCATTCTTCTGTCGCCTTGGGTTCTTGAATGCGACAGCACCTTATGTTTTTTCTTTTTCTCTTCTCAGTATACTTGAATGTTCATGTAGTAGATATAACTTTTATTATTTCATGTGTGTCTACTGATCGGGTTGCATCCATTGTTTTCTATGTTTGATCTTAGTCCTTGTATATGTGCTAATTCCATTGACGGATTTCTTACGATCAACCTGTTGTAGAGTAATCTAATCATTCCTTAATCTGATTCTCTATCTTAATTCACTAGTTTGATATGATCACAATCAGTATAGTAACTCAGCAGTATGAAACTTTGTCTATGAATATCGACGTGAATTTCTCTATCTGACCATGATAATTCATCGACTTTTATATTCCTATTCACACAATCCCACAACATATATACTGCCATATTCTTCTCTTCCTCTTCCTTTCTCACCAACCCTCCAAGGCCTTTTTCATGGCTCTACAAATCCATCAGCATAAGCCCTTTGCAATACCTTTTCATCTCCATAACATGACCCACCCAACTGCCGTCATGACTTATCCTCGCTCAACCAGGGCAGGTGGAGGTTCCCTGTGTCGCGTAGTTTGCAAACAAGCATTCAAAGTTCTGGAACGATAACATCGAACTCTTTCCCGACGACCACAGCTTCCCACGAAGAGCGAGAGAGATCCTCTGCATGGAGCGTATCTTCCCTCTCCCTGAACCCTTAACGATGGTCTCGTACAGTGCAGTTAGCACTTTCTTCGATAAGTCCGTGTCTTACGGCTCTTATTACAGTGTCCCTGAATCTCTCTCGAGATACGTGATAGCAGTGGAGGCTGATGTATGTTTCCCCTCCTTATCCTTTCTATATGCTGCTTTTGCAAATGGTAGATTTGGGTTAATGGTGCAGACGATACGATACTTCGGCCTCTGCGGACTGAAAGTTCAATGCTGGTTTTGGAATGCACTCCAGCATTACGCAAAGCTATGAAGGGTCAACCTGATGGGATTGGGGTTCCATATATATCGCAGATAATGAAATGTGTTGGGCTGGATGATGGTATGTCACGTTCATTCTTGGTATATTCGTCTGCTTTGCTAACGATCACGAGATGCAGCGATACCAAGACGAGACCACCGAGCCATTAGGTTTTGGCTTATACAAATCGCCGAACCGATGTATCGCAGATATCAATTATATTGGACTTCTACAACGGGATTGAATCCCACGCTCACGCTACTCGTGCAGGGGTCGATATGGCCTGCTGTGGAATGTAAGGCTGGATAGCCTACATTAGACGATAGAGATAGCTCTGCACCATGTCATGATGAGAACCTGGTTCATGAATTTCCCAGATTGGTATTGATTCCTTTTCTAAACTTACACTCTAGTTCTGTGGGGAAAATACTAACTCAGTCAGGTCATCTTATTAGATATTCTCGTCGATTTCTTTCCCCGAATATGGGCTTATGCCACACAACGAGACGTGGTTCTTCATGAGGGAAGACGCATGGTACTTTAAAGTGTCAAAAGCTATACCAGCAACTCGCACAACAATCAGGAAACAGCCATCGTTACGAAAATGCTATTTGTATCTTGCCACCATGGCAAAGAGCACTAGGCATGAGCATGACCTAAATGAAAAAAGGGTACAATAGGAGTCAATACTCCCTTGGTGATCGACGTCACGGAGACGGGAAACTTTGATCGACAGAACCAACGACCTGGCCATGGAGGCTAGCCAGCAATGCCGCGAACATAGCACATGCATGTTTCTTGCCTTCGAAAGGCCCCGAACCAGGAAGGCCATACTATACCGTCATCACCACGACAAGCGAACACCCGGAAGATGCTTCCCAAAGGCCCACACCCGATCTTCATGTCCTGTCAATGGCCACCATACGAGACGAGCTGACGTATAACCCTTGGGTATCTCGACAAACGACAGATCGATAAAGATAGACTTTTTCAACGAAACTGGAACCAGACGGTGTGGTCTGCCTGCCCTGACAACAACGAACTGCTACAAGGGCAAAAGACAAACGGCTAGAATTCAAAGCCAAGGACCCAAATATCTTCTATACGCCATCGAAAAAGCGAAGAGGAAGAGCAGCTAACTCTCCGAGAGAAAAAGGTGTTGGTTGGATGGCTGTCGCTTGCCAGCCATCTATCGAAGAATATCCAGCAACAGAATCCCATCTCGACTGGTTTTATTCATTACCAGCTTAGTTCGAGCATCTTCGTTCAACAGTCTGACTGTCGCTGTCATGCTGCGTGCCAAATGGTATTGAAAAGTCAACCTTTGAGGTCCAGCTCAGCAAAACAAACCTCATCCAGGCCAACGATTTGGGGGTTGGAGTATACTGCCCGAAGGAAGCGTGTGTGGCTGCCGGTGCTTCGCTCTGTATGGTCTGATATGATGATCTGATATTAGTTTCTTTCATTCTCTACTTCTACTGTAATACGATCCTGGTTTAGTTTTATCAAATGGAGATCTGCATTCCTTTTCTCGCACGGGTCACATTCCATCCATTGACATCTGATGATCTGAGACAGTGGGTATTTGAATAGAATAGAATAAGATAAAATAAAATATTACTCTGTGCAGATCAATCATTGCTCTATCTATACAGTAGATGCCATTACCATGACAGAGAAATCGACCTCATTAAGAATGATAGATAAGTTAGATACATACATACAAGGCGATGAATAAACAAAGTCAAGCCTTTCTCTTTATCCAGTTTCTTCGTAGCAGGCGTGTGATTGGAACCCCCGCTATCGCATTATTGTTTATTTATCTTGTCTTCCTCCTCGCGACCGACCGATCAGGTATCGAATTTACTTTCTCTGGCAGGTCTGTTTATGGTCAGTTAGTATATTCAATTCTTTGAAAGAAAGGGAGGATGATTGAAACATACGTTGTCAGCACCGCAGACCAACCAAGGGCAGCAGAATTTCTGGTCGGGGATCATGGTAAAGTTGCTAGGGGTTGCGTTGCTGCACTTAGCACCGACCTGTTTATTTGATTAGTCTGGTTTATGTTGCTTTGGGTAGGAGGTTGGGGATGTGCTCACGCCGACGCAGGACTTCTGGACAGCGTCAGTGCCGGGGTGGGGGACGGCCATGGCGACGCCGGCAATGAAAGGGAGGATGGCGAGGAAACGCATGATGATTGTTTATTATGAGTGGATGGGTAAGATCTGAGGAAGCCAAGTGGTTAGAATTTTGTTGATTGATTGATTGAATCCCTTGATTGGGAAAGAAAAGCAAAGAAAACATACCTGGAGATGGAGGGAAAAGCACGAGGAAGAGAGGGACAACGTGGGGGAGAGAGAAAGGGGAATCAAAACAGTCTTAAAGAGGAGAGAAAGCGAGTTGGTGATAGTCAGGCACCCTTATTCTTATTTAAGAATCACCAAGAAGAGCTCCTCTTTTTCTCCTCAATCGTCGGATGGAATATTTTTGGAAATATGACAAACAGTACGCACAAAGACCGACAGCATACAATCTGAAACGCAACCGATGGACCAACAGTCGAGCCGAAGTCGCGATTGGCCCTGCTGGAGAGCTTCATGGAGAGCTTTTCCCCATCGCGGTGTCATTCAGGAGAACGATCTGCAGTGGCGATGGATCAGGGCCATCTTGGCAGGACAATTGTCCAGCTTGTTGGAGGCGTAAGGGATACGATGCCTAGGAGTTGCCGCGATGGGCAATGATTGACTCGCCTGATGGAGCCAATGCAGGAACCATGAGATCGTCTATCAGTCCGCTTCTCGCCAAAATCAAGATGGTGGATGGATCAGGAGAGATGAGGGGATAGCAGTGTCCCCCATGACGTCGTCGTAACTCTTCACGTTGCACAAACGCAGCCACTGGTTAAATTTCCGAATCGTCAGGTTAAAACAATAATTTGCGAGTTTCCAATATGATACAAATGACTGATCAATTCAACTCTTGCGGTCGGAGAATTGCTTCGTCTGACCCTGAAACTCATCCAATATGCAAGCCATGCTCAAACCAGGGAAAATAGGAAAATATCAAAACCAACGCCATGATTCCACCCGCTGTGTCCATGCACAGGATACCCAAAACCCCAAAATGAGAAACAATAAACAGAAGACATGATGAATGAATGTGATGCAGATGGAGATAGCCCGGCTCAAAAATCCATAATGAAATTGACCAAGAAAAATGCAGATGGTATGTGTTCCTGGTATCGAACAAATGAACGAAATCAACAAATGACTCGTAGATTTAAAAGATGAAAGAGGGCCCAAATGCTGAAAACCCCGACGGCGCTGTACAAGAAATCGCTCAAAAGATGAAATGGAGAAAATATGATGACCACGATGGAATAGATCTGATGATACGTATTAAATCATGGCGAGTCTGTCGGCCACGAGGAAGTGGTGAGATGGAGACGAGAAGCCGTGGTGTCGTGGCAAACTAGAAAATGCTAAACCTTTTGAATTTGCTGCCTTTACCACACTGTCAGCTCAGTCTACGCAAGAAATTGCTCAGAACGAACATACCTGACTTGCGATTTTGTTTCTTCCCTTCACTTACAGCGCCCGCTGCAGCCATGACCGGGTTGGCACCATCCGCGGCTGCCTGGATCGCGGCAATTCGATGCATCGCTCTCGCATCGCCTTGATCGGCTGCTTTGACATACCACACATTGGCTTCCAGGGGATCACGGCGACAGCCAATGCCCATCTCGGTGAAGTATCCAACGGCGTACTGCGCCTTGGCCAGTTCTACAAAACTTCAATCAGTATCGACTCAAAATTGACCATCAGGGAACATACCAAGTTCTGCCGCACGCTTGGCCCATTCATATGCTTCACTCTCGTCCTTGTCCAGAATAGGTTCAGCACCTACCAAATACCACGCACACAGAGCCATCATGGCCAATGGGTGTCCCCGCTGTGCAGCGCCAGTGTAGAAATGAATGCTCAGTGCAGGGTCTCGCGGGCAATTCAGCTTGCCATGTTCGTACGCGTCTCCCAGGCGGTAACAGGCCTCGTCGTGTCCCAAATCGGCCGACTTAGTGAACAGCTGTGCTGCATAAGATGGATCGGGAAATACATCGTCACCATAGCCCGCCTCATGC
Organism: Aspergillus wentii DTO 134E9; assembly: GCF_001890725.1. NCBI lineage: Eukaryota > Fungi > Ascomycota > Eurotiomycetes > Eurotiales > Aspergillaceae > Aspergillus > Aspergillus wentii. The sequence continues at coordinate 1,122,464 of NW_024467839.1, forward strand.
AGCAAGCCTAGTTCGTACGGTGCCGAGTTGTACTGCATATCAGAGGATTCCGTTGCGCGCTTCATCCATTTCAAGCCTTCCCGGTAGCGCTTGCCCAGGCCCATGTCTCCTGAGAGACAGGCCTTGGCCATGCGCATCATGGCACCTGGATGGTTCTTGGATGCTGCTTGACGGTAGAATTGCACAGCTCTGGCAGCATCAACCCGGTTTCCCCAACCAAACTCATAGCAAAGAGCTGCTCTGTAGCACGCTTCGATATGTCCATGTTTGCTTGCCGCGACAAAGAGAGGAAATGCTCGATCATAGTCTTCTTTGCCCTTGCTGAATAGCCCCGAAGCATAGCCGTCACCCAGGTAGTACTGCGCGAAAGGATAGCTGCGATCGGCAAGGCGCTGGAGAATGGATCTAGCTTCTCTCAAAAGACCGGCTCGGGTGATCTCAGACTGATTCTCACTTGACGTACTCTTGCCTTTGTCAAGCTCATCAGCAGGCATCTCCAACATCGCATTGAGCATGAAGATCGCAAACTCGTACTGGACAGCGGGGTCATCTGTTTTCTTCACATTGGCCAGATACATGTCAAACGTCTGCTTATGGCTAAGCAAGGATGCGTTAGTTCCAACCGATGATCGAAGATGGGCATTGCCCAATTGGACCGGCGCGGGACCGGGCTGAGGATACGGGGCACTGAGGAGCTCGGCAAAGGACAGAGGGCGAGTATCGGGAGATGAGGTAGAATGTCTAGATGCCGAGCGAGCATGCAGACGCGGAGATGCCTGGGGCGAAAAGTTCCGCCCCTGACGACCAAGATCCGAGCCAGATGAATATGGAGAATGACCGGGTCTTCGTGGACTAAGATAAGGGCTGTAGCCGGAGGAATTATTAGCAGGCGTTGCTGCAGATACTGATAGGAAGCCCTCGGAGTTGCGGTAGGGCTGGTGATGGTACTGCAGAGGTTCGTAACCATCCGATCCGTGAGTTGTGCTATCTAGACTCCCACGAGAGGAGCTATTGTGACTGCCACTCTGTGCATCACGCTCGGATGATGAGTCCCTCTTCTTTCCAAGGCCTGATTCATCCTTCACTTGTGAATCGCCGACCGACCACGAGCCGCTGTTAGCAGGTGTATGTACATACGGGACGGAAACCCGGTGAGAGTCATTGCGCTGTGAAAACCCAGCATCGGAGGCTTGTTGAGGCGTCGGCGCTTGGTCTTCAAGCGACATGTGTGAAAAGGCAGATGTGGGAAGCGGTGGTATCTCATAATCGGAGGGACCATCGATCTTTGGCGGCGAAACGAGAGAATTGCCTACCACGGGAAGATTTCCTGACTGCGATGCAGAGGAAGGTAATGCCTTCCGTACAACGCCCAATCCCATGGGTCGTTTTGGATTTGATCGGGATTGTGAGACGGGCGGAGAGGATCTTAAGTAGACCGGAGGAGGAGATGAGAGAGAGTGGCGGTGTTCTCCTACTACCGGACCAGCCATCTTTCTCAAAAATAGTGTAAAACGAGTGTTATTGGGACTCTATCCTCCTGAGCCAAAATAGGTATCGCAAAGCGAGTGTCGGGTTATATGGTTGGCATGGAGAGTTTGTATGCGGTCATATGTGCGGAGTAGGAGGGAGAGGGCTGGGAGGTTGGAGGGGATCTGCGACTAATAACTGAGGCGCGTGGAAGGAACGGTATTAGGACGTCCACAGCGGTTGGCCAGTGATATCAGAGGAATTGAGGGGGTATCAAGGTGCTATCAGGTCGTGGAGAAGCTGAGCAGATCGATGGGTCGTTCGGATAGAGGGTCCACCACCTGTAGCAAACATTAGACGGCTTTTGTTCCTCCCGAGCTGCCTTGCAGACAGTGCATTCCATACCTGCGAGTGACCAAAATCATGAGAATGAAAGAAAGTAAGAAGAAAAAAAAAAAAAAAAAAACGAATGATGGATGCCTGGCAGATCCGATGAAGCCTCAATTGCCTGCTGGACAACAAGAGAGAATGGGCGAGAGGAGATTCGTCTGTGACAAAGATTTCCCCCACTTTTTTGCTGGTCCCTTCTTTTTCGTTCTTAGTTTTCAACCGATTGGGAGAAGATGGACGGAAAATCCTCGCTACTGTGGCAAATAGACGATGGTCAGCAGTGATATCATTTCTTTTTCTTTTGACGCTTTGCTTTTAGTTGGGAAATTCGAGAAGAATGGTCACATCGCACGAGGCTAGCTCGACGTACCACTGTTTCAGCTGAAGAAGGCAAACGAAGCGAAGGAAAGAGAAGGGGAAAAAAGAAAAGAAACGAGAAAAGACAGTCTTTCTCTGACGATTGAGGCAACTGAGGGGAAGACGAGGAGCAGAAGCGAAGGTGTTTCTTTTTCAACTGCCGTGGCTGAGACCGACGCCAGACAGACGATCGATGGACGCTTCTTGGCGGCCACGATTTGAATCTCAATCGACAGGTTCCAGCGCAGTCAGCTTAAAATAACACCGAGGATACGGAGCGTTATTACAGCCGACTGACTTTTCCCCATGCCTGCAATATTCGATAATGCATATCCGATGTTGTTCATCCCGGTCTATTGAATCTTCCTCCATCCGTGCGCTCGAAGCGGGCAGAATCCCGACTATCGCTAGGCTGGGCCAAGGGAAACAAAGAAACGGTGGCCACCCGCCATATTACGATGATGCTATTGGCACATATTCCGCTCTGATGCCTGTTGTCAACATGGAAATTCGAAGCGATGGTTATGACTAACAATAATACCATCGTACGGGGTTCTCCGGGTTGATATTTGGCATCATATCTCAAGCTACTATATCAAGTTATCCACCGCCCGTCGACTGCATCGCATTCTCCACCTCCAGCATACATACACATCACATATAATTCCAATTCCAATCCACCGGCACCTACAACGTGGCTGACCAGGATTGTTGGAAATGACCGGTCTGACGATTCATGCCCATTGCGAATCCTCACTTCGATTGAGCCTCACCGTATCGATTTTTCGTAACAATGAGATCTCCGGTTTAGATGCAGGTCCCGCTATCCATAAAGTTCACCAGCATGGACGGGGTACGATCTATCAGGGCGGCTGGATATGTTGATCAGTTTCTTTTTTAAATCAGGTCGCAACATCGGATGGAAGATATTAGGGCAGAAATGCATATTTTAGTTGTATGATCGCCAAATGAATTGTTCTCGGGGATCTCAGATCGTCGTTGCCGACTGTCTGCTTACGAGGACCAGCAGAATCAGGATGGATAATCCTGGATGGCAGATCTGCTTCCTTGCATATGCTTTTCGCATTACATCATCAGGCTGAGGATGTCGCCATTCTTGTAACAATGCAATTCGTTATCAGAATCCAGCTGTACCTTGTCCTGAAACTGGATTCCATCCGCATGGCCAAACGCAATGCTCTATACTGTACATGATATGTAGGTGTGATACAGAAGAGACGCGCGTGGAATTGCCAACTAACCGTGTTTCTTTTTATTCCTGGCCCTGGATCTACATCTGCCTGATAAAATTAGCAATTTTTTTTGCCTCTTCTTATTTTTTCTTAATTCCCATCGACTTGGAGTGAGCTTGCCTTACCCCATAGTATAGTGAGACTGTCAGCATATATGCACAGTATACCTGAAGTGTGGCGTAGTTACAATGTGGTTTCCCCTCTTTTGGTGGACTGAAAATAGAACAGAGGAATTTAGCTTTGTCGAGATGCATGCATGCTGTATGGAGCTCTTCTAGGCCACCATAATCGTATCTCGGAAGTTCCTGGGTCATAATATTTAGAGCCTCATATTACTCTGCCAGCACCTACTCTGTATGCTCTTTAATATGTAATACTGTTATTGATGATATTATCCCATTTACTGTATCTGCATGATATCCCCTCGTGGATGAATAGACTCTGTAGCTTAACGTTGAGATCTTTTTGGAGGGGCGCAAATCATGGATCAAAAAATGGAACAGCGACAATGCCTAAATTATCTAATTGGCCATGTTTCCCCACAACCACACCAAACAGTGCTAGTGGCTGTCATGTCCCGGGTGGGCTGGCCAATTATAAATTACGTGACTGTAACCTTCCAGGATCGAATCAACCCGTGGGCTCCACCAGCTGCTGCTGATTGGTGGAAAGCCCGGTCTTTTGCTCGGCCGGGCAGACCAATTGCCCCTAGCGACGCACATGGCCGCGATGATGGTATTGTTTGTGTATGGCATGATTTGATACAGCGTTGGCCACCGGCTCGATTCTTCTGTGACACTCCAGAGGCAAAGCAGCAGAGGTAGCATCGCTCTGGCATAGCACTAGCTGGCGAATATCCATTCCTGCTGATTTATTTCATACAGACAAAGGCAGCTTTTTTAGCTCAGTTGCAAACCCCGTGATGCCTCTGTTTTAGGCAAGGGACTGGCCATTCTTCCATAGAGTATCGCAGCTTATCTCCACACAAACATCATTCGACTCTGTTGTCCCGCAGCTTTTTCTCCCCTCAGATCCCATCCCATCGCGGATTTTCTTCATCTGTTTCCTGTTGCTCTCTGGGTTTCTGCGCTGGTCGGGGATAATCATTTGTGAAGCCGCTTTGCTTGCTTTAGGCTGTCTCAGAGGGCTCTCTAGTCCAATCACTGAATCACTTCGCTGTTCTCCTCCAGCTGATCCTCAGCGCCGACCATCGTTTACGACAAATATTCTGCGAGTTGCAACCGCGCGACTGTCGTTTCGGTTATTTGAAATTATAGCGCCCCTGTATATTCTATCGTTATCGGAAGACTCGATCGCATAGGCCGGGGTTGGAGAGGGTTTGTTTCACCTGGAACAGAGAAATTTACGTCGCATCGATCGATCAGATCACTCGGATTCCGACTTACGACTTTTACGCTGTTTACGAATTACCTGATTTATTGATTATTCTTTCTTTCACGAAATTCTCCTGCCATTCATGGTTGCATTGTTTTAATTGTGAGTGTACATGTTTCACATCTCCGCGCCATCGACACTAACATTGTCTCTTTGGTATCGGGTAGCAGCGTCATGTCTTTGCCGCAGAGGCCGGGGAAAATATCCCCGCGGCGCGATGAAGAGCGCACGGTCTTTCGAGAGCCTTCTCGGCGACGACGTCGAGATAGCGATACGGGAGGGTACAGCGACGACCCTTTGAGTCCGTCGTCGGGCCATCGACACCGCCGTCATCATCATGGCCATCATCATTCGCACAGTTCACGCCGGAATCGAGATCCAGATGAAGAGAGACAACTGCCGGAGGGGGAGTTGAGGCGCAAAAGGAGTTTGGTGAAACCGGAGCGCAGTCGCATCGATCGCGACCATCCGAATTACCACTACAGAAAACGAGCCCAGAATATGCCCACGTACCCTTCGACGACCGGGAATGAGCCGATCACTGAACCACTCACTGAAGCGGAAAACGAAACCGACACAAACGGGCCCAGGAGCGCGGAAGTGAGAACAAAGGACGTATTGTCGAGCGAACCAGGAAATATCAACAAACCCATGGAGCGGCTGCCGAATCGTCGTCGTTCGAAGAAAAGAAGATCATCCCGGAAGATTTCCAAAGCAGACGCGGAAGAGAGGAGGCGAAGAAAGGCTATGGAACAAGTTCGTCCACCCAGTCCGTGGAGCGCATACTGCGCTGTGATTACTTTTTGGGCCCCGGATTTTGTCTTAAGGTGCTTCGGAATGCCGCAGAAAGAGCAGCGCAGCGCGTGGCGTGAGAAAATGGGCCTCATCAGTGTCATTCTACTTATCGCAGCGTTCGTCGGATTCCTCACCTTCGGTTTCACAGCAGCAGTATGTGGGACACCACCGGTTCGGCTTAAGGTCAACCAGGTTAGTAGCAACTACATGATTTTCCATGGGAAGACCTACGACCTAACCAAGTGGACACACCCGGCCGCTGCGGGTATTCCCGCCGATTCCAACGTATTATATGATCTATCGACAAAGTATGGAGGGGAGGATGGCAGTTTTCTCTTTCAAAAGGTCAACGGGGCTTGCAAGAACCTCATCACTCTCGCCGATGGATCCGACGTGCCTTCAAACTCCAATGGAGATTTGGGCTGGTATTTTCCTTGCAATACATTTAAACAAGATGGATCTTCGGATCCAAATATGACCATGCCATTCTACCCTGGCTGGGGTTGTCACACATCTGGAACAGCTCGAAAAGATTTCTATGCCTTACCAAGCTCTGGAGATGTGTACTATACATGGGATGATACCAAAAACAAGAGCAGGAACCTGGCGGTTTACTCCGGAGATGTTCTGGATCTTGACCTTCTGCGTTGGTTCAACACTTCGCAGGTCCAATATCCTGCCAAGTTTGATGAAATTCGCCAAAACCCCAACGTGCGTGGTGTCGACTTGACTTATTACTTTCAGAGCGGCGAAGAAAAGAAGATTGGCAAGTGCCTGTCGCAGATCATCAAAGTTGGCAGTATTGATACCGATACCGTTGGGTGTATTGCGTCCAAGGTCGTTCTTTACGTGTCTTTGATTTTCATCTTGTCCATTGTCATCGTCAAATTTGCCTTCGCTTTGCTGTTCCAGTGGTTCTTGGCCCCTCGTTTTGCTGCGCAGAAGACGAGCATGGGTACGGACTCCAAGTCCCGAAACCAGCAAATCGAGGATTGGTCGAATGATATTTACCGACCTGGTCCTCGTCTTGCGGATCCTTTGTCGGATCGAATGAGCAAGCGGGCTAGTTTCCTGCCTACCACTTCTCGGTTCTCCAGCCCTTATACTGTCAGTGCTGGTGGTAAGCAACGACCTCAATATGTTACGATGGCGAGTCAGAACTCTACTTCTCGACTTGTTCCAGGTGGTGCAACTGGCTCTATATACAAGCAAAGCCAAAACAGCAGTGGTGGAACATTGAGTGCAGAGCAGTCCCGCCAAAACCCTGGTGCTAGCAGGACAAGTCTGTTACCCCCGGGGCAAGACTCTCATTACTCAAACGCCGTAACAAACTCAGATGGAATTGGACCAGCTGGATTTATTCACGAATCAGTCGTTCCTCAACCACCGCCCGAATGGCAACCGTACGGGTATCCCTTAGCTCATGCTCTGTGTTTGGTGACATGCTACTCCGAGGGCGAAGATGGTATCCGCACCACATTGGATTCTATTGCCATGACCGATTATCCGAACAGCCACAAGACTATTGTCGTTATCTGCGACGGTATGATCAAGGGAAAAGGAGAAGCATTTTCCACTCCGGAGATTGTTTTGGGCATGATGCGCGACCACGTTGTTGCCCCCAAAGATGTTGAGGCATTCTCTTATGTCGCCGTAGCTATAGGTTCCAAGCGACACAACATGGCCAAGGTCTATGCTGGATTTTATGACTATGGCGAAACATCGATTATTCCACCAGAGAAGCAGCAACGTGTCCCGATGATGATTGTTGTCAAGTCCGGCACTCCTGCGGAGTCAACCCAGGCTAAGCCGGGAAATCGGGGCAAAAGAGACAGTCAGATTATCCTGATGTCCTTTTTGCAGAAGGTCATGTTTGATGAGCGAATGACGGAGCTGGAGTTTGAAATGTTCAATGGCCTCTGGAACGTGACTGGCATTCCGCCAGATTTCTACGAAGTTGTCCTAATGGTTGATGCGGACACCAAAGTCTTCCCTGACAGTTTGACCCATATGATATCCGCGATGGTCAAAGACCCTGAGGTCATGGGATTGTGTGGTGAGACCAAGATCGCAAACAAAACCCAGAGCTGGGTGACTATGATCCAGGTTTTTGAGTACGTTTCCTATATGCTGATTAGATATTTAATCATTTGCTAACTATACTCTAGATACTTTATTTCTCACCATCAGTCCAAGTCGTTCGAGTCGGTCTTTGGTGGTGTAACCTGTCTACCCGGATGCTTCTCCATGTACCGGATCAAGGCTCCAAAAGGAGGCCAGAACTATTGGGTTCCCATCCTGGCCAATCCGGATATAGTGGAACACTATTCAGAGAATGTGGTGGACACCCTCCACAAGAAGAACTTGCTTCTTCTAGGTGAAGACCGATACTTATCCACTCTGATGCTACGAACCTTCCCCAAGCGCTCGCAGATCTTTGTACCCCAGGCCGTCTGCAAAACGGTGGTACCAGATCAGTTCATGGTTCTTCTGTCTCAGCGACGTCGCTGGATCAACAGTACCGTCCATAACTTGTTCGAACTGGTCCTAGTCCGAGACCTGTGCGGAACATTCTGCTTCAGCATGCAGTTTGTGATCTTCATCGAGCTTGTCGGTACTCTGGTTCTCCCAGCTGCTATTGCGTTTACATTCTACGTTGTCATCTCTTCCATCGTTAAGAAACCAGTACAAGTTATTCCGCTGGTTCTTCTGGCGCTGATTCTCGGTCTTCCTGGTGTTCTGATCATTGTGACTGCGCACCGGTTGGTGTATGTGCTTTGGATGCTCATATATCTCATATCGCTGCCAATTTGGAACTTTGTTCTCCCCACCTACTCGTACTGGAAGTTTGACGATTTCAGTTGGGGAGACACGCGCCAGACCGACGGGGCGAAGGATAAGGGGCATGAGGCCGGTGAAGGAGAATTCGACAGCAGCCAAATCACGATGAAGAGATGGCGCGATTTTGAAAGAGGTATTTGCTCACTCTCTCAGCATGAGGAAACCCGCTAACTCTGTATATTAGATCGACGTCTGAAGAACCAGGCCGGATGGACAAAAGCTCCTCCAATGGCTGGATATCCGCCTTACGATCCACATTCGGACTACTGACATGCGTCATTCTGAACGATTATTAATGAGTATGATGTGCTTTATTGTATCATGTCGCACACCTTTCTTAGCAGGCGTTTGAAAAAATTATAGTATAGCAGTGTCGACTAACAGGAGTCTTTTGGGGTACTTATGCGATCTTCTGTTTCTTTACGCCCTCCACACGAATGACGCTTCGCTTTTTATGTGTGATAATATTTCTTGTGTACCTAAGATGTTGGGGGGATTTTTGTCAGGCTATCATGTATGTACAGCGACGATTATAGCGAGAGCGACTGCTCCACGCCTAATGCGGCAATGAATTCGGAATGAATTCGGAATGTGCTGTTCAAGGTGACACAAGATCTATCAGTCTAAGATATACATCACATCTGTTATATCAGTTAATTATCCCCAATTAGCCATTCCAAATCCCGGCCTGCTGTGCTGCGACCCTTGCCACAGATCAACGTGGCTGCTGGTCATGAGACGGGAAAGATCTGCATTTGACATGTTATGCTTCACATTGCCATCTTCGGCTGCCTACGGAGTCCGGAGTACAGCGAGTTTTGTTTTAATAATGTGTTTCTTCGTGGCTGATATTGAAGCTAATCGCGTGGTGGTCTCTCTGCTGCTTTGGCCTCTCCTCGGTCTTTTCTTGGCTGCTTCTGACTAAGAAAGCCTCATATCTTCAACCTCATTTCTCCCTTTTCCTCATCCACCTCTCGTCTCCGTCCGTTATTTCGTTTCTTTTTGTCTCTTTTGTTCTTTTCCTTCGATCCTGTCATCGTCTTATTATCCCACGTCAAATTCCTGCGCTGGTTGCCTGGCGATCTCCACTTCATGTGACGGTCGAGAATAACTCTCGCCTGTCCCGATTGGTCGTCTTGCATCTCTGCTGGATCATATTCCATTCCGTTTCTCTGCCATTCTCTCTCTCCCTCCCTCCTCTCCGTTTCTCTCGTCTCTTTCTCTTCTTTGTCTTCTTCCTCGACCTCCTATCCAGCTTCGTCATCTGGCCCGAACGCTGCGACCACCGGACATGCACGATCCCATGTCCCGGAGGCTGACCATGCAAAACTGCGCTTCCCTGCGCCCACGAGTTGAACGGAACTGATCCGATCCGCAGCGTCATCGTCATCTCTCCACGAGCAAAGACACCTCTTTGATTAACCGCCACGAGGCTGTCAGTAATAATATTCCATTTTATTTACGCATACACACCTCTAGACTTACCGCTTATTATTATTTGGGATCCGACTTGCGACAGCCCCGCGCGGTTTGCGTGTTCTCTGTACAACAACACCACGCTTCTCTATCATTTTATTTCTATTTCCATCATCCCCGCTCACACCCCTCCCCCCATCTTGCATCCCGCGCAGAGTCGTCTTATTCGCCCTTGCGCTTCATTATCACGCAACATAGACTCCCCTCTACATATTTCGCCTTCTCGGCCAGTCCATTTTTGTTCGGACCGACTTTGCAGCGTCAGAACAGAGTATTTGCCTCAGTGGGGGTGGTAGGAAGTCCAACTGCGGGGTGGAATTTGACAGTTGCAGGGGGGGTCTATTGTCCACGATCTCTATCTGTTTGAATCCCCGATCGATTTCGAGGGCAACGTGGTGATCCGATTCTCGGTTTGTGCAACGGCCGCTTGATTTGCCAATCAGGCTTGTTTGTCGGAGAGGGGGAAATCGACTTGTGTTTCTGTCAACCGGGATTTCAGCATTCGGCTCGTTTTCTACTCCAGCCTTTCTTTTTCTTCTTGAACTTTCTTTTTTCTCAACTATTCCTATCTGATATCGTCAGCCGCATTCCATGACAGGGATGCCTGGACAGGGTAACTCTGGCCCATCTGCGTATCCTCGGGATCGCAATGATAGGACGTCAAATGCAGTGTGCGATATTCCAGGATCATCCCAGCCTCGGTATTCGAATGATTTGTCCGGTCAGACTCACGATTCAGCACACGATACATGGCCGGATGAGATAGATAGTTATGTTGCCCCTGGTGCCCCGGGATCGTCATCGATTTCAGTGCCCCCGGGTGTCAGCATGGTCGCAGAGGAAGGCATGGACCCAAACGAGAGCGTCTCCGCATTCACCGCAGTATCGCACTACCCGAATGTGGTCAACACCGATTCAAACCCCATAGCAGTTTCGCAAGTCGTCAATGCAGTTTTTGAACGAGAGCACTTCTTTCGACATGGAAACGTACACAGTTCGGGGACTGCGGAACTCCATCGTTCGTCCTCCCCACCGGCAGATCTGTATATATCCGATTCAGAAATGACCGATGCCCTGGCAGACATTGGAGGAGTGTCTCTTGGAACATATGCGACTAGCGGTGGCCCTGATCTTGACAACATCTATCAGCAAATAGTCAGCAACCATGCAACGGGCAACAACATCTCGACCATCCCCGAGGATAGCGAAATTGGCGACGGAGGTAACCTGATTACGGATTATGAGCCATCCATCAGTGCGGAGCGCTCGACACCTGTATCTGTACGAGATGATGATCCCGACGACACGCGGAAATTCTACCAGGATAATGAGGCCGACCGTAGACATGAGGAGGATTACATCGAACTCGATTATCGGGATCACCACGAGGGGATGGGTCGTCTGTCCGATGTGGACATTGATGATTTCTACCAACAAAATTCCGACTACGATTCGTTCTCGCAGTCAACCGATATCCCCTTTCCACCCGGTCACGATGTTCATGGGAATTACTTCTCGGATAGCGAGGATCCGGCTGCAGATTTTGAAGCTGAGGCACATTTTCCTTCGTCTGTTGTGCATGGGACCAGTATGTTATTCAATGCTCTTTACGGTTTGGGGATATGTTGAAGTATGATGGCTGACTGATTTTGATAGCCTACGAAAGGAACCTCACCATCGACCAGTTCATTAACCAATGGCTTGTTCAATCGAGTGCAGCTCCTGTACCGAATCTTCTTCCCGTGCGAACGCCGTTTCCGCCACATCCCATAGCGAGCATCCTAGGCTGGACACCACCAGAGAAGGTCGTTCGGCCTAGCCGAGTCCCGGGGGACTTCTTCGATGTTCAACAAATTCCCTGGTGGGAGACATTGCGAGTCAAGCGATCCGATGCCCGTGCACTGCGAGATCATTGGTACACATCGTACCACAACCTAGAATATTTGCATCAGCGGACGGCGAAACTGCCTCTAGAGGAGTTCTACTTCCGGGAGAAGTCCATGCACACCAAACACAAGGCGACAATCAAGCATTTCCAGCTTCGGAATTTGATGTCCGTCGTCTCGTACAATACCGTTCACTTCGCTCACGAGTCCAAGTTGCTGTCGTGGGCCCCTGGTTATGATGACTTGAACTGCCTGGTGGATTTGACGAGACCGGCCGTTGAAACTGGTTTCCAGGGTCCGGTGAAATTCACCACCATGAAATCCGCTCATGACGTGTCCATTGCTGGTGGATTCTGTGGTGAATATGCATTGCGACCATTTGGTACAGAAGGAGAAGGCGTGCAAGGGCTTGTCACGAACAATCCTAATGGGATCACCAACCACCTTGACATAATCCAACATCGAACAAACCGAACACCCATGGGAATCTTTGCGTCGAATGATCGACATCTGCGGGTTTTGGACTGTGAAACCAACACCTTTGTGACAGATCACGAACTGTCTCGCGCCATTAACTGCACGTCGACCTCGTCGGACGGACGTCTACGCGTCGTCATTGGCGATTCTGCAGACGCATGGGTCATCGAGGCAGACACCGGCCGACCAGTTCATCCGCTCCGGGGTCACCGCGATTTCGGGTTTGCCTGCGCATGGTCTCCGGACATGCGACATATCGCAACGAGCAACCAGGACAAAAAAGTGATCATCTGGGACGCTCGTATGTGGCGCATGCTCGAGAAAATCGAATCCGATGTGGCAGGATATCGGTCGCTACGGTTCTCGCCGGTCGGAGGTGGTCCACGAACGCTGCTATGCTGTGAGCCGGCAGATCGGATTTCAATCATCAACGCGCAAACGTTCCAGAGTCGACAGGTGCACGACTTCTTTGGTGAGATTGGCGGAGCAGATTATTCACCAGACGGCAGTGCGATCTGGGTAGCCAACACGGACCAACATTTTGGTGGGTTCATGGAATTTGAACGACGACAGTGGGGGCAGCGCTTCAAGCAGCGAGGACTGCCGAACGAATGGGCTCGAGAGTCCGAATTGGACGACGATGAGCGATGTGTGTTGAACGAGCGAGAACGGCAGATGAGATTCTGGTGGAACATGAGCGATGAAGAGCATGAGGAATTGATGCTGTAGTTGAATTATTATATTCCATTTTACCTTTGAGTAGATGGATTTTTTGTATGTACATAGGGCCAGGCGTCTACGGAAATTTGTTTCGGGTTGCATATTGATTGACTTGATATGGCCGGTGGCGATGATTGACGCGAGCATTTCACAGCGACATGATATCCATTTGTTGAATCGACTCGAGTTATTTTTTGTTTTTTTCAGCTGCTGTTCAGCTCGCCTCTCGCTTTCAGCTCAGCTGAGGGATCTTCACCCACCTTGACGACACACAGCACCGTATTTATCCACCGTGGCGGTGATGCGCCCACTTGAGCCCCGCCAGATCTGCTGCGATCTCACCAATCGCAACGGCACGCCTCGTGGAAGCCACGCTGCCCCTCCTCTAGGCGTAAATAAATACCTCCCACCCCTTCTCCTGCCCTGAACACTCCATCTCCCACATTTCTACATTTCTACATTTCTATTACATCTTCATCCCATCCTCCCCAAAATGGCCTCCAACGACTACTACAACCAAGGCAACTCCTACGGCGGAGGCCACGGCCACTCCTACGGCGACGACGACTTCTCCTCCGCCGCCCACCACGCCCAGGCCCACCACGAGTCCTCCGAAGACAGCTCCCTCTTCTCCTCCGCCATCTCGTTCATCAAAGACCGCCAGAGCCAGGGCTCGCATCATGAGGAGATCGACGAGAACGAAGTCTTGAGCTCGCACCAGTCGCTGTACAACAACGAGGACGACGGCCGCTCCCACGACTCCAAGTCGCTGGGTTCCGGCGCTGCTTTGCAGGCTCTGAAGATGTTCACTGGCGGTGGTGGTAGCAGTGGTGGTAGCGGTGGTATGGACAAGAATGAGTTGATTGGTTTGGCCATGTCGCAGGCTGGCAAATTGTGGGAGCAGAAGCAGAGCAGCGGTGGTAATGTGGTATGTTCTTTTCCCCTTTCCTTCTATTATATACTTGTTTTTTGTTTTGTTTTGATAGATGTGTGCTAATGATAAGGTACAGAGCGGTGACAAGCAATCCGCTATCAACAATGCCGCTGAGATGGCCATGAAGATGTACATGAAGAGCCAGGGTGGTGGTATTGGCGGCACTGGTGGCCCTGGAGGTGGTGCTTCTGGCTTGTTGAGCTTGGCCAGCAAGTTCTTGTAATCGGTTGAATCCTTTATTCGATTCTTGGACATACTTTCTTGTCTGTTTATAGCTTGTTGATATGAGAAATGGATGCAACTTATTCTATGTATTCAACCATTCAATCTACCTACACCAACTCAACATATATGTATGCACTGACATCCGTCAATGACACCGGGTATGCAAGCGCCAAACAAATGTACGGTCCGCTCCTGCTGGTATCAAAAGTTCAGACCATTTTTCAAACAGCAAAAAAAGAACAGAATGAAGAAAAGAATAAACACTCTATGATTATAAAACGAAAAAAGAATAGAATAGAAATCACCACTCGTCGTCGTCATCGTGCTTCCCCTGCATCGCCATTTGGCGTGCCTTCAGTGCCTCTGCAAGTCCACCAGCTAGACTTGCGTTCGATGAACTGTTTGGTGTGCCCCGTCCACTGCCACCAGGCGAGTCCTGCGAGTTCATGCTCACTGCACTGTCACGAGGGGCTGGCGGAGGGGCTGGCTTCCGACCTGCCATGTTAGGTCTCTTGGCTGGTGGTGCCGGCGGGGCCGGTTTGGCCTTGGCTGCCGCTGCAGCCACTGCTCCATTTGGCACCGGGCTAGGTGTCGATCGAGGGGCAGCCGGTGGTGGAGGTGGCGGTGCGGGCTTGGGTGTAGGAGCGACTTGTTCTTCGAGGTATGCTTCGGGCGTCCAGCCCTGAATCGAGCTTGTTGGGTTCATGCACAACCACCACCCTAGCGTCGGTTAGCAAATGTGTAAGAAAATCGTAGGCTCATGACACATACCATTTCCTTCCTTGGACATAATCTGCACGATATCACCCGCTCGGATGGACAGCTCGTTCGAGCGGTCACTGTTAAAGTCGTACAAGACCTTGGCGGTCGCTTTCTTGGGCGCCGGAGGACTTGCCGGGGGTGGCGGCGGTGGCGCCCTCATGGAGCCCGACGAAACGTTCCGTGAGTGGGAGGCAGCAGCAGAAGCAACAGGCTGGGGAACAGGCTGGGGGACCGGCCTGCGCTGTGCCGCCGGCTGGGGTGCCGGCGGTGGTTGCATGGCAGCGGGTTGTGGTGTTGACGTTGGCAGAGGTCGAGCCGCAGGAGCCGGCCTAGATGCCAGCTTCGAGGGTCCGCCTCCAGGGCCACCAGGACGAAGCAGCTTTCCTTTAGTGACGGGTCTGGCAGTGACTTGCTTCCCCTTCGGAGTGGGCTTCGAGACCGACGTGGCAGGCTCGCCAGCTCCAGTGTGAATTGTACCACTCTTGTAGGAATCGTCTCGTGGAACAGCCGGATCCTTGACAACCTTGACTGTAGCCAGCTTGCCTGGCTTTTTGTTGTATTCGATGCTAGTAATTGTCAGCTTTGAACAAATTCAACCTGATAAGGAAGCATACTGGTCTGCTATCTTCAAATTCAACCCGCGCAAGGCAGTGCTGAGATGAGTGAAGAACTCCGTCTTGAAAATACAGGAGATGAGAGGATCCGGCTCCTGGGGACTGCCAACCAGGAGTGAGAACCAGTCATCCTTCAAGTTGGATGTGCTGACGGATTTGATCGCTCCAATGGGGATTGTTCGCTCGGACGCGATGACCAACTGGTTGTTGACAAGGGTTTGTGCCACGATGTACACATGTCGATTCGTCTAAATTCTGTTAGCGGGTAACAATCAATTGAGAACCACCTTACTTACCAAGACAATCATCCGAGGAGATGGCTTGCTGGATCGGCCAAATTTGGAAATCAAAACATCGCCACGGCAAGAAAAAAGAACATCCTCAGATCCTATTGAAATTGAGGGTCAGGTTTGGATTCAACAAGAAGACAACAGAAAACTTACCATTGATGCCTGCACCGTTTCGGATCATTTCTCCAGGGCCGCCCTTGTTGCCAATGCCGAGATAGTCTCCAAGGAACCGACGAGATCCAAGCAAACTCATTCTGCGACGCTCCTTGCGGCCCTGTAGCAACTTATGACCTTGGTCTCGCACCTTGATCAATTCAATTCCACCAGTGGCACGGCGCCAGAAACGCTGGATGCGAATGGCACATTCTGTGCGGTAGCGGAGATAGTTTCGCCACGCTCGCTGGATTCGGATGGCCATGTTGTGCCAGTAACGATCGCGCATGGCCTCGAGGGCGAAAAGCGTCTCAGGTGTCTTGACGAAGACCTTCGAAATACCCATCTGGTACTCTTCCGTAGGGATGCTGGTGTCCTTCAAAATCTGGCGGGCTCCAGTCTCAGCGTCTCCTGTCCATGTATAGTCACCGGCATAGGAGGTCTTCGGCGACAAAAGGTAGAAACGCTCCACGAATTTGTCAAAGGTCTGACGGTAGGCAAAACCGGCACGACGAATGCGGACGTTCTCCTGGAGACCCAGATATTTGATCTGGTGCAGGACGTTTCCAACGTTGTACTCCTTGGGCGCCTTGTTGTCGTTGGGCTTGATGGTTCTGATGTACGATGGCTGTGCCTTCATCAAAGTGGCTACCAAATCATTCGCAGAGGCCTTGATCTTATCACCGGCAGTGGGTGGGCGTCTCTTGTCATCCTGGTTCACCTGGTTGGGGAAAAGCGTGTGGACAAATGGATTGGCACTAGATCCGGCAAGGTTCAACAAGTCTTTCAACAATTGATCCTTGTTCTTGTCTGTCATTCCTTCAACTGCGTAGCTGACGTCACCAGCATAGTGCTTGACAATGAACTGGCCCTGGCGGCTTTCGAAATTGGGGTTCTGGCCAAGGAAATTGAGTCTGCCAACAAAGGTGTTGTCTGCCGCACCAGAATCGGCGTGTGCAGTTGCACAGGCATCATTCAGGGCCGCAAACACACCAGGCGGGCGCTTGTCTTCAATCAATGAGCACACCACCTTGTTGTCGAAATACTTGATCGGAGTCCATTGAATCTGCTCGCGGGCGTATTCATCTTGCTCGGCCTTCAAAGTCAACTGGATGAAAATCTGCTGCAGCTTCTCGTTGACATAGTTAATACAAAGCTGCTCAAACGAGTTCTTTTCAAAAATCTCAAACCCGTAGATATCCAGAATTCCGATATTGTTTGTGGCAGCGCTCCTAGCAGTCAAAGAGGAATTGACGCGCTCCACAATCCAGTCGAAAAGGTTGAAATAAATTGCCTTGGACAACGCATCGCGGACAGCAACCGCTTGAGTCGTGTTCAGCGGAACTTCGTAGACAGATCCTCTGCGGCCCCCACGAGCGGTCTCCATTATACGGATGGTCATGGCTTGGTTGACTTGGGCGGGATCAACCTCAAGCAAATAGGCCACAAAATCAACGACCGACTGGTCTTTGATAGCGGCGTTACCGGAGTCATCCTCCTCGAAAACAATGTTTCCTATCCACAGAATAGCAGCCAGCATTCGGAAAACATCGTCTTGCTCTGGCTCCGTCATCCCGATAACGTTCATCGCATTGAGGGTATCATTGAACTCGGCAGCATCATCGACGCCCGGTACATCGAAACATTTCGATCGGCTAGTGTAGACGTACGATTGAGGTTGTTGCAAACCGAACATATCTTAAAGGCATGAGCCAGGAACCTGAACAACATAAAATGGGGCCGTCCTTACCTCTATACTTCTGCGGCGCTGCTTTTGCGAACTGGTAGAAGATATGGAAGTTCCGCTCGTTGGTAATCTGCCCCACAACTCTAGACTTCTCAAGAAGGTAGTTGGTGATGTGAGCACCCACGGGCTCGCCGTTGGCATTGAACTCCAATTCCAGGTATTTTCCGAATCGCGAGGAGTTGTTGTTTCGCAGGGTCTTTGCGTTTCCGAATGACTCGAGCAACGGGTTGGTAGCCAGAACCATGTCCTTGGTATGTTGAATAGATGAATCACTGCCCCCTGAGACACTAGCAATGTATTGCATAATACGCTTTGCAGCCTCGGTTTTTCCAGCACCTGATTCTCCCGAAATGATCACACACTGGTTGTCTTTGTAGGATTTCATGTTATAGTAGGCGGACTCTGCCACCGCGAAGACATGGGGGGGGACTTCGAGTCGATTCTTTCCACGGTATGATTCGAGGACCTGGTCGGTGTAGATGCCCACTAGAAAGACAAGAAAGTCAGCAAACACATAGTGAAATCCACCACTGATGAATCAACTTACAATCTTGAAACGGGTTGACAGACACCAAGACATGCCCGATGTAAGTCTATCATGAGAAAAGTTAGTCCTTGCGTCCTTGCCCGCGCAGAACCCCGCAAGCTCCTTGAGGGGTGATGCCTTACGTAGATCTCGCCATGTTCGAATCGAAGTTTCAGGTTATCGTTAATAGCCTCATTGGAGATTTTACTGAGTAGGGTCAAGTCTGAAACACCAATCTCCTTCTTCTTTGTGCTTTCGAAAACAGCCTTCTTGACTTGGGGCTTTCCCCCCGCTCGTCGCCCATCGCCCACATCCGCATCTGCCTTGGAGCGACCGAAGCGACTCTTCTTCTCCCCGCCTCCATGACGTCGTGATTGTACCTAAATAATAATCGCATATTAGAATAACCCGTTCTAAACAGATGCTCTCTGTAGCGATATTGTGCGGGCAAACTCACCATATTTTTGTCTGTGCCGACTTCCCCGGATCTCGCGCCCAGGCGTCAGGGAATCTGGCCTATCAGAGGGTGGTGTAAGGAGTTATTTAGGAAATCAATGTGAGAGTTGAAGTTCTCATTCCAAGGGCTGTAGCATCCAGCCGAGAACAATTCAGTAAAAGAGGGAACCACCGGTAGGAAAGAGAAGAGAGAGTGAGATAGTAGTTGTTGTCATCGAGGAAGAGGAATGAAGACAGGTACCCTCTCTCTCCTGTACTGTGACATCCGGCCACTAGGCGGCTCTGCGCCACAGCCCACGAGTGGCACCCGTTGCGATCTCCAGGAAAACGCGCAATCAACCGTAGTTCGACCCCCGATTTAATTTGCCTGTTGCAATTTCGGGGGCAAATTCTTCCCACGACTGGTCCCTGGCACTAGCAGAAGAGAGAGCGCATTTGGGCAACAATGCATTGATTATTCAGGCTCGTGGCTGGTGCGTCTCGAATTGCGTCGTAAGAATTCAGGGACGACGTCATTTGGCAGAAACTACTTTTTTTTTATCTTGCTTCTGGCCAGGCAGCACCATTGGACGTGGAGATTTGGCCATAGAGTATTGCTTTTTTCCAAGCATTCGTATGGCCTTCTATTGCATATTTTCATAGTTGCTGATCGTTGGGTCGAGTTTATTCATCTTGAACGTCATTCTAAATATATATTTTTAGCGTGCGTGATGTCTACAAACCACATCATCCACAATCACTTGGCCATATACTAATCCCCTACTCACACACCCCATCGTCCTCCCAGAAACCCACAATTTCGCCCATGATTCTATCCCCAAAGTAATCCTGTAGAACAGCTCGCCCCTCCTGTGTTCGAACAGCCTGACTCATAGCCCCTAGCGATGGAAACAAATCACTCAGCACATTGGTATCGTGCTCAGAAAGTCCACGAGAACCCCCAAATTTTGTTGTCTGGGACAGCAGAGAAACGGAATCAGATAACGTTGGGTTCAGCGATGGGAGTTCGATGATATTGACCATGTAGCTTTCAATGCAGCATAGGAAGCGGGTTGAGTCTGGAACGGGGATTATAGCAATTGGGGTCTTGAGGGATTCGACAATCCTGAAAAAGTCATCGGCCATGCGTTAGTTTCCATGATGATAAAGAAACGAAATGAGGGTTTGTGGATGATAATTAGGAGGAGGTTCTCATACAACACCTGTAGAGTCAACAGCCCGTCCAGTTTACATTTGCCACTCGCACTGCTGAAAGGTTCCTCAGAAAGAAGAAAGACAACAGCGTTGCGTTGAGGGTCTGAAGAGATGGACTTGGAGAACTGCTTCAATCGAGAGATAGTTTCCTGTTCGTTGCGGCTTTCGAGGCATGATGGTGTCAGAAGGAGGACATGTAGATACTGCGAATTCGAGACAAGATGGAAATCGACATCATGACCAGGAAGTTCGCTTTCTATTGGATGAAAGTTAGTAGTGCCATGACGGACGGATGATCGATGGTCAACCTTGAAGCTTCGTTGTCGATGTGAGAATTTGCCCCAGGACTTTCCATACAGAACGATTTCGAAGCGAAGAGGAAAAGGTCCCATGGACCAGGGAAGTATCAACAGACATTTGATTCAGTTTTCAGTTATAGACATGAAAGTTTGTAAGTGCAGTATATATACAGACAGGTTTGTGATATTTTCGATGGATGAAAGTGAGGGGAGAAAGGTTAAGGTCATATCAGGCAACATGTCGCTCTTTGGCACTCCTAACAGACCACCACGCAGCATCTATGCACTGATCAGAACATGTCCAATCGTTCTTCAATAACAGAGAAGGGTATCCCAATAAAAACAACAAAAAAACAACCAAAGAAAATAGAGCGCTCCGAACAATTTCTATCTCGAATATCTGCTTGAAGATGAAAAGCCAAAGAATTAACCTCCATTAGGAGCTTTTCGAGTCCGAGGGACTCTTGCCCTGGCTGACAGGAGGTGAAGCCTGCTGAGGCAATTGAGCATCAGTTGCAGGATTTGGGTCAGTTGCAGGTTGATTCTCCTTGACGGCCTCAGATGGTTTCTCCGTGCTCTCCCCAAAGGAGAAATATGATGTGATGTACGAAAACAATCCCTCTTCTTCGACCTTTTCTTCTTTCTTCTCTCCCTCATCCCATACCTCGCGGGGAAGAATCCGGGGCTGCGACTTCGACAGCAAGCCCTGTTTGGGCTTTTGTTGCAACAGTTCCGTCTCCAAAGCAAGCAAAGCCTTGCGGGCAGCCTTCTCCGACTCTTCCAGCTCTGCAAGTCGTGATTCAACGTCCTCTCTCCGAGTATTTTCCTTTCTTCTTGACCTCCACGACTCGAAAACGATTAAGCCTCCCGCTACAATAAACAAAAAGGCCTCACTTATAAAGGTCGCACCGGACTCGATAGCCTTGGATTCGGATAAGGGTCGAATGTGGGGTTTGGGTGCGGGCTTTGCTGCATCTGATGCTGCAGCTTTGGCTTTTGCGATGGCAGCCTCCTCTGCCTTCGTATCTGCCTCCGACTTGACGGTTGGAGAGGTGGGCCTATGTTTCCTGGCCTCAGCTTCGGCAGCAGCCCGTTTCTGTTGGGCAGCGTTGTCGCGTATATTGCCTAGACGGAGTCGCATGTCGATTTGGTGGAGGGACTGCGCCATGGAAATGCAGAGTCGTCGAAAACGTTCATGTTCACGAGCCTGAGCTTTGATTTGATTCTTTTTGGTTGTTAGCATAGGTGATTTAGAAGTATCAAGGTCGAATCGGTGAGCGTAAGCTTACGGCGATCGGTTTTGAGAACGTGCGGATAGCGAGTGAAGAGAGCTTGAGAGTGAGGGACATGGTGAAGGAGAAGCTCAGTAGGACGGAGGATCAGTGGAAGGGGGTCAATTATGCTTTCTAGGCTGATGCAAATGCCATCAACATATGAATATGGCAGATTGAGATAGTATCTTGAATGATCGAGAATCGTTCGGAAGCTGAATCACAAATGGCGATGCAGGCAGCCAGGCACGTAATTATGCACTGCAGTGTTACATCAGCGACACATGATGACTCATCAATACATTTTATGCAGATGTTGTTCCGTTGTCCGGATCAATGTTTATCGATTACCGCTTTCGGCAATCCGTTTGGCTCTGCTTCACTTCGTCTGCCTTACTTCTTGCTTTTGCTTCCTCGTTCTTCCTGGCATCGTCCGTCCAACCCCCACCTCGTCGTCGTTCCCCTCGATGGTGTCAGCTTGGTTCACAACGGCGTTTCATTGTATACCATTGTCCTTTTTTAATTTTATTTTTTAAGCGTCCTTGTTGTCTTTTTTTTGGTAGGTTTTGTTACTCGTTTGTGTTTATTCGACTCTTGGTTCCGCCAACCGTTGCGGAACCACAATTTTCCCCCTGTGATACTGACTGGGGAGTAGAGATACCAGCACCTCAACGCTACATTATACCCCTTCTAACGTGCTGTCCTTTGATCGAGTTATTTTTTCTCATCATACCTCATGACTGTTACGACCCCTTAGAACATCCTAGACCCCCTTCGCAGCATCGTTGTCGACTGCGATAATTTGATACCCACCTGCAATTAAAGCATCAAAAATCTATCGCATATTCAAAATGGAAGCATTGTCACCGCGGTCGACAAATCAAATGATTAAGCCAAAGGTGGCCATGGAACGAAAAGTGTTGGATAAGAATGCAGCTGCCGCCGCTCAAAAAGCCTCATCCTCGAAAAACCATGCGCCCCCACCACCGTCGATAGTTACAGAACCTGAAGAGGATGGCGAGCGATACTCTACCGGAGCATTTCTTGGAAAGGGAGGGTTTGCGGTTTGCTATGAAGGAGCGCTGTCTCGCAATGGACGTGTATATGCGATGAAAGTGGTCAAGTCTGATATGGGCCAGAAAAAGATGGAGGAAAAGGTATTCATCTAGATCTGGATTGCCCCAAGAGTTCTGATGAAGCGCATACTGACGACATTCTTGCAACAGTTTCGAACCGAGCTTCAGATCCACTCCAAAATGCGACACCCCCACATTGTACAATTCCACCGCGCATTCGCTTTTGAAAGCAGTACCTACGTGATCCTAGAATTGTGCCCCAATGGCTCGGTGATGGACATGGTGCGGAAGAGAAAATGTTTGAGTTTGCCGGAAGTGCGAAGGTTGATGATTCAACTTTGCGGTGCCGTGAAATATCTTCATAAGCGGAACGTGGCTCATCGAGACCTTAAGATGGGGAACCTTTTTCTGGATCGCAACATGGATATGAAAGTGGGAGACTTTGGTTTAGCGGCCATTATCGTATCCGAAAAGGATGAGAAGCGAAGAAGAACACTATGTGGAACGCCCAATTATATTGCGCCCGAGGTTCTGGATCGAAGCAAAGGCGGACATACTCAGAAAGTCGATATTTGGTCATTAGGGGTCATATGCTTTGCCATGCTCACTGGTTATCCCCCATTCCAGTCAAAGACACAAGAGGAGATATACAAGAAGGTTAGGAATCTGACCTACGTCTGGCCCAAAGACCAGGAGTGTGCCAACCATATCCCTGAAGAAGCGAAATGGTTGGTCAGCTCCTGTCTTAATCTATCAGAAAATGAACGCCCCGACCCAGACGACATTGTTGAGCATCCATTTTTCAATATGTACGATGGGTGTATTCCCCGACAATTGGACCCAGCATGCCGGTTTGCCAAACCAGTCTGGCTGAAGTCTACTGAACCCCGTGGTGATCGGATGATACTTGGTTATAGCTTGGATCACGATGAGAGGCTATTGGGTTATATAGACAATGTCGACGATCCCGGTCAGCGTTACCCCTCGTGTAAGGCTGCATTCTACAGCCTCTGTGGCGTGGGAAGGAAGCCGGATGGCACTGCTCGTCGATCTACAGGCAAGAACTGTTCCAAATCCGCGTATGCTGAATGCATTGCCGAGGAAGAGAAAGGGTTACAGCCGGTAATTCCACTGCCTGAAGACTTTGTCTATAAGTACCCCCACTATGTCGACGGAGACTGGAGTGCCCCAGAATCAACCCTGCCAGTCCGTAGAGACGATTCCTCAATAGACAGCAGCGTTCTCTCAGGGAAGCGCAGCGTGTCTCTTCGAAGCAATGCTTCTTCTCTGTCGAGGACACAGGCTGCTCTGGCTGCTGCTCAGCAGAGGCGCAAGGAGTCTCAAAGTCATGCAGCAACACTTCGACAGCAGGCTCTCACGGGTAGAAGCTCTGTTCGAAAAATTACTGCCCTTTGTGACCCCCCTGCTCCTGACGTTCCACCTGTGCCCGAGGCAAAGGAATTCGACGCCGACGTGGCTCCGCTCCCGACTAGAGGTTTAGCAGAACGACCCATCCGTACAAGAAGGGGAGTCGCTGCATCATACTCGGGATCACTACGTGACCTGGATAAGAACATTGCGCCGCAAGTGCCTAAATCGACTACTGCACCTGGCATGTTGACCGTGGGCAAGACACGCTCCCAGTCTCGGAGGCTCGAGGCTGCTAGTCAAGAGAAACTGCATCCAATGCCGGCCGTGGGTGAGCGAGCTTCATCCGCAACATCGACAGAATTGCCGTCTCGAACAAGAGAGCCTTCGCGCCAGTCGTCGAAGATGGAAATCAGGGATGCCCCCAAGAAGAAAGAAGAGGAGCGGGTATTACCGAAAGAAAAGCCCAGAGACGAGACTGTTGAGGAAAATAGACCCGCAAGGCCTGAATCTCGATCGCAGGGGCTAAGCCGGTCAGACAGCAAAACAACATCCTCACCAGGCAGTAAGCCACGGTCAACATTAGGCATACACCCTCTATTTCACAAGCAGGATAAATGCGATGTTCTTCCACGGACATCCGTCGAAGAGGTCAATGCAGATCTCCGTCTCATGCTTGCCAGTCTTGTTCCCAACCCATCCGCTCGCCGTCGGACAACAAGAAGAGCCCCACACGCATACGTCATAAAATGGGTTGACTATACTAACCGATATGGAATTGGGTATGTCCTCGATGATGGCAGTGTGGGATGTGTGTTCAAAGCCGAGAATGGGCAGCCGGCTAGCGGTGTTGTTCTCCGTGATGGAGAACGACACATCCGCCGCAAGGCCCGAACCCTCGAGAAGCCAGAAGAAGGCCGATATGCTTACTCGGAAGCGGACCAACTTGTACCTCGTAACGGCAAATCAGTCGAGTTCTACGAAAACTGCGAGCATGATCCTTCGGGAGGCCGAGCCGCCATTCGACGAGCGTTGATTCAGCCATCAGTTTTTGAAGTGAAGAGTGGTTCCTCCAGCGCAGGTATCAAGGTCCGCACAAACTCCGGCGTGGAATGTGCGCGGGCAGATGCAGAGAAGATCAAGCGGGTCAAACTGGTTGACCAGTTTGGCAAGTATATGATTGGGTCATTGGGCAGACATGGTGATGATGAACTTGCCGAGGATGAGACGGTCACTGATAGCTTCGGCCAATTTATCAAGTTCTACCAGCGCTTGGGTAATGTGGGTGTTTGGGGGTTTGGGGATGGAGCTTTCCAGGTATGCTTCTCTTTTTTTGTTGCTATGCTTTTTTCTAACTATTTCTCCAGTTCAATTTCCCAGACCACACCAAGCTTGTTATCTCGCCAGGTCGCTCGAGGACTTCATCACCGTGGATTGACTTCTACCACCTTTCACCTTCTGCGGCACGCTATCTCACCGCAAAGGGCCGAATGCACCCATCTGGATTTGATACTCGGGCCGTCACGTCGGATGACGCTACCACGTTCATTGCAGTTGCTCATGGGTTGTCTTCTAGCGTGGCCGATGAAAGATTGCGCGATGTTTTGGAGGCCAACTCGTTCTTGCCGAAGGTCAGCTTCATCAAGGACGTGATCAAGGGCTGGATTAAGCAAGGCAGGCTCGGTGGTCGATCATCCCAGCCCAAGTCATCTACTGAGGGAGTCTCTATGTCGCAGGAGATCTTCTGGGAAGGCACCCAAGAGCGGCCGCAGCCTGGAGGAAGTGGAGGGAAGTTTGTTTGGGTCACAGTGGGAGCTCCTGGAGGCGATGGAGAGTATCGATCCGTGTCCTTGAAGGAGAAGAAAATGGAGGTTGACCATGATCGTGAGGTCAATGCGTTGAGGGAGCGATTGCGGGCATTGGGAGGACACCCCTAGTTGCTTTGGATTTGTTTACAGTTGTTTATTGGTTTACTACTTTATGATGACATGAATTGGGGTACTGGTGTTTGGTTTCAGTTTTTGAAGGTTTGAATAAGATGAATCCTATTATAATTCAGTGATTATATGTTCTTTCATAAGGGAAGTAACAAGAAGGCGGGGTTGGAATATGTCAAGGTAGTATTCGGCCAAATGCTCTATATCTTCTCTCGCTCCTCCGCCCTGTTGCACCGCAAGGATGAGGTTATTCTATTGTACAACATACAAATTGATTGCTATCGAATCACCCAATCGATATGGTCAATGCTGTACGATTCCTGTGCGCCACATCGTTATTGTGACACGAGCAGGTGATGTGGTAGAAGATGATGCAACGGGAGCAGCAAAAGCAGGCATCCATCCTGAAGAATTGAGATTATGCATATGATGGTGAAGCTTACTGAGGGGTTGCGAAGGATCCAAGAAGGATTCAAGCTTAAATGGTGAGATTGACAAGGCTGGATTGGGGCTACTGTCAGCCTTGGATGAGATGTATATACCACAGCCTAATGATCCTTCATAGCTCACAGCCCAAGTTGGTATACAAGTTCTCATGTCGTAAATAGAAGTAACGTATACAGAAACACCGGTAATGCCCGGACAATATGGAGGACGTCAGGCGGGGTAATGCCCATCTGAACCAGTATCAACTGGCAACCAAGAACTAATAGATACCCATCCACAACACCACATGCAAAAGAAATATGGAGCCCATACCGATACCTGAAATGCAAAATCCCTCCTGCCTGCTTTACGGACCCGGAGATGCAAGATATGAAGATCGCCCTGTGCCTGAAATCGAAGATCCAACCGATGTGATTATCCAAGTGGCTTATAATGGTGTTTGCGGGAGTGACGTATTTATTTCATATTGAAATTTCCGAAAACCTCAAGGTACATGCGTGCACGAGGCTAACAGTTACGCTCTGGGGACTAGGTACATTTCTGGCTTCATGGCGGCGTCAAGAGTTTCGTCTCTCAATCCGACCCTATCGTCATGGGCCATGAAGCATCAGGAATCATCCACAAAGTCGGCGAGAAAGTAACCACCCTGCAGCCCGGAGACCGCGTCGCCCTGGAACCAGGCTATCCGTGTCGGATCTGTCCGTGCTGTAAAAGGGGACGCTATAACCTCTGTCCGTCGATGATGTTTGCGGCTGTCCCGATGCGCTGTCACGGGACGTTGACGCGGTTCTTCAAGCTGCCTGCGGATTACTGCTACAAGATCCCCGAGGGGACGATGGGGCTGGATGAGGCTGTTTTGCTGGAGCCGTTGGCAGTCGCGGTGCATTCGGTGCGACAGGTGGGGGTTAAGCCTGGGGATAAAGTGGTGGTGTTTGGGGCCGGGACGGTGGGCATACTCTGTGCGGCTGTGGCGAGGGAATTCGGAGCCAGAATGATCGTCTCGGTGGATATAAATGAGGAGAAGCTGGAATTTGCGCGGGGGATAGTTGTTTCTGATTCGACGGGGTATGTTGATTTTCGAGCGTTCAAGCCGGATTCTTTCATGACCTCGGAGGACACGGCTCTACGATTACTGGAAGAACATGATCCTCGAGAAGAAGAGGGGGATATTCCTGGGTTTGATGTCGTCATTGAAGCCACCGGTGCCGCTTCCTGCGTACGGACTGGGATTCATGCTATACGGGTTGGAGGGGTGTTTGTCCAGACGGGCATGGGGAAGAGATGCATGGATTTCCCCATCGGTGCGGTGGCGGAGAAGGAGATTATGCTGCGGGGATGTTTTCGATATGGACCGGGGGATTTCAAACTGGGCTTGCAACTGGTTGTGGCCAAGAAGATCCTTGTTGGACGGTTTATCACCAAGGTGGTGCCGTTTGAGAAGGCAGCAGACGCGTGGGAGACGACCATGAGAGGAGAGGGGATTAAGACAGTGATTAGGGGAATATAGGAAGTGTATATGGATGGGTGGGCTATAATACGAATAAAGACATTAATTCAAAATAAACTAGACTAAACTAATAATAAGGACCGTAAATATTTTGGCCGGTAACCGTCATTCCTCCAACATGGAGCACTCTTTCAAACAATCTTATGCGATATTCATGTCTCAGGCAGTGATGATGAGATCAAAGATGGGGTTTCGAGGTTCATCGACTGGAATGCGTTAGCATATACATAAATGGATCATCAACGCTATACTCACAATTACTCCTTCTTGCCATCGTAGCTGTGGTAAGTTCCATACTCGGTGTACCCAGCAGCATCATCAGTAGATGCCTCATCTCTCTTACCATCGTAGCTGTGGTAGGTTCCGTACTCAGTGTATCCGGCAGCATCATCGGCGGCGGCCTCCTCACGCTTGTAGGAGCCATAGTTGTCGTAGGGGGTGTAGCTGCCATAGTCCTTGGCCTCGTCACGCTTGCCATCATAGCTGTGGTAGGTTCCGTATTCAGTGTATCCGGCAGCGTCATCGGCGGCAGCCTCTTCGCGTTTATAAGAGCCATAGTTGTCGTAGGGGGTGTAGCTACCATAGTCCTTGGCCTCATCTCTCTTGCCATTGTAGCTGTGGTAGGTGCCGTAAGGACTGTATTTACCGTAGTCAGCGGCTTCGTCTCTCTTGTACGAGCCGTAGGTGTCATAGGGAGAGTAGCTGCCGTAGTCCTTCACGGCGGCGTCTTCATCTCTCTTGTAAGAGCCGTAGGTGTCATACGGGCTGTAGCTACCGTAGTCCTTGGTTTCGTCTCTCTTGCCATTGTAGCTGTGGTATGTTCCATAAGGACTGTATTTACCGTATCCGGCGGCCTCATCTCGCTTGCCGTTGTAGCTGTGGTATGTTCCATAAGGACTGTATTTGCCATAATCGGCAGCTTCGTCTCTCTTGCCGTTGTAGCTGTGGTAGGTGCCGTAAGGACTGTATTTACCGTAGTCAGCGGCTTCATCTCTCTTGTACGAGCCGTAGGTGTCGTAGGGAGAGTAGCTGCCATAGTCCTTCACAGCGGCGTCTTCGTCTCTCTTGTAAGAGCCGTAGGTGTCATATGGGCTGTAGCTACCATAGTCCTTGGCTTCATCGCGCTTGCCATTGTAGCTGTGGTAGGTGCCATACGGACTGTATTTACCGTAGTCGGCAGCGGCAGCGTCAGAGGAAGAAGAGGCCTGCTCATCCGGAGTGGGGAGAGCGTTGGCGAGGAGGGGAGCACCCAGGAGAATGAGCTTGGAGAAACGCATGATGCTTGAGAAAGTTGGTGATCAATGAATTGATTGACCGATTGAAGGATCAGATGATTGTCTGACTGATTGAGTTTGTTGTTGTTGATGATTCCCCAAAGCCACAGGATACATGGCCATATTTATACAATAAAGTCGTCGCCTGTACTTGCTTGTCCGAATAGCATCATTTCATATAGAAATAGTACAACTTGACGCGATCAGAGAATCAATATGCAAGTAACTGCAAAGTAACTGCAACAACAGTCAGCTCTAGTCAGCCTGTTCTACACACCGTATTCTCGGTGTTTGTTCGAAGCCATCACGGTACCCTTCAGCCTCTATGGTTCCCAATCGGCGTCATGGCGTGGGTTACCGTTCGATCGAGCCATATCCGTGATTTCCGCTGAGGTGGCGGCCTTGTGCTACCGTCTGCCTGTCACATGGAGGGTAGATGTAACATAACAAATACGTTTGCAGTGAGGTCTTGCAGTCGATGGAAATTGGCTGGACTGAGTCGAGGCGGGGTACTGGCGAAGTGTTGTCGTCGGGTGGCCTGACTGGACAGCTGGCCGTGCACTTACTGTACATGCAGCACAAGCGTTCTTTTTTAGTATGGCAGCCTGGCACGTGAATATCTACATTCACTTTTATTCTCACTTTCGTCACTTTGATTCTTCCTTCTCCATGCTTTACTTTTTCCTCATTCTAACTCTTCCTTGACAATGGCCCCTCTATACCAAAAAGTGTCTGCAGACGCAGAATCAGAATCCCACAAAAGCCTTCTCTCCGAAGACTCACAGCCCTGGACTCGTCCCAAAACACCAAGCAAATGGCATCAAGTAGGAATCTATTTTGCCTACGCCTTCGTAGGTGGTATTCTTGTGTTGCTAGGAGCCATAGCTGGAATTACCTGGCGGGGAGATATCAACCTCGATGGCCTCTGTGCACCACACGTCTCCAACTACTGTAAGAATACTCTACCTCAATTGTATCAATTGAAGACTAATGATGATAGCCCCCGTGATGAAAGAAGTCGGAATCACATACCACGATCAGCTGTATAATGGGTCCCTAATGAAGGAGAACATCTACCGTCAAGACGCATCACCAGAAGTTGACGCCGCCTGGTCAGCACTTGGAATCGACTGTATGCATTTTCACAATGTCCTGAGGAGCTCCTCTAACTGATACAGACCGACCTCTCGTTGTCCCAATGGACCTCGCTGAAAAAACCGGCATCGCGCATGATCAGGTCAAGATCAAGGAGAAATACGGTGGTGGATTTCCGGGGAATGTCGAGGGTCTTCACCATCTGCACTGTTTGGTGAGTATAATCTCGTTATCTCCAAGTGGGTATGGAGCCATATACTGATAATATTAGAATCTCCTCCGTCAAACCCTCTACTACAACTACGATTACTACCATGCCAAAGGCGAAGGCGCATTCTCAAATAACGACTACGTTGTCCGTCGTCACACAAGTGCGTATACATTGAACCTCTTCCTCTGAGAAAACGACTAATATAGTATCTAGCACACTGCCTCGATATCATCCGCCAGCAACTCATGTGCAACGTCGATATTGGCGTTTTGGGCCAGGTGTGGATTTATCCTGACAACCCGGAAGCATTCGTCGATTTTAACACTGTCCACAAATGTCGTGATTATGATGCCGTTCGGCGATTTGCAGAGGCACACCAGGTGCCTGAGAATGTGCCGCACGATTACTTGGAACCCCCTGCTGAGGGGGATAGGATTTATGAAGAGATGCCTTGATTTTAGTAAAGTAGAATATGTCTATAATGAGTTGTGTTAAAAATAATCATGCATTATGTATCTAGTTTATGTTTAAAGAGTAGTGAGTCTATTAATACAGAAAGTCATAGAAAGAGTAGAATCATTTCAATCCTTCTTCATCAGGAATGGTCTCACTGCGAAGACCCTGTTTGCTTTCCAAAGCCTGATTCAAATCATATCTTTCAGTCCAAAAGCTCAGCAAGAATGCAACCCCGGACACAGCGCAGCAGACCGCCCAGACAATCCGGAGACTGTCCGTGTACGCTTCCTTGAGCTGCATCTTCTCAATACCCCACGGCGTAGCCTTGATAATCTGCACTAGACCAGCTGCATCCTGACTGTATGGGTCTGCCATGGGCGCCAGAGTTGGGTACTTGAGCAGGTTGGCGTACATGCGGTTCTGGAATACCACACCGCCAATCGCAACCCCGACAGCCTGGCCTAGAGCACGGAAGAAGCTAAACATAGCCACTGCGATTGCGAGATTGTCATTGGTTGCGGAGGCTTGTACGGCAAAGCCCAATGAGGGGAAAAGAAATCCTAGTCCTAGTCCGGGGACGAGGTTGAGAAATATCCAAGCCGGCACGCTGCTGTCCGGTTTGATCAGACAGATCAACCCCAGCCCTAATGTCGACAAGGCCCAGCCCGCCCAGATGGCCCATCGGTATCGGCCGAATTTCGTGCATAGGAAGCCAACCACCATCGCGCTGGGGGCTACTGTGAGACTCTCAGGGAACAGGGCAACACCGGAAAGGATGGGACTATACTCCTTCACGGCTTGGTAGTACAACGGGAGGTAGTATAGAACACACCAAAGGACCAATCCTTGTAGAAGACTGCCGATGAATGTGACAGTTGCTGTCCGGTTCTGGAATATCTTGGGAGGAATGATGGGATCAGCTGCGATGAAATATTCATAAAGCCCAAAGACAATGAGGCCGACGGCGCCGATAATCAGAGGGACGAGTGTACGCCACGAGTCCCAATCATACAGAACACCACCCCACGTTAGAGGAATCAGGAAGGAAGATATGCTGCCCACGAATAGCGTCGTGCCAACATAATCAATGCGACGGAGTTTCTCTGCCAGAGAGCTTGGGATAATGTTGAGCTTGAGAAAGAGAAGTACAAACACCACCCCAACCCCAATGAAAGGGAAGTTGATATAGAATATCCAACGCTGACATTCTGTATTAGCCCAGCTTTTCCGAAAATGGAGATTAGATTACATACCCAGGTTACATCTTGTGAGAACCCTCCTCCCAGTATAGGTCCAGTCACTGAACCCACACTCCACATGGCAGACAAAATTCCGAAATACTGTCCCCGAAGTCTGAGTGGTACGAGATCCGTGACAATAACTTCACTCAGAGCGAGGATTCCACCACCTCCGACGCCTTGAATTGATCGACCCACGAGCATGTATGTGAAGTTTTTGGATACGGCTGCCACCACGGTGCCCACGAAGAACAGCAAGATAGCCGTCAGAACTAGCGGTCGTCGACCAAAGATGTTGGAGAAAGAAGCAAAACTTGGTTGGAAAACTAAGAATGGTTAGTGTTTTCCAGTAATCTATTTATCTGCTCGTGCCATGCCATACCAGTCGAGGAAAGTAGAAAAGCAGTTCCGCTCCAGAATGCCTCAATTGCCGTTCCTTTTAGCTTTTGTGAGATGATCTGTTCTCATCAGCGTTGTACCATGGATTTGAGAGGCTAATACTCACAGGCAACGCGACGGAAAGCGATGTGCCATCTAAGGCGGCCATCAAAGCGAGGATAGACAGAGTAGAGAAGACCAAGATACCCCGTCTTCCCAAGGCGAACTCTTCAGGAACCGAGTCATTTTTGGTGGATGATGCTGAAGATAGAACAGGATTTTGGTTATCCGTCGGTTGTTGACTTCTGGCCCCTGTTTCTGCCATTTTGTTATAGAGGCTGAACACTGATGAATCTCCAGTGTTGCTCGTTAAACGAGACCCCCATTATATACATGGCGTCTGATGAAATGTGATCTGAATGAATCACACTTTGAATATCAGTATCTCGACAAATCGAAGATGACAGAGGGCCAAAGTTGCTCCATTGATACGAGGTGGTTTTCCAAAAGGGAGACATGTTTGAAGGATCTTCGTATTGCTAGCTTCGAGATCGTCCAAACAGGAAACCGTCGTGCCAAGACTCGGTCCAATTTGAGCCCGACTCAACGGCACGCGGTGCAATTACTCTTTACTACGGGATCAGATAGTGTAATCAGATCTGGTGCTGTGTTTGTCGAGAAGATTGATTCAATCTCCATTTCATATCTACATAAACTGAAGACGCTCTAGATAAGTAGAAAACCACGGCTTGCATTTGTACTCACCATTAAGAATAATTGAATAGGGTTGAAAACTAGCTCAGTATTAATCTACTCTTACTTTGCATCGGAGAATTAATCGTGATTGAAGTAATATAAAAGCATGGACTAGAAAAATGCTTATTTTATTCAACTAGGTTGTTTATATTCCACCCTTTAACTGTAAAATAAGCTACAGTTAAGGTACAATCCAGTGTATCTGCACGAACTATTTCACTCACCGATCTTCCAACGCCCGATTAGGCAATCGGCACGCGGCCCAACGTGACGCCGACTCGACAGTTTTTTGGTGGATCTCGATAAATCCCTCATGCTCACTCTGCTATCACCTGAGTGTCGCCATTGTTGTCATTCTTTCTGAACTGAGGGATTTCACGTTTGCTTGGGTATCAGCAGTTGATCCTCTAATCAGCACCGGTTATTGAAGCTGAATGAATATAATGGCTCGGTGTTATCCCTCGCGCTTCCAGTTTTATCATTTGACTTCTCAACTAATGTAGGGAATTCGACCACAAACCCCGGAAGAATTCAAAGACACTCAAATACCAACACTTAGCACGGCACGCTAGAGGAAGATTGGGCAGCAGATATCTCATATCAGGTTTAACCTATGGCTAGATGCTATAGAAGCTATGATTTGTTGTGGAACTCCAATAATTCTCTATCTACAGATGCAGCTCTGTTGAGCCGCATGGCTGTACAATATGCAATGATACCCAGTCATATCACCAATCCAACCACGCCGGCTTACTGCTTCTGCAGACGCTCATATTCGCTGCGAACGATAGTTGGAAGCTCGCTGACCAGACTAGGCCGAGACGGTTTCCAATCCAAGAGATGGCGAGCACGCTGTGCACGGCCTCTTGAATTCATACCCCAACTGAGAGACTCGAAGCCCGCATATTTCTTTGCATCTTCCAAGTCAATAGTCTCTGCCTTGCCCTGTGGGATGTAACCCAGCTTTGCAGCGGCTTCGGCGGTGGACAGAGCCAAATCTCCCCAGCGATGCTCGCCATTCTCAGTTAGATAATATGCGTTGGCACCCCAAAGCCCGTCGTCATTACGGCCCTGAATTGCAGCATCCACGAGAAGAGAGTACACGTCACTGAGATCGTGAACGTGGACGTTGTTCCAGAGTGATTGCCCGCCGCCGATGATAGGTCCCTTCTTCAATTTCAGAGTCACCGTAGCCATCTCGTAGACCTGGCGACCGCGTTGAGAGCATGGACCACGACCCCG
This sequence comes from Aspergillus wentii DTO 134E9, assembly GCF_001890725.1. Taxonomy (NCBI): domain Eukaryota; kingdom Fungi; phylum Ascomycota; class Eurotiomycetes; order Eurotiales; family Aspergillaceae; genus Aspergillus; species Aspergillus wentii. Next base: position 1,156,977 of record NW_024467839.1, read on the forward strand.
ACCTGGCTATGATAAGCATGTGGAATCTTAAAGTCAAGGATAGAAAGAAAAAGATACTTACCATATATGGTTGGTGGGCAGACAAGCGCTGTTTTTACCACATCTGATGTCTTTGCTCCAGTTTCCAGAACTATTTTGTCGACATTCCGGTGAAAGGCATGGTCTGGCAGATTGACAAGCTCGTCCACCTTATCCCAATCATCATACACCTTCTCGCTCTTTTCGCCGTAGACATTTCTGTCCGAATCCTCGAAAGTCAGAATGCCAGTTCCGCCAGTGTGGAGCCAGTATCCTGGCTTTTCCTTGGAGTGGCCGGCTGCGAGTCCTGCAGCGATGGCATTTGCAGCTCCTACATGATCAGAGGCATCCGCAGTGTCTTTTGATGGAACATCAGTTTTCTTTTCTCATTTGACCTCAGCTCATTGAGACTCACGCAAAACAATATCGGCAGTAGCACTTTCTTTCTCCAATAGACTCGAGTCGTCCAGGTCACCTTGGACTATCCGAACAGATGGAAACTTCGCCTTCACTTGTTCTGCCTTCTCTGGGCTACGGACGAGGGCTGCATACGAGAATTCGGGGTGTTTGGCAGTCAGCACAGCCAGTGCATCCCCACCAATATATCCCGTTGCACCAGTACTGGAAATGGTCAGTGCCAAATTAAAAACAATCAAGCCTTCGAGAAAGGCTTACATGAATACCTTGGTCATCGTTGCTGGTTCTTTTATGGATAGCTTCTTTCGAATGTTGAGATTGTTTTTGTCTGATCTTGGCTGAGATTGACAGCTAGCCTACCCCCCACTTCTAGTCGATGATTGATAATCTCGCGGGGACAGATTGACGTCAGACTCCCCGCTTTCCAGTGCAACTTGTTCTCCTTGAGTTGGATAGAATAGCTTTGCGAGCAATAAATGCTTGTTGCTATACCATACAGCTGCGACTGAATATATGGTGAGCTTTTAGTAAGACTGTATTGGCATGCGCTGGACTATTGGAATAATTCTGGGTGAAATGTGCCACGGGTACCGACAACCAAACCTCGAAGCATCTCGACTTGCCAATAGCATTCATCATAGATGCTGCGGTGTTTCTATTTTAAACAACATACTAATATAAGCTAATTATTATAATATCTTCGGATGAAGTAACTAGAAAAGCTAATATAATTTTAACATTATAGAAAGCTTATTTTTTATAAAGTGCTTAACTATTACCTATTTAAATAGTATTTAGGAGGATAATCGATAAAAATTATTAAGCCTAATAGTACCTATAAAGTATATTAAAGAGTATTAATTAGATATTAGATTACTTATATACAGTATAGTCACCCCCTAGGCCGCTTAAAGTTTTAGTTCTAATTGTTAGAATAATGCGGCTTCGTATTTTTGTCGTCTTGTAAGGTGTAGCTATCCAAGAATAAAAGTATGGAATCGTGGTTTTGCTTTAATCCAAACTTTCAGAAAGGATTCTGCCAGAGCAACACGCTTGCTGATGCCATTCTTCGTCTCCACAACCATCAAGCTCACCCAAAAAAGTCTAATAAATGGCCGAGACGCCTTGTTGCCATAGAATAAATGCTCTCCTTTCGAGTCCTTCCAGTCTGCGAGCTTTTCCTTCTTATACAAATGACTGGGGGAAGGTCTGCCATCGATGTCAGATGGTATTGACACAGCCAAGACATCAAATTCGGCACCATCATTCCAACGGGGAATATTATGAATATGCTCCCAATTAACAGTGCCTTCTTGTAGCCATGCTATCATTGTGCCCTTTTTATCGCAAAGCTTGACGTAATCCTGAGGATTCTCGGGTATTTGAATCCGAAGACGCCGCGACTGGGCATAGGCCAGGATGCAACCATCGTAACAAGCTTGTTGGAGATGATATGGAAATCGTAACTCTTGATCATGTGCAGGTAGTACTCCCATAGACATACCATGTGCTTCATCACTTATCTCGCTGAGACAAGACCATCTATCACGCATAATGGTGACATATTGCTCCCATGTGGTCTTGACATTCAGCTCTTCCGGCAGTCGGCCTGGAAAGCATCCTCCTTTCCATGCAATTAACACAGAAAGCAATGCTACTTCCTCTGATATATAAAAGTATCTTATCGTGTCGCGAAGGATGTTCAATGGACTTTGGGTATTCGTCAAGGATGGAATCGCCCATTGCGACAGTGATACCACAATTTGTCCCGGGTAACCTTGTAACTGAGGGTCGACCTCTATTGCATTGTCGATAGAGGACCAAGACCAAGATGGAAAGACCTGTGTTGGACACTGAGGCCTTGGAGGGTATTTCCCATCTGTTGTCTTCCAAAGAATAGCCGAGCTGAATTCATCAAAGGGTAGACCGTAAAAGTGCTGTTGATTGTATCTGGAGTGCAGGATTCCGGAAATTGCATATAGTATATCAGATTTGTGTGAAAGGTCCCTCTGCGTGAATTCTCCTATAAGATGGGTATATTCGCATAATGAGTACGATGGTTTGAAGTTTTGCTGTTGATTTCCGTGATCTTCATTTTTAAATCTGCTCTGACCACGGCATTCATAGAAGGTCCCTTGATCTGATAAAAGGAGCAGTCTGGGGGACATTACTGCTTCTTGGCATGTCCACCCTCGAGTTTGCCATTTCGAGCCTTTAAGAAGCTTATAATACCAAGGTACCTCGAGAAGGTGTAGTCCTTGAGTCTGACCAGTCCACGTTGGGGACCGCTTTCGTTCATTTACCCCGGGAAGACCATAAGTGGCATCATCTCCTGCCATTGCAACCAGTGTGACATATGAGCCGCTGTATATATTACCCATGGCGTCAAGCTGAGCTTTCTTCTGGCCAGAGTCTTGGTCTTGCAGTATGCAAAGTCGATCAACCCAGAGAAATGGGATGTGCAAACTGCAGCAGGCATCAATCGCGTCATTAATTGTGGCAGATTGTAACTTTTCGCTTGATAAAGAGCCTTGCGCGCCAAGGCTGGTGATATTCTTTGTTGTTGCCTGGAGTGAATCGCTTTTATCCCCCCAGACATAGCTCAGAGTTGCATACATGCAGGATTCGGGAGCGAAAACTACACATCTTTTGTCTGTGTCGATGATACGGAATCCCGGAAAGGAGAATTTTTCTGCATGACAAGAAGCTTCGTGGTCTATACCACTATCACAGTCTCGTAGCCAAGTAGAAATGACATTCCAATCGACCCATGGCGATGGTATTGACAAGAACATTAGACTATTCCCCGATTGCCTAGGTGCAGTTCCCAAAAACTCTGTTATTACTAGAGGAGAAGTCAGCTTCATTTCACCTCAATCTAGAAAAGTTCTTCCACAATGGAATCGGGTTAGTCAATAGGAATACCATACGAAAGAAACCACTTATGTTTGGGCGTCTTAAACCACCAGGCCTCAAACTTAATTCAAGCACGAAATCGTAGACTTCATCGGTATGAGCAAACCCCGATGATGTGACTTTCAATTCCACTGCAAACAGCAGTGGAAGCCGTAGATTGTTTGCCATTGCAGTTGCCGTTTCTCCAAATATTTGACATGTCAGGCAATGGGTTGAGCGTTCTTGTAAATCACGGATAGTTCCTAGCTTGAAATGCAAATTTGGATAAAATGAATCACTCCTCACACATTGTATATAATGACCCAGCCTCATATGCCTGCATACCTCGCAACTCTTTAGTATAGATGTCTTCACATTTCAGGCAGCTGTCATGGAATAATAGCTTGTGAGATTCTTGAGATATAGTATAGCTTCCCTTGAATACATCCAAGACGGCTGAATATAGGGTACCCTCTTTGGAGCAGTAGCACAATGAACAAAATTCTTCAACGTGCTCTTTAGGCTCTTTCATTGGTTTGGAATCACTGATAGTGTCCATTTTAGTAGAAATCCAACTGTGTAATGCTGAATATACTCTAACTGAAAACTGGCATTGGAAAATTTTTAAATACCTACTAGTCTACTCATCTGGATATACTTATTATGCCCATCGCAAGCCACATGGCCTTATATGACTGGTAAAACAGGGATAATATATCGGTGGACTCGTTAGGTATCCAAAGTCTACCTAACAAGCGGGGTTTAGATGACCTGATATTTATAACATACTAAACCTCCTTTAGGTTAGCACTTTTCCAAATAGGAATAGCATAACAAAATTCTATACTGCCTTAATTAAAAAGATATAGCAAGCTTATATTATATTAGGGAAACATGAAAGTGGGGAGAGGAAGAAGCCAAGCAGCTTTGGTACATCACCCCAATCTAGAAAGACCTTTCTAGCACGTAAATGATTTGAAGGGAAGGAGCTCAATATCATGAAACTCGTGGAGATCACGAGAACCAGCTAACACAACTACAGCACTTCCCCAAATCTCAGCCCAGGAAACGAGAACAAAGTACCCAAACGTTGAACAAGCGACTAGGTGGATTTGGACTAAAGGATCTCGAGCCAATAAGCAGGAGACAGAGCTTTGCAGGGCCTCGTTCCGTGAGCATCACCAATACTTGCGGATGGAGGGCCGCTTCTATCCCAATCCAGCAATTTCGGCCGACAGTCGGAGTTGAATCGACAACTTCTGATCTGAACCAGTCATTCTTATCTTCATATTCTGTCATTTCTATTGACACGAGCTTATTATCATCGATATAGAGTAAATATCCGCGGAGTATCCTCAAGCAAACATGCAACCCTTTTTTGTATGGCCCCGATGCGCGATGCTCGACCCCGAATACTCCGACAACATATGGATGAATTTTCTTCCCTGGACAAAACGACAGGCGAAAGATGTTATTTTGTCTAATTCACAGACCGAAAAACCTTGGGCTAGAGATCTAATTGAACTCGTATATCGCCGGAACAACTTATATGTTGTCAAATGCAAAATTACCCGAACTCAATGTAGCATGGCCATATCGAAGCATCCTGATGGCTTGAGTCTTTCTCCGCGGCCTCGACAACATCGCAGATAAAGCGGTTGTTTCCGTCTTGCAGGGGCTATCTCTAGACTGTCTCTCTTGGCATTTTTTCTTCGCAAAGCTTTCGGGCGTTTCTGAGTGCTTTCCTGGTTCTGATTGATTAGACAAGATGGTGTCCTTTAGATTGCATACTTGACAGTGAATGCATACCCCGCTCTCCATGGCTTTAAATTTATTTCTCCCTGTTACCACTTCTCCCGGAAGCTTCGCTTCTTGAATGTTATGACACGTCAACACCAGCAACCATGACGACAGAAGGATCTAAGCTTGCCAGTGATGGTATCACGCCCGTGAGAAATATTGAAGCCCAGAGTGCTTTTGCATCCACCCTCATAGGAGACCCCGAGAAGCTTGACACATTAAACGAACCCAGTTCGGGAAAAGGAAACCAACACAAAAATCTCTACGGACTGAATATCGACACACCCGATACCCATGCCGGGGCAGATGCCGTATATGCAGCCAAGGCGCAGCTTTTGAACCAGGCATTGCTTGATCTGGAAATGGGATTATACCAGTGGTTGCTTTTTTTGATTACCAGCGTGGGCTGGTTCCTTGACAGTGTAAGTGAGTCGTACCCTGCAGAGAAGAAGCATGACTGATCGATTCGGATAGTTCTGGTTGATGTCTTTTCTCGTTATTGATCCTTCCGCCGCCAACGAAGCCCAGTTCTTCTATACTGGGGACAATTCTTCCTATCTATTCGTCAGCCTAATGGTTGGATTGACTGTCGGTGCAACAGCATGGCCTATGATGTCTGATGTCCTTGGCCGCAAATGGATCTTTACGAGTACACTGGTTTTGATGGGAATGGGTGGACTGGTCGGAGCTGGAATGCCGTCATTCACGGGGCTTTGTGTTGTTGGCTTCGTCGTGGGCCTTGCAATTGCTGGGAACCAGGCCGTAGACGCCATCATTCTCTTGGAGTCGCTACCAGCGTCGCATCAATTCCTAGTCTCCATGCAGGGTGCTTCCTGGGGTCTTGGTCAATTAGTTTCTGCCGCTGTCGGCTGGTAAGTTACTTCTGGACCCGGAAAGATTCAAATACTGATTAGAATCTACAGGGCATTCATCGCAGAATACACATGTGGCACTGGACCCGATGAAATTTCCACCGCACAGTCAATGTCCAGCCATAAGATCCGTGCAACCGGCCATAGCGGCAGCAGCAGCTCTTCCTGCCACTATGTATCCAACAAAGGCTGGCGGTACGTGTGGTGGACCTTTGGCTGTATCACCCTATTCCTATATCTCTGTCGCTTTGCATTCCCCCTCCGTGAAACGCCGAAATACCTCCTATCCAAACGCCGAGACGCCGAAGCCACCCAGCTTGTCAAGGATATCGCGATGTACAACAAACGCCAAACATGGCTGACTGAAGCCTCATTTGCTCGAATCGATTCGACAGTCGATGCCAGTGCACCGGAGTCTCGAAAGAAGTCAAGGACACAATCCCTTTTGTCATCCCTTGGTCCATTCGGCCTTTTCCTCCTTACGCTCATCTGGGCTACTACCGGTTTGACATTTACACTGCACAGAACGTACATAAGCAACTATCTCACTGCACGCGGTATAGAAGCCATTTCCGCCACTACCGTCACCACGGGCTACCTTTACAGTCGCTATCTCTACATTGCCCTATGTGCGGTTCCTGGACCTATCCTCTCTGGATTCCTCATAGAAGCCAAGGGAGTTGGAAGGAAACGCACAGGAGCGGCTATTGCAGTGTTGACTGGTTTATTCATGTTCCTATCAACGCTTTCACGATCTCATAATGCCGTTCTTGCCTTTGAATGCGTCCTATCGTTCCTTCAGTATGCTGGCCTTGCAGTTATCACCACATACACCGTGGAGGTATTCGCTGCACCAACTCGTGGCTTTGGGTTGGGGATTTTGGGATTCTTCTGGGGGCTATTTGGACTTATAGCCACCATCATCACAACATTCGATGCGTCGGGTGGATCTAAAGGTGGTCCTGTTTGGTTCTGCGGTGCTATCTGGGTAGTAATGGGGGGAATCTGGCTGGCACTACCAGTCGAGACACGGGGAAAAGCTGCCTCATAGAAACACCGTCAAGCGTAGCTCAACTGCATGGTGATATTCTATTGCTGTATCCTGAGTGTTCTCGGGTCATCCTATTGTAGCAGACCAATGCCAGAGGGAGTCTGGTGGCTCTGCATGCTACATAGACTTAAAATCGAGAATTGAGAAATCCAGGACCTGCACTATTCAATATCAATGATAACAACATAAAACCCTCTAGACAAAACGGAATCTATCGTTGGATTGCCTTTTGCCATTCCTCAGCATTCCTATAGACCCAACACGGAGAAAGGTCGCAGGTTGTTTGCGCGAGTTGTCTAGTGGTTTATGACGTCGCACTCGTAAGAAATGCGGAGGTCGGGAGTTCGAATCTCCCTTCGCGCTTTTTTTTGTTTGTTTTGTTTTGTTTTGTTTTTTTTTTTTTCTTTTAGCTTCCGGTTCTCACACACGCAAAACAATATAAAATCACATTGGCATCTCTCAACTCAGCCTCAACAATGTAGTTTTCTTTTTATTTCTGTGGATAGTAATAACCAAATCCCGGACATGCATTAATCTATCTACCCTATTAGCGATGGTTCATGCACTGCAACCTCGGACCAACTCTCCGACCAACTGCTGGCGTCGCTCAATATCCAGACAGCAGACTAAAGGGTGTGATGAGTTGTGAAATTCTTGGAGACTCCGTGGATCCAGAACACCAGCTGCAGTTTCTCAAGCGAAGTGCCAATTACTTCCGTATGCAAAGTATTTTGTTGCCCACAGACTGCTAAAGTGACAATAGCAGTAGCGAAGTACCCCTGTTCCTCCCATCAACCAAACAAAAAACATCCCGAAGAATCTCCAGTTTGATCATGATCTTCTCGAGTCATGGATATGCATAATTGTGGGTAGAGATAGAGCATCGTAACTCGTCAGCTTCTCCCCCCTTTTTCACCAACGACATCATTATTGGGCTCCGGCGGTGCGGGAATGCGATCCCACATGGATGGAGGGTTCATCCGTCAATCCACCATCTTAAGTGGAGAACCACACTCTGTCTCGCGATGATCCCAACTTCCTCGGGCCGTCACGCTGTCTGTTTGTCCAACATCACAGAAGCTATACCTTGCACACGCAGCATTGTGTCCAATGTATTTCCCATCGCAGCCTCGATGAATCCACGCAGGCCAAGGGCTTCCAGACGGGTGTTCCGTGCGGTCCCGTCCGAGGCCCCATCTTTGACCCGGTCTGTTTACTCTCTTTTAGTGTTATCAACAGCTACGCCGATCCGCACTGAATATAGACTCGTTTCTCGCTTCAGGGTCCAGTTGTGTGGGTGCGTAAACACCTCATGCCCATGCTGATTCGCCAACAACTGGTGCGCAGATGAGCCTTTCGCTGTCACCACATTTGAGACAAGTTTTGACTTGTGACGCTTGTGCGTGTTGAGGAAGGATATGGCGTGCATCATGCTGGCTGATTGGACTCAGCTCCCGTATCCGCGATATGAACGGCGAGAGCGTAATTAGAGTGGAGTGGACTGGCTGCTCAGTGCTCACCGTCCCTTTTTTTCTTTTTTTCTGAAGCTCGGACTTGGACTTAAATCGTCGACAGTCCCCGTCTTTCCGCGTGCACGCTCCTGAGTCTTATCCCGCGACAGCAAAAACTTCACAGTCACGACACGTCGAGAATTCAGAGGTCATGTCGAACGGACGCGGACGAAGCTTGATATGGCGCCTGATGGCTGCCTTTGAACCCGAGGAGCCGGACTATCCCCGTCTTTCCTCCCACCCCAACGCCCTGGGTTACCCTCCTATCCCTCATCCGAATGCACAGGAAGAAGACGTTTACCAGCAAAGTTACCCAACCAGTTACCAAAAAAGTCCCGAACAAAGTCGCGATCCAAGCCACAGTGACCCGCGAGCCCACCGCATCAATGTGGCTACAACAAATGCCGGTTCCCTCATTCCACCGGGCGACAAGCTCCTCGTTTTTCGCGCTCTGACAGGAATCGATAGCGTCCCTGCGCTGACAATACCCCACCACAACCCTCGCACTGCAGTCAATGTCGGTATCTACGCCCGCGTCGTGAGCGCCGAGCAAAAGGTCGCGAAGCGATATCGCTTTTTCAGCATCCTCATCAACACATGTCTGGGAATCCAGATCGTGGTCGCCGCCGCATTGACTGCCCTAGGCGCCGCGAGTGGTCCACACTCGGCCGTCACGGCGTTTGGTGCGATAAACACAATCATGGCTGGTATTCTGACCTACCTAAAGGGGTCGGGACTGCCGGATCGTCTTAAGCACTACCAGAACGAATGGCGAAATATCCGAGAATACATCGAGCAGCGAGAACGAGAATTTTGTTTGGACGGATGTCTACTGGACGTGCAGGAGGAAATACAAATCGTCGAGAGCATGTATGAGGGCGTCAAGCGCGAGATCGAAGCTACAAAGAGTGGTGAACATAGCAATAATTCTGGTGGAAGCAATCGACGGGCCTTCTTCCCGACTTCTCACAATGCGCAACCGAATGCTCCTCAACGGGGCGAATCGCACAGCCCAATATCAGTCCCGGAACCGTCGTTAGAAAAGCATTGAATCGAGTGATAAAGTCTGGGATTTGACGCAGAAAGAGAAGGGCACAAAGACTGTTTGGCCTGCTGGATCGGCCTTTCGGTTGGATATAATCAGGTCGTGACTCGCGAAGGTGGTTTACACACCAAAAGCATTACCATGCAGATGATGAGTGAAGTGACATGTATCCCTATCAGAGTACTGTGAGCAGCACCTCTGAGACTTTTTATTAATGTATTTATGACTTGTATAATCGGATAAAGAAAGCGGGGTTCTTAATTGGTTAATGTTTGTCTCCCGAGTTATTGCGGTATTAATATTCCTTTGGTAGAATAGACCGAAAGCACGATTTAAAAAATTTTGAGTATATTAAGCAATAATATATGCAGTATGCCTGTCTATAAGGACAACCTGGCGTCGTGCATCAAGACGATCCCGGCCCGCAAATGCTTCAGATGAAGGTGGCATCATCAGCTGACCGCCCATCATCACCACCACCATAATCTCCAATTCCCCATTTCCCCAACACCAAATTACCCCTCTTCCAAGATACAGCATAGAGACTACCAACCTCAAAACCTTGAACATGACCATCGAAATTCACCCCGCAACCCCCTCTGACGCCCCCGCCCTGGCCGAAGTCTTCCTCTCCACATTCTCCGACAACTTCAACGTCGCCCTCTTCCCCCGCACTCAAGATGTCCGCGACTGGTGGATTAGCAAATTCACATCAGACATCACCAGCTGCACGAGCTCTCCTCCACTAAATATCGTGCTCAAGGCTATAGATACATCGAGTCAGAATGGGGACGGCGAGGCAACGATCGCGGGGTTTGCGAACTGGAAGCTTCCCGGGAACGAGGACACGGACGAGGAGGCGGTTTCGTGGCCTGAAAGCTGTATACCCGAGTTGTGTGAGAGGTTCTTTGGGGTGATGAAGGAGAAGAGGGATAAATATATGGGTGCAAAGAGGCATTATTGTACGTCACACAAAACTGGCTGTGCAATTTTGACAATTCCAATGCACCCCGACTGACGGGTTTCAGACCTCGACATCTTAGGGACGCATCCGGCATATCGCGGTCGGGGAATCGCTTCGCAACTGCTCCAGTGGGGGATCAGTCGGGCGGACCAAGAGGGTGTCGATATCTTCCTTTCCTCCTCGCCGCAGGGGAGACATTTATATGATAAGTATGAGTTTCGGGTTCTGGAGACGGAGAAGATCTTCCCGGATTATGTGCAGAGCTATTTGGTGCGGGCGCCAGGCCAATAATGAAGGTATTCATGCTCGAATTGATGCCTTTTTTTCTTGACGAATGTAATGAAATGGTATATTCATGTCGCATGTCCCTCGGTCGGAGATTTCCCTGAATTATTTCCTTTTCTTATATCATGTTCTTCACCCATTGTCCTCTGTCATTGTCATTTTCCTGTTGATATATCCAATTGCCCCTGCATTGCCCATCATTTGCAATGAACAGCCAATCAAAGAACAGCCTCGGTTTTACAGGCCAATCATATTTCTGGATTTCTTCATTTTCAGGCGTCTATTCCAAACCTGTACTAGAGGGGTGTTCTGATTGGCCACTGATCACGAAGAGGGCGTCCTATCGATAAGAAACCCCCGCGCATTTATAATTCACGATTTTGGGAGCTTCATTTTTGCAACATCCCATCGCGAGAAGTCGCTGTTTCTGCTGCTGAGAAAGACAGAATTGACACCAATCAATCAAATCCAGCATCATGGGTGAAGCTCCAGCTCCGAAAGAGCATCTGCTCATTGTCTTCTTTCGGGATCAGCCAACCGCGCAGCTCGAGTACGTCCAGCGCAAATTCCCAGAGGCCGAAGTGACATTTCACAAGATCAAAATGGGTGCCCCCGTTCCCAAAGGTTTTTTTTTGTGGCAGGTAGTCTACTGCAATTGCTGATATCGGACAGAATTGGCTCAAAAGGCCACTCTCCTCGTGACATTTACCAACCTACCTAACCCAGAAGATGCGCAGAAGTAAGCCAACTGACTAGTAGTGACCGTTCCAAACCATTCGTTCCTTAATTGACCTTTGGATATAGTCTCAAGCTCATTCATACTTTCTCCGCCGGACTCGATCACCTCCTCGGCCACCCAATCCTTCAATCTACGAACATCCCCATCTCCACCAGCTCTGGTATCCATGGTCCTCCTATCGCAGAGTGGGCTGTTATGAACTGGATGGTGGCATCGAGAAAGTTTATCGAGTCATATGAAGCACAAAGGGCACATCGCTGGGCCTCTGTGAATGAATATTTCGATGGCTTGAGCGATCAGGTGGGCAAGAGGGTTGGCATTCTGGGATATGGAAGTATCGGGCGACAAAGTATGATTCCCCAATCCCCTTTTAACTTTATCAAATGCTAATATACAACAATTCCTGTAGTTGCCCGCGTTTCCGCCGCCTTGGGAATGACCGTATATGCCTACACAGCCTCTCCCCGCACTACACCCGAGTCTCGTCGCGATAACGGCTATATTGTCCCCGGAACTGGTGACGCAGACGGTTCGATCCCGGTATCCTGGCACCATGGCACAGATAAAGCCTCCATCCACTCTTTCCTCTCCCTTGGCCTCGACCACCTCGTCATCGCTATCCCTCTAACACCGCAAACAACCAAACTCATCGGTGCCGAAGAATTCGCCCTCCTCTCCGCAAAGAGCACCAACCCTTACACTAAACCATATGTGACCAACATTGCCCGAGGCAAGGTCATCGACCAGGATGCTCTGATTGCATCACTCAAGTCTGGCGAGTTAAGTGGTGCAGCGGTGGATGTGACGGACCCTGAACCACTCCCGGAAGATCATCCATTGTGGGACGCACCGAATGTGCATATCAGTCCGCATGTCAGTTCGCTTGGGCGGGAGTATTTCCCGCGGTCGGTAGATATCTTACGATTGAATGTTGATCGGTTGCGAAAGGGAGAGGAGATGGTTAATGAATATAAGAGGGAGAAGGGATACTGAATGGTATGCGACATCGATGATTGCATTGTATATAACTAGACATATATTGAGTTGCATACCGATTAGATAGACCAGTGGCGGCATTCTTAAGCGTCCGCAAGACTGGTTATTAGATGGTCATGCATCTAACAGTATATATTTCATTCTTCCTCAAATCATCCCACAAATCCCAATCCATTCAACAGACTTACGCCAAATAACACCTCGCAGTCTCCTCCACAAAAACACCAATAAACCCACTCCCCAACACAGCCCAGGTCCACGGATTCGCCAGCTCCGAAACGCTCGGCCAGAAGCTATTCTTCTCGTTGCGCCAGCTCAAAAGCTGCGCGTACTTTTGCGGATCTTCCTTTTCGTACCGCTCTTCTTGGCTGGCTTCGTTCTGCTTGTCGCCTCCCACGAAGCGGAGGTACACGTAGTTTGCGATAGGGCCCAGGAGAACAAGGGGGTTGAATGTGTTGGCGGCGTTGAGGAGAATGAAAGAGAAGTGCACCAGGGAGTCACCCAAGTAGCTAGACATTGTTAGTATATGATTTCCTCGAGAAAAGATGGCGGAAACTCACTTCGGATGCCGGACAATACTCCACACACCATGACGACAGAGATCCGTCCGCTCTCCACGATGCAACTCAAGCTGCGTGTCTGCCATAACCTCCATCGCGAAACCCGCACTGAACAAGCCCACACCCAACGCGCGGATACTCTTGGACACGTCCGGATCAACCGAGATAGCCGAGTGCGTCATGCAGAAAGGCAGGGTAAACGGCAACGAGATGAACGTGAGAAACACTGCCTCGGGAGCGAATAGCTTGAAGAATGCCGTTTTCCAGAATCCCGCGGGGTCCTTGGCTTTTAGTTCATCGTATCGGGGGTCGTCTTTTCCGCGGGCGAGAGTCCTTGACACGATGCGGTAGAAGAGTCGTGTACCCCAAGCTGTCACGCCGCCCAGCAGGACCTTCTCAGTCCATGGGAGACTGCTCCATGCGTCGGTGAATGATATGTTGTTGTAGTACATAGGACGTCCGAGAGCGCTCCACCAGGCGTTGATGACCTGGCTAGACGGCCAGTTCCAATCTTTAATTTCGCCCCTATCTGTCGCTTTTGCGGCGATGAAGCTCGCGACAGACAGACCGGAGTGTAAAGCGAATGAGGGCAGTATGGTCGATCTTAGAATCCCGACATCGCCGGTTCTCAAATGCAGGTCATGGCTATGCGATATGTTGTATGCCCGGTCGACATCGATCACGGGCGATACGCCGTATGCCTCCATATTGTAAATTGAAGGTATTTCACTGATGCGAGTGAAATGACGTTTAACTTGGGCGCGAGATGGGGGATTTTGTAGCAGAGTTGAGTGTTGATGTAAGGATTATGTAACTGTCTTTGCCAGGCTTGGTGAGTTCCACCACAACACTTTAAGAATGAAAACAAGTTATATTGTATGATATCACATGTGGTTAATATATAATACAGGGAATTGGTTGATCGACATGGACTTGATATTTTTTGAATCGCCGTGTTTCTTCGCAAGTAGAAGTGAATATGACGCAGCCGGCTGCATCCAGATTTAGAAACCCCGCAAGGCGACGGAAAGGTCAACAAATATGAGAAATTCGAATGGAAAAGAAAAAGAAACAGGCAAAGCAGACAAATGTATCAGAAAAAAAGGCGGCAGTACATATAACTAATGCTCCTGTATGTATACCAGATGCAATATAAGTGAGAAAGGATGAGATCTATCGAAGATTATTCAGGCTCTAGTCCATTTTGTTGCTCGATCACGGCAGTAAAATTAAAGTTCAAGTTTGGTTCTCGACATTGATCTTTGGTCCTATATTGCTCATTAGTCAAATTTGATAGCCGATGGCTCCAGTATTCGAGAAGATCATCCGAATCTGACGCAGTAAATGCTTCAATATGTGTTCCATCCCGTGTATATAAATCTTCTTTTAACGTATGCTTCATGGTGTTTGAAAGCAGAGGCTCACTTGCCGGTAGCCTCAGACAAAGATCATGAATGTCACAGTCTTCAGATATTTTCTCCAGAGGAAGCTTGCTCGTGTTTGTTCGTCGAGCCTTTAGGCCATTTTTCGAAACGTCACTTTGTTGACGCATAAGATATGCCCTTGGGTCATACGGGTTTAGCCTAGGCCTTGATATCGAGTCTGCCGAAATTGAATGGGGTTGCTCTGTACTATCGTTCAAATCTGAATTCAAAACTGCTCGTGCTGCGAGATATCGACTTTGATGGGGGTTCGAAGAGCTAGGTATCTCATGGCGGTTCCTCTTTTGCTCACGCCGCTGCTGTATAGCCTCTTTCTTTCGGCGCTCAAAGTCAAGGGCGTCCTCTAAATCACTGTTGATCCCCTTTTCCGAATGTTTATGAAGCCTAGCGGCCCACGTTTCAAGCACTGGAAGTTCCCGGCGTTGTTCTGGGATTTCTACAGGTCGACTTCCCAAAGAAGAAGTAATGTTTTCGGGCGGCGATTGTGATACGTTCGAAGTGTTTGGTGTGTTCTCAGGACTTTCACGCTGTGGATATCGGTCTTCGACATCATTTGATGCTGTATCTAGTGATTGTTCTCGTCCAAATCGTTCCCGTGCTAGCTGGGTCAAGGACGGTCCGTCCTCATCCTGCTCAAGTTGATTTCCAGGATTGTTTTGATCAAGAGTAGCCTGAGTGGTCTTGACAAACCAGGTATCGAGAGCTCCATTGCCATATCGCTCCTTGTCACGCTCCCTTGCTGCTCTCTTCGGGTCATTCTGTGCTGGGGTGGTTGGTGATGTTTGGGAAAACTGGAACAAGGGCTGTGAATGGTGAATGTTGGTAGGAGAGGCCGAGTTTGAATTTGAGGTTGAAGGACTTGGTAAGGCTGGGCTGCTTGGCTGTCCACCATCTAGAGCCCTGTGCCTCCGAGGATGCTCTTTGGCCGCATTATGTTTTGGCAAAAGCATCCTATTTTCAACGGCTGAGTTGGATTTTTCCGGTGTTCGAATTGGAACATTCAGCCTTGTCATGGACCATGGGCTCACAATTTCCACATCTTTCGAAGTTGCCTGATTAATGGTCTGTTCTGTTCCAGGTGGCGATGAGCTCTGGAAGTCCCTCCTGCGATAAGTGCTCGGAAGCGGGGATTTAAACTGCGAATAAGTTGTGACAAGCGGCGCTACAATAGGATTATCGTTCACATCTCGGTGCTGTGGGGTGGATTGAACAGAGTCCTTCCGAGCCATCAATAGGTCGAATCCGTTGCTGTTTTGTGCTTTTTCTTTGCCTTTGGCTGGAGCGGCACTTTTCTCAGAAGCACTCAATTCGCCATAAGTGTCTCGAAATAAATCTTCCACAAAGGAAAGTACTTGATCGGCATCTTCGAACAATACATCGTCCTTGGCTGGTTCAATGTTGACATCATACGTGCCTTGGGGACACTGTATATGCAGGCAAATGAAGGGGTCGGTGATATTAGGAGAATGGTCATTGCTAGAACAAGTCGAGCGGAGATAGGATTTATAAACTTTCGTGATCTTGTGTCCAATCCCTCTGGAAGTTGATACTGGCCGTCCGTCGACGATGAAGTACTGGCCTCCGTTATACACCTTTGAAATGTCTACCTTTGTCAGTTAACGGCAGCGACCAGGAACAAGTTCAAATACCAGAATCAGCTTTGGGCAGGAAGGCCACAAGCTTAAAGTTTGATATATCCATCAATTGGTTCTGCTGAATATCCGTAGAATCCTCTTCTGGAGGCCATCGTTTCAGAAGGCAATTGGAGGCAACGTCTTTGCCAGTAATCTTCAGTGCCGCATCAACGAGAGTGGCATTTTGACCCGGTGCATACATCCAATTATTGCTTTCATTCTTGGCTTTGAGAACCCTGAAAGACAACCTTTTGGTGGGCTGGGCCATAGCATAAACATGAAGCATCTTCTTTATCTTTGTCAATGTTTTGCCGGCGCTTTTGAGGGCTGTCTGCTTGCGAACAGGAATGTGCTTTAGAAAGTCCGTCATGCGGATGCTAGTGCCCACTGGATGCGATGCACGATTAATGCTGTATGATAACAGTCAGTATCATAAACAGCAATATAGAGTAAGAGAAGCATATACCTAACGATTTCACCATCCCTTCCATATTTGACGGCTGTCCCAACTAGTTCTGCCTCGGTTCTGGTGACGACAGTCAAGCTGCCGGACATCTCAGCGGCACTGGCTAGAGCCTCACCTCTGAATCCCAGTGAGCTCCCACCAATATTTTTGAGATCCTCGACCGTTTGGATCTTGCTGGTAAAGGTGCGTTTGCAAACGAATCCATGGTCCTGCGAGGGAATACCATGTCCATTGTCTTTGACCTGAATTACATCCAGCGTGTTCTGGGAGATCTCTATTGTCACAGAGCTCGCGCCTGCGTCTAGCGCATTGTCTAGCAGCTCTTTGACAAGGGAACAAGCATCTGAAATGACAGATGTTGAGCCAATTGCCCGAACAGTGGCCGGGGGAAGGGCCACAATCGGCATCCTCGGCTTATATGAAGGAACATACGATCATAGCTGTTCCGGGCATCAAGAAATGTTGATTTTCAAGCCAAAACTGATGGCTCTAGAATATATAGATATTATTCTGATGTTTTATAGGCGATAAGTGCCGTTCTCGATGGATAAACATGGACGTCGTAAACGAAAGCAAAGGTCTTGCGAACCGGGAGATTCTATTTCCACGCACTGCCATCCGGTGTTGTGATCACGTGGGATTAGTCAACAGTACACGTCTCGCGGACTCGAATCGACCAACATGCATCTCCAGTTCTCAATCGCCAATTTCCATATTCGAGGTTTGATATCCTCGAGGAACCCGCTGGCTTTCTCGATAGATATGCAAATTCTCTGATATGGCTCACGGACCTTTCTCTATATCAGAGTTGGCCACACCGGCAGTCTCCACATTGATCGGCTTTCTCGCGTACAGCTCCCAGTACTTTTTTCTGCGGTTTGAGGCAATACCATTCCGGAAAAATGAAATTTGGACAGTCAACATCTTTGCTACATGCATCTGGATATGCTACTATCGAACATGTACTGTAGACCCAGGACGAGTCCCTAAAGACTGGGAACCGGCAGACCGTAAGCAACTGGAAGCTGACCGCGTGAGTGGACGGCAACGATGGTGTCGTAGATGCGAAGCCTACAAGCCACCACGCGCTCACCATTGCAGAACATGCCAGAGGTTAGTCTTGTCACATAATGATCGGGACTGGTGCTGACGATACCAACCAGATGTGTTCCCAAAATGGACCATCACTGTCCCTGGACAAGAAACTGCGTCTCTCACTCGACGTTCCCACACTTTATTCGGTTTCTATTTTATGCGGTGACTGGAATGTCATATTTGGAGTCGCTCTTGTTGGAAAGGGCGTCGCTAATCTGGAGGCACAGAGACCTGCCTAGCGTAAGAGACGTGGCCGTTTCCAGTTCGAGACTTTTTTGCTAACAGTTTTCGCAGTACCTAGGCCCAAGTTTATTCCAAATGGCCCATATTCTCATTTTATTTGTGATAAATAGCTTGACCGTTTTTGCCCTTTTCATTCTTTTGGCGAGGAGTCTTTGGACCCTTGGTTCGAATGTCACCACCATCGAATCTTGGGAGATTGAGAGACACAAAACTCTGCTTCGAAGAGCAAGATATTTCGGGGGGTACTTGGAAGGCCCGGGAGGTATCAAAATACGAATCAAGAAGCAGGAATTTCCGTACGACATTGGGATCCTGGCAAACATCAAGGCGGGTATGGGTGGAAGTATAAATGTTAGTTACCGCTGTCTATTCTTCAGTTCTGTTTGGCTTACGGCTAACTCACATCTTCTAGATCTTGAGCTGGTTTTGGCCACTTGCACAAACCCCTAGCCCTCAGTCAGGCTTGGATTTTGAAGTGAATGGGTTCGAAGGTCAGTAGCAAAACGCTTTATAACGTCTGATATGCATGGCGATTTTAACGCCATATAGAATCAAATGTGTCATGGCCCCCGCCAGATCCGGATCGCATTCCGCTGCCGGCTAAATCATTCAGAAACGATGATGCATTTACGGACCCCCAGACTTATAGCTCCGCCTATGAACAAGTGGAGGCATTCAACCGTCGCAAGGCCGAAGACTTGAAGCGTCAAAAAGCTGGAATGGAAGTCCAGCGTCGAAAACGGTTTGGAAAACGACTTAAGGAGGAGAACAATAGGGACAGTGACTCGGAGGGAACGGATCCTCGCAGTGATAACGAATCCGATGATGGCGAAGAGGGATGGAAGAACTCAGAGGGAGAGCGCCTACGCGACTTTGGGGTGGATGAGGATATCGAGTTCTATGATGAGGAAGATATACCTCTTGGCATTCTCATGCAACAGCGCAGCAAGCGTCAATGAGGGCAATGGTGGTTTGTGCTAGGCCATCAATACTACCTATACAGACATGAATTAGACCCTTTTCGCAATTCCTCTCAACCGGACATATCCCAACCATTGGCTACCATCTTCAATTCTGGTGACGGCGGTCTGGAGCACATCACAGATCTGCTCAATCGCTGCCTCCCGTTTCTCCGGAGGTAGCACGCCGAGCAACTGCGAACCCATGAGTCTGACCCATCCTGCCAGTCCCCCGCCAGCACCAGCAGTTAATTTGGTGGGTCGATATTCTGTTTCGATTTTATCGACCTGGAAGCCGACTTTTTCCAAGGCATCCTTCATCCACACGTCGGAAGGGAAGAACCATGGATTTGCCTCTCTAACCTTCTCCGGCGAAACACCTTGGTACACAAGCGCATAGAACACAGCCGTCATCACTTCTGCTATACATCCGTGACCACCCATCTCAAAAACATACGTTCCACCGGGCTTGACGCTGCTGTATATACCACGAAGGGTGGACATGCGCGTGGACTCATCCCGCAGAATCCAGTGCAATGCTGCATTAGATATACTGTAGAAACATAATTAAGCAATGAACAAACACACTCTTTTCGAGAAATCTTACACCTTATCCCAAGTTCCATCGGCAATAGCCGTCTCTTGTCCCAAAAAGCGGCAATCCACAATACGAAACTCTGCTTTGGGCCCGCCATAATCCCTTGTGGCTGCCTCAATCATCGCAGGTGATGAGTCAATCCCCAGCACTGACTGTACGGCAGGCAGGAAGTTTCCCGTGAAGATGCCATCACCGCAGCCAATGTCTAGGACTTTGTCTGTTGGTTGGGGGTCGAGGTATTTGAGGAGAGTCTGGGTTAATTGGGGCACGAACGACGCAGAGGCTGAGTAGGCCTGGTAGTTAAAGAGCTTAGTTAAGATTCCTTTCGCAATACGTACAATGAGTTCATTACCTCCGGAGTCCATGGATTCTCAGACTGCTGGTTATTGGATGTCATCTTGGATGCGGGGATAACGTCTTGGCGTGGGGAAGCTACTGTGAGTTCAACAACTGGAACAGCCAAGAAATGCGACTGATTCCTGTAAGGCAGATTGAGTAGTGAGCGTGTAATGCGTATCGAGGAATTGGAAATACATCTTTGTAGAGATGACGCCGGGTTTATCTTCCTCAAACGTTCAACCGAGGCGCCGATGTCGGAGCGAGTGTACGTAGAGAGCAGTTACTCAGGCATCTCCACCTTCATTCAAGTATGAGGCAGCATTGGGAAGTTCAATCAGATACTGCATTATAAAAGTTATTTGACCTGTGATAAAGCTAAGTAAGACCTCGATCCTATCACCCCGTCGATTGTCCTCCAAATCCATCGAACCATCAGAAAACATGCATGAAAAGCAATGGAGATATCTAGTCGGAAAAACCATCAATTTCATCATCAAAGGTGCCATCCTCGTCTCTATCATTATCGAATTCTGCAGCGCCACTGAGGCCTGCAATCCGATTGAGGTACCATTGCATCTGCAGGAGCGCATATGATGGGAGTGGATGGGTCATGGGATCAGAGGTCCGGAGCGTTATCACTGTGCCCGAAGTTATTTTCTGACCGGTGGCACAATTGAAAAGCTTCCCATTCTGGTGGATTGAGTCAGGACATGGGATCAGCGATGGACGCTCCAGAATAGAAACTATATCTCCCACTTAGGGGCGCGGCATCCAAAAGTATACCACGTCCATGGACTTGCCATCATCGGATGGCTTGTGAGGAAAGAGTGCAAATCGAGCATTACCCCAGTATCCGTGTGCCTGTCTCGTCATGGTGATCAGGTTTTGGAGGATTTCGGTGCCATTGGGTTCAAGTTCGTCTTTCCAAGCTTCGACCTTATCTTGGGTCCAAAATATGCGCAAGGTTGCCCAGAATCGACGCATTTGGATGTCATTTTTCTGACGCTTGTTCAAATCTTGGGGATAAATATGACACACTTCAAGAAGATCACCGGCACGGGTTATTTGGCACCGACCTTCATCTCGGGCAATGCACTCCAAAAATCAGCTGGTTGCTCAGATTCAAGTACGAGAATACTTACCGCCTCGGAGAGCTTTCTGTCTCTACTGTAACCTTGAGGCTTAGAGGTGGCAGCTTCTGAGCTTGAGCTTTCTGGTATAGACCCTGGCTCGGTTTTCCTACGGTCGTTGGATTCTTCCTCGCTCACTCTGACGGGACGAGCGAGCCCTATGGCAAGTTAGCCATGTCAACATAATAAATTGCTTTCATCAACTCACACAGCCGCAGCACCGAATCAAAGTCTTCGTGAAATTCAAGCGCTCTCTTGGATAGCTCTTGGAAAACAGGTAACAATGATGCGCCTTTAACCAGATGGCGAAGTCGTTCTATGTCTGCGAACCACAGAAACAGCCATAAAGAGGTACTGATGCTATCGATTTCGTAGATTCGACTGATTTCGGAAATCAGACCAGCTCTGTCTGGATGCTCAAGCTCTGGGGCTGCAGACATCTCTTTTCGCAGGAACTTTTCAATGCAATGGTGGTCTGTCACCTTGCCTCTAAGGTTAGATCACTTTTTGGTATGTGGTTGAGTAGAAAGTATGAAGGGGAGACAAGGACGCCAAAGCATAACCATCAGAATAGAGGAAGATAGAGGTCTGTGATGAGATAGATAATTGGAGATGAAATGGTCCAAGAGAAAGGTATAAAAGGCTCATTTTGGAGCGTGAATGGTTCTAGGCAGCAATACTTGAGAAGGTGAATTGAAGCCATCATAATGACCTATACAGGAACTGCAGAAATCATTCATCAACGAGGGAATGAAAACTATCTTATCACTGTATCTTAGTGAAGGTAGAGACAGTGATAGCAGTTAGTATATCAATTCGAAAAGATTAAAAGAATAGAGCGTAATTTGCATACTATCTGATATTCTACGGCCTGAAAATATAGATAAAGTCAAGGGATAAAACTACATTCCATAGAGAAATAAATGGCCTAGAGTAACACAACAAACGCCAGAAGATAGGTACTGCATTTTTAGAATCCAGGAAATCCAAACTGCTGTACAGGGGTACAACGAGTGTTGTATATCCTTCAAGAATGACATCATATGCCATATCAAGGGAACGGAAATGCGCGGTTCCAGTTTCCATTATTTCCACGGTGGATCTATCTGATCCATTATTAATATGGGGCTATATCCACTTGACAAAGTCGCCGAGGTTCAAAGTCGGGGCAATTCACCACAATATATATAGTCCATCACAGTCCCTACGAAGTGCGGTATCAAATAGTTGATCAAAATAAAATCAAGAAAATGCCTTACACCGGCCAGTGCAATTGCGAGAGTATTCGCATTACCCTGCCAGAGAAGCCTGCTAATTGCATGCTATGTCACTGGTATTAGTTTCGAGGAAGTGTGTTATCATGCCAGGCTAACGGATTCTTCCAGCACCAACTGTAAAAGAGCCGGTGGTGGCCGTGAGTATAATCCCACCTCGGACTGACAATGCGATGGCTTATACATCCAGCTTGTTCGCTCAATTACGTCGTGGACCTTGATGATATGTCAGTCGAAGATCCAACAGGGGCTCTGAAAATCTTCAACGACACCAAGTCTCTCAGTGGAAACGTCGCGCAAGTAAGGCGCCATTTCCATCTGCTGTTTTATGTCCACTGTGCTAATATGTCCTGATAGCGACACTTCTGTTCCAACTGTGGAAGGTATGTTTCTTATTCCATTGCGATGCGAGACGGTCGCTCATCAATATGCTCAACAGCCCAGTTGTCACCAAGACCCCTGGCGTTCCTGGAAAGGGTTTCTTGAAGGCTGCTTTGTTTGACAGCATTTCCCCTCCAGGCGGCCATTTCTTCGAGCAAAGCAAACTGGAGTGGTTCAACGCACATTTGTGATTGATGAAGGATGGCTGGGTATGCATACGCTAAGGTGCTAAGGGGGCAGCGTGGAGTTTGGGGTTTGGATCGAGGTGAGGAGAGGCGTTCTGTGGGTTGAAGAAGTGTCAGTTTCGGCGTTGTTTGAGAAGGGGTTTAAGACTTAGCGAGAATACCAGTGTTTTAGACTCCACAGATCGTCAGGCCGTTAATCCTTTCTGCATGTCATCAATTAGTGTGCCCGTATTTGCTGTGTAGACAAGCTGGTCGGTCAACACAACTGGAGGAGACGCGGCGATTTCGTCAAAACAGCCTGCGATGGTGTGATTCTGCCGCAGCCTCTGATTGGCCAATTCCGAATGTCCCTGCAGACTGGCAACAGACCATAAAATAAGCATCGTCAGTCTTCGTTTTCAACTCTCGCCAAGGCCATTGATATCAGAAACCTGGAGAAGATGGAGTCGAATGGTGGAGTTCCCCAGACGGTCGATCGTGGTCGTCGTGGTTCAAGCCCACTCCGGGGATTTCCGACCGTGGACTCTCTTCCGCCCAGCAGCTCCATTGGACGAGTCACAGCCCGCGGATTGCGTCCTCGACCAGCGCAACCTCCCAGCCCAGGAACTCGCAGGACGTGATGACAGTGTCGATTTACCCCTCGTTTGCGATAAAGAATGGTTCATCGGGATGATCATCAGCCGGAATGGGGTTTCGGGCCCCTCTCGAACCCCGTGAGTGGCACGAGACATCGATCGCCCATCCGCAGCAGTCTCAGCGAACCGGATACTCTCGAGCTGCATGAGATCCAAACTCACGAGGAAAACGACGACGAGGAGGTCTCGGGGGCTTCCATCTCCTCGGGGGAATATCGAATCACGACTCGTCGCACAGTGTCTCGTACCAGCCGATGCAGTAGCGAAGAAAGCAAGGGGCTCTGGGGCCGTGTGAAAAGGTTTTGGACGCGGAATGTCGTTCTGACAGTACCGCAGAAGAGCAACCGTGACCACTTTGGTTAGTTACACCGTCCAGGGAAGTGATATTTATGTATCACAACAACGTGGAGGCAGAAAGTCGTGCGACGGTATTCTGACATCATCCAGCGCTGGAACGAACATTTCTCGCCTACATCCGCACCTCGGTGATGATTGCAATGCAGGGAGTTTTAATAGCACTGCTCTTTCGGCTACAACGAAGAACCGCACAGCCGAAAAAGGGACCGGGATTCTACGAGATTGGCATTCCACTTTCAATCGCGTATCACAGTGTGGCCCTACTGGTGGCTTTAATCGGTGCAAATCGCTTTTGGAGACAGCAACATGCAATAGGGCTGGGAAAAGTACATGTGGGCGGTTGGGAGTTGAACGTTATAGGGTTTTTGATAGCGGCAGTGAGTATTCTCTTGGTGTTGATTGCTGTCAACTATATGGTACTAATCTGAACGCAGCTTTTGATATCGACTTTGATTTTGACTGTTTATGCAATAATAAATATCGATAAACGTCCTTTGTGATAACGTGCCGATGTATATTGCGTTCTTTAAAAATATTATTACTTAATTAATAGGTTCTTCGCAGTGATATTCAACCATCTCCCTACAGCAAGATTAGGCTGAACAAGAGACTAGTCGACCAAGACGCATCATCACTATCTGATGTCCCCTTGAATATACTGGGCGCCAGGTAGTTGGCATAGTCCTCGGTAAGAAAGTCAACACCGTGGACTTCAAGTTTGAGGTCACAACCTCACTGGAAGAGAGAAATTCATAGCATGCCCTTCGCCAAAATATTATCATATATATCATGTATCCATCTATATCATACAAAACATCAATCCGCTGCAATATCATCAGCCATTACTCGACATTTGACAGGCCGCAAGAGCAAGCAAGATGACCGCAAAAACAGTCTGCCTCTTCTCCCACTCGCCCATGATCATGCACATCCCTGTGGCTATAATGACGTCGTAAAATCTGGTGAGATGGAGATCACCACTTTGACAAGCCCAGGGATCTTGCTTGGTGTGCGCCGTACGGTCCAGCCCGAATTCATGCAGGAGCTTCGAGATTTCTGAGTCAAACGTGATCAAACTTCCGTATTGCTGTGAGCCGAAGCTGCTTGTATACTGGGCCAAGAGAACCTCTCTTGTTTCTTGATGGCCCTCAACTTCTGACGGTTTGGCATCATATGCAGGTACAACTGGGACCATGGCAACAAGCTTCAAATGCGTCAACGGCAGCAAGTCCCGCAATTTCTTGTCAGCAGGCACATCACTCGTGCCCTTCCATGCAAAATCGATATTTCCAAACCGGAACTGATAGCAGCGCGTATTCACCGAAAAAGGCGACTCCCAGCTCAGATTCACAGCCTGCTCTGCCCGCATCGGGATATGTTCCTCCTCATCCTCCTTCCTCTTCTCAACCTCGCTTTTGTTCAAATTCCTCCTCTTCCGCTTCTCATTCACATCCCGATGATAATACTTCCCCGATTCATACCAAGCTCGCCACGAACGAACTTTATATCCCTTCAGCGCACAATCATCATCGAGCGAATTATCCCGATTACTCCGATTCTCCCACCTCACCACGCCCCTCCGATCCAGCGCCTTCCCAATATCATCCCCAAACTGAATATTCCACCTCTTCCAGAACCAGTCATCATTAATGAGACAGATTGGCTCGCAGCTCTTCGACCCCCCGCGACGGAGGGTTCGTGCGGGGTTGTGGAAGGCCAGAAACGGGACGTGGATGAAGTAGGTGTCTTTGGCGGAGTGAGGGGAGGCGATCTGGTGGATGACGGATCGCGATTTCCGACGTGGTACGTGGACGGGGGAGATGAGGATGTGCTCTTTTACGCCTTCGTGGTAGATTTGGTAGGTGGTGGTGGTTGTTGTGTAGAGAAGGTTTTGGATGGATGGTTTGGGGGCCGTTTCGGGCTGTTTTTCTTTTCGTGAGAATAGCTTCATGGTGTGCTGTTAAATAGTTTAATTGATGTTTGATCAAATAAATGATTCGATTCTGGTGCGTTATCCCCGTTTAAATAAATCGTCACTCTGATCCCTACACTAGATAAAGTCACCTGAAACAAGCGTGGCTGTGTCGGGCGTTGTTTGCGCCCTGCTTGATAGCTTTTGGCCCCCATGGAGGAAATTCGCCTTACTGGTAGGGAAAATGCCCTTCACAGCCCTGTTGATAGATTAAAAATGCCTGAGAATAACTTTTTAGTCTTATTTTAGGTTAATGGTGTGATAAAAGGCTTGTTTTGTGATTTGGGGTCGATGATTGCTATTCGTCGGCTCGGTTATATATCCCCAGCGAAGGAAGAATAAACAATACTGTCTTCAGCTCAGCCACGATTAGGGGAATTTAATTGAGAATTAAGTTATTCAGTGAGTTACTATTTATTTGAATATCTCAGGATTATAGTAAACCGATATAGTCTTGTGCAACGATGCCCAGTCCAGCAACAGCCACAAACAAGGCCAACCCACTATTCAAAGTAAACAATGCACCAGCATTGGAAGTTGGACTGGAAGAACCACTACTCGTACTTGTTGCAGCAGTCACTTGAGTGGCAGTCTATGCATAGCAATTAGCCCCCAAATCCAACCGAACCCAAAGATAGACTCAAGGGATAAAAATAACACCTAAAAGCAGAAGACATACCGAATTCGAGACCCCAGTAGCAGTAGCTACCGCACCCGAGGTAGCAGATGATGCACTCGGCGTGGCATTATCACCACAAGCCTTGGCCGCGGCAGCGACGTCGTCTCCGTAGTATTGCCAGATATTGTATGCCAGAGCGCAGTCGAGACAGTCGGCTAGTTCGGTGGTGTATGTAGAGTTGGAGCAGTAGTTGTTGGTATCGGCGATGACGATGACGCCGCCTATTAGCATTAGATGGGATACAGCTATACAGAGAGTAGGTGACATACCACAGTCTGCATGGCAGTTATACAGGGGACTTCCTTTTGTGATTGTTTCTCTTCTTGATATCGGGAAGGAATCGGGCAATTTCCAGGCAAGTGATGGAGGAAGTGATGCTGCGAGAGTGAGAAGAAGGGTGAGGATTTGCATTTTGGTGATGTTGAGAGAAGGATGGTTGATTATATATTATGAGCAGTAGAAGAGAAGTAGCAGGAATAAATATTTAAACGATGGGGGAACAGTGCTTATAACTACAGCTTGAGCTGTATAGACCATGTGGTACGATCAGCATCGCTTTTATCTCCGAGAGTCCACTCTGACTCGCTTCAAGAAATAAGACATCTACTCCACCGTTCCACGCTATGATATTTACCGAACATATGCCAAGGGTTAATGGGTTGATTCTAGTTGAGACATTGTATTGATGCAGACATACGGTGAGGAGCAGGAAGTAAACGAGGATGGAAAACACCGGCAAAAGTAAATAGATTAATCGCGCACCAGGATGATTGATTGGAGAAGTTTTCAGCCGACTGTAGTCTGGGCTGATTTTGCTCAAAAACACTTTCATTCTACTCTTGATAATATGACATCCTTATACTTTTTTCTCTGTAGCAGTTTGTCCTCCGGCCCACTGTCATTTATCAAGAAGAAAGAGGCATATCCTTCCATACCACCTGGGTTGAGAAAAAGATCTCAAGACCAGCACATTCGGGACAGAGGACCAGATCAGGTCGTTGAAAATCCAAGTGGACTCTCTTTATCAGATCAAAATCCAACAGCCTATCGCTTCCAAACCCATGTTTGATCTCTTTCACATGACGCAAAGACCCCAATTCCCTTGAATTGACAGAAACTTCGGAACCTGCGGCTTCCATTACCGCATTGGGATGTGGATTACTGAATCAACCAATAAACGTGAGAGACAACATCTTATCAATCTAATCTGATCTGACGCCGGCTGAGCTGTTCCGAGTGTTTTTGACGTAAATTAATATGGAAACTGTGGTTTTAATATATTCTGTCTTGGTGTCCTGACAGATGGCTTTTTTTTTCGGGAGGTGCCGACTTTTCATCTATCCTACAGTCGGATATATCGGTAAAGCGGGGCTGTCATCCTCGCTCATAGAGAGTGATATACTTGTATGTTCGTTTATCAGGTAGCAGCTGTAGGGTATATCCGAGTTCTTGTATATAAACCAGCATACAACCAAAATACCAGACATTCTCGTCTACTCTGTACAATTTACTCTACTTTCCTTTGATAACAATATGCCCCCAAGACTACTCACAACTCTCCTCGCCGTGGCCGGCATCCTCACTCCCCACGTCCAAGCCGCAGAGGCTACAGACATGGGCGCTGCTGCTTTCTTATGGCCACCAGATAGAGCATGGGGAGCTGTGCAAGACACCACTGCGCCGTGTGGTTCATCGGCTGGCGTTACGAATCGGACGGAGTTTCCACTGAGTATGTCTACAGGTATCATCCAGTTATAGTTACATGGCTGATCTCTGCATAGCAAACGGCGCCGTCTCTCTAGTCCTCCAGACAGAATCATATACAGTCAATCTAGCAGTCTCCTACGAAGACGGTGAGCCCACCCCCTTCAACCACTATACTAGATAGGTAGCTAATGATAAACAGACCCTACAAGCAACTCCGACTTCACAACGATAGTATCCGGATCCGCCTTCCCCGACCTCGACCCAGGCCACGAATGCTACTCCGTGCCAAACCCGCCATCAAACATCACCTCCGGTGCAAACGCAACTCTGCAGCTGGAGTACGTTTCTGATTTCGACAATGATGGGAATGAGACGTACTATGCCTGCGCGGATATCACATATGTTGATCTGAGCGAGTTCACGACGAGTATTCCGTGTTTTAATGTTACGGAGGATGATACATCGTCGTCGTCGTCGACGTCGGCGTCTACTGCGTCATCAACGGCTACTAGTGATAGTAGCTCGGGTGGATCAAGTCTCTCGAAAGGTGCCATCGCGGGTATCGTGGTGGGAAGTGTCGTCGGTGCAGCGTTGATCGGGGCAGCATTGTTCTTTGGGGGACGGTACTGGCAGAAACGAGTTGATCATGAACATGCCGTGGCGTTGAGGATGATGAATCCGGATTCTGTGCAGAAGACGTGGTCTGCTTCGACGGCTGGGCCGCAGAGGATTTAGTTACTTGATGGGTTGTGATGAGGTTATTGTTCTGAGATCGAATTATTTATACGTGTCTTACCACGCAGGTCATGAATGCTCTATGCAGTGTATTATGATGTGCTATGATCTTGTCTATCTATCATGCATTGGTGTACCAAGTCTACTCCAAAAATGAATGCCCCCCAATAAACAAAAACGGCGAAGGAACCCGAATGCCCCCCTCATACAGCCTCCAAATAATCGGATCAATCCAGACCGGGGTAGCCCACGCTAGAAATGACAACACCCAGACATATCCCAGGATCTGCCTGAGTTTACCCCCAGTCTTTGAGCAGAACTTCTGGAAGATAATCTCGGCGATAATGGCGGGAACCTGGAGGACGAAGAACCACAAACTCCCGGTCTCTTCGAGGGGGACGGTGAAGCCCATGTCCATGAATGCGTGGACGAGACCGGACATGAAGAAGACGAGGAAGAGACGGATGTAGCAGGCTGCGAGGGTCCCTCTGGTTAGACGGAGGAGGGAGAAGAGGAGACAGTCTGTGCTTGCGACAAGGGGTCTGCGGAGGGATTGATGCCATGCAGATCTGATGATGTTAGTTTATACTATATTATAGTGAAGTGTAAAGAATGACTGACCTCCAAAACTGCCGAAGGGAATACGCCTCACTCAACGAACCACTAACAGGCGGCCACGCAGCAGGCGAACAAACACCCAGCGCAACACAAATCACCCCAACAGCGTTATACGGAAGGATAATCGCCGATCTGGTCAAAATCCCAAACGACAGCGTAAACGACGCCTGAACCAAGATACTCTGCAGCGTCGTCGCAGCAGACGGGATCATCACCCGCTTACTCCTCGCAATCTCGGGCATCACCTCCGCCAGTCCAGGAAAGGTGGTTTCGACGGTGAAGAAATGCAGCATCGCGGCTGCTATGCATACTTCCAGTCCGCATTTACCGATAAACGCAAGGCGAGAGGGGATGTAGTTGCGATCATTTTTATCAAATTGAGGCACATACGCGATCTGCCAGGGTGTATGCACGCGACGATAGTTGAAAGCGATGTTGAATGACCAGCCGAATTGTCTGAATATCGACGGTGCAGACTTTTCACTGCCGTTTGATGCTTTTTTCTCCCACTCAATCTGCTCCTGGTAGGACACGCGACTCAACAAAAGCAAATCAATCGCATTAAGCACATTCACCCATCCCATCGCTGCGAGTGGTCCTCCCAATTTCTTGTCTGCGTCTGGGCTGTTGACGGCCGCTTGGACCGACCAGGCCAACGCAACAGCTGCGACCACCGCTGCATGGCGGAGGAGTGAGTGAGGCGAAGTAAAAGAAGCCGTCAATCCGGTGATGGCTTGGATGAGAAGCCATTGAGGCAGTGGAAGAGACCACGAGGGTGAGTCGGCCATGTTGATGATGATGTTGTTGATGTTGTTGAAAAGGGGAAAAGCTCCGTCAGATTAAAAGCAGCAAAAAAAGGTGGCTGGGGATCGACGGTGGAGCACATCACGAACTATTGATTTGAGGTTATTTACTCATAGCTGATACCATCTCTATTTCATCTGGAAGATATTTGAACATTGAACATGGATATTTATTAAAATTGATCCAGCAGCGATGTCGGAAATATCTGTCACCGCCATTCCATCCCACCTTGTAGCACAATGCCACTATCGTCAGGTATCAACCCCATTATGCCATTGTTAATTATATAGCAAAAGTCTTTGATTCAAATCACGATGGATTGTGATAATTACTACAATAATTAACGACGGAAATGATAAGCTTGAAAAACACTGACACCCAAAGTGTGGTTCCCCGCAATTGCGATGAAGTATGGATGACCTCATTTGTCATTTGCCATCGCATCGAGTTCTCGCTGAAAACAGACAATCCCCTCATGATTCAACTCTATTCAGCTCTTCTAGACTATCGAATAAAGTTTGTCTCAGCTTTGGGATGGACATTTAAGCTGCTTCCTTCCCGGCTTCTTCTTCTTCTTCAATCATTCAACTACTCTAATTTCTAACACAACTACAATACAACACCAACAAAATGGTAAAAAACCTGGTAAGTATTCACACTTTTCATGAATACTCTATTATTAACGTCTCAGACCTTCGACATCCGCTACGACAATGAGCTCGCCCACGAGTACTACGGCGATGGCGAGAAACTCACAAAGAAGTACATCTACCCATCTTGTATATCTAACATGAGCTGCACTGACAAAACCAGTTTGGAAAATATCTACCACGACAAGCATGTCCAGTTCCCAAAGGAATACGACTCCACCCAAACCTATCCTCCTATTCATTTCATGAGGTATGTTGTCTTATCTTGATGAATCGTATCCAGCTGACTCTATAGTGTCACCGCCGAGGATGATACTTCGGCTGATGATCTGAGGAAGGTTCAAGTGCCCCATGGATTGAATGTTGAGATTTTGGACTTTGACGAGTAATTTGGAAAGATCAGGTAGTTACTACACATGAATAATTATCAGGATAATTAAATCAAATGGATAATCTCACCGTTTCATCCGGATGATGCTAGTTCTATAATAAGTCGATGCCGTTGAGATGCAGGGTGACAAATCTGGCCAGCTGGAACTGCTGCTTCGTCGAGAAACTGGGATACCTGGTTTATTATCGTATAGCATAATACTGAACTCAATTCACCCTGAGTGCTGCATGAGCTGTGACAGGTCTTATTCATGTTGTGTTGGGATTATCAATTCATCTCCCTATATTGTATGCTCTTATACTTACTCGTTATTGTAATAAGTTTAATATGAATAAACGATATAGACGATGATTATACTAATAGCTAATAAATTTAAACAAGACGATACCGTATCCTATCTGCTCTATGTTAATAGCTCATGCAAGCTGCATAGCACGCCAACTCAATAAATCTCCGAACTCCCCATGAAGTCGGATTGGCGGTCACGTTCACCAGCTGGCGATGCTCGATATTCGTCCATAAAGCCTGCTGATCGCCCATGGTTTCTTCTTCAATCACTCCTCTCCCTGGAAAGCCTCAGCTGGCAGGATCAGATTCAAGATGAAGTCCTTGCGGTGGTCGGCTGTTCTCCTGTCTGTGCTTGCTTTGGCAGATTTCTCCATCTGCTCGACTGAGTCAGATGAGGTTGAGGTTTCGTCGAGCTCGTTGGAGTCCGAGATTCCCTTGACGACGGAGGAGACGGACTTTTCGTCGGTTTGGTCTGACGAGATTCCCACTGCTTCCGTTGAGGGGGATCTTCCATCTACTTCGGAGGAACCGGATGCAGCAGAGTCTGGGGACTCAAAAGTCGCTGAAGAAGCTGAGCTTCCTGAGTTTGGATCGGAGCCGGAGACTCCATCGCTGCCAACTCTTCAGGTATGTCCATCTCAGATGACAAGACATGATGATCATACTGACTGTATAGCCCTTCGACGCCGCTGCCCACTCCGCGTATGGCAAAACACCCACCGGAGAGAGAATTCTGGACATCATCCCCGTCGTCCGTGACGGCCTCACCTGTCCCTCCGGCATGGAGCCCGCAACCTCAAACTCGTGGGATGGCATCCACCAATGCGAATATGGCGTCTACAGCGCCCAGATCCCCAAGCAATACCAATCGAGCGATTGGCAATGCTGCTATAGCGAGCAGGGGTCCTTTGTCCTGTCTGTCCCCGGCGAGCCATCAGAAAGCTATCCCACCTGGGACACGCGGTACATTCTGGACGAAGCGCCGTGCTGTCGGGGATTGAGCGAGCAAGACGCACTGTTCGACGCATCCAGCAAACAATGCCAGTACGGCAAGGCTGTTCTGAACCTCCCCGGCTCCGACTATCTCACCAAGTGCTGCTGGGATGAGGAGCTGAACAACTGGAGCATCCACTTGAAGCAGCACTGGCCGTTCAAGACGATGCCCGTGAACAAGGAGTGGGCGCAGGATGTAGGATTCGGCCATGCAACGCTCATCGTGAAGCACGCCAACATCTACGGGCACCATATCGATCTCGCTGTTCAGGGCGTGTTTGGCGATCTGTTCGATGAAACCCGTACAGTGAGATTGGCGTTCAGCCATAAGTGGACTCGCGTGACGCGGTTCGAGGTCCGGGTGCCGATTCTTTACTCCACGCTGTATATTGATGTCGAGTCGGTGGTTAATGAGGATAACACGGTCTCGTTGAGGATTCACTGGACTGGAACGAAGTTGTTGGTGGGTCTGAATGAGAGTACGTTTGTGTTGCGGTTTGATTCGTCTGACTTTAAGGGGTTGATGGAGACGTATCCGGCTTGTTAAGTATGATGATGTGATGACTGAGGTTATTTTGGTTGTGTTTCTGGTGTGGATTCTCTTCTATGTCCATCTTCGTTTATGAAATAATAGTTTATTGATCCTGAGAATGAATTCAAATGATATATTTTATATGCAATGAATGGTGTTGGTCCAGGCACCCGTGCCAGCAGTGGAAGGCTGCAGTCAACTTTCCTTTCTCCCCACGACTTTTTCCACTCAAAATTCCCAGTTCAACAGATTAGAGCTTTTAACCGTCGAAAATCATGCCTGAATGGTCCTTTGACTTCACAAGCAGGATACGGAAGATTAACAAAAGGCCCATCAAGGTCGAGAAACAACTGAGGGAAGATACCTGTGATAGCTTTGGAGTGCGGCATGTCCTGACGCTGGCACGCTACCTTGACACGGACGAAGAGGTCATGCTGAAGATTCGCTACGAGTAAGTCAATACGCTATAGTGAAATGAAGAGTAATCCTACTGATTACGGCATCCAGTCTGGATCCAAAAACATACGATATCGAAGACGTTGAAGAGAACAGAGAAGAGGTTGAACAAGACTTTTGGAATGAGATTGATGGGGTCAACATTGTCCATGAAATCGGCCATGGACCTGGATATATTGACCATGTCTCACAGCCTGCTGGCCCAAGATTCCCATATCCTAATGGCTGGGTGGACTTCATCGTCATGTCAAGAGTCCCTGGAGAGAACCTGGAGGATATATACCGTGGCCTCTCTCGTGACCAGCTTGAGAGCATTCGAGAACAGCTTGCTTTTATCTTTGAGTAAGTATAGCAAGCCCTGATCAAAACTGAATAATTTCTAACTCACCCCACCAGGCACATGCGGCAGAATTGCGCAGCGCTGGGTATCCAGAACCCGAGGTTCCTCCAATATGACAGACAAAATGATAAGGTGTAAGGTATATTCCTGGCGCGATTGGTCTGCTATTTTAACTTTTCTAGGTACATCGTCGATTTCTCGTCTCTATGCATCATAGATCCGTCGCACCCGAGCTCCAAGCCTATTACCGTTAATGACGCATGGGTGCTTGAATTCGGCATGTGGCCAAAGAGCCATTTCGAGCCTCTTCAGTGACCGGTGCAATAGATACACAGATTGAGCTCAATCTGTCGGTTGAGGAAAATCAGGGAGATGGGGCATCTCATCTACTTGCTCATGTTATATGTCTACGTATGAATAGGTTAATATAGCAGTCCTTGCTTTCTTTTCATTGTCCTACAATGGAAACAGTAACCTATATAAAAACGACCAGTCATAGTTCATCGCCTGAATCTAATAAGAAGGCCTATTATGAGACTAAAAAATGAAAGGGATAGCAGGCGGAAGAGGTTGCATTGAATGTCCACAACTCAGTGTTGGTCCAGACAGGCACCCGGCCAGCCAACTACAGGAAGGTAGGAGGACGTTCTGATGATAGAAAAAAAAGAGTTTGATGCTATTCTAGATACCCTCTATGTTGCTAAAAGGTTGAATCCAATGACAAACATGCTATCGGGTGTGATGGCATGCGAAGCAACGGGGTCTGTGAGCTTCAAGTGGATGAAATCGACGAGATACCCGATACGATGAGACGGATACCGACTGTGAAAAGGTAAGGCAACCTACGACTTGTCATTTGGCCTGTCATACCTCACAGACAGGATCCTGTTTATACAAGCCCTTTCTTTTTTTCCGCAAGTGACTGGATAACGATTAGAATATCAAACACCAAAATAGGGGAACACACTCGAGGATAACAGCCAGCTGCTCAAACGAAAGTTGGTTGTCGCCTTGGACTCTCGATATGACCAACATATCCACGCAACCATCAGGGTAAGGGAACGTCTGTCCTGCGGGTTGAGTCGCATGGTCAATATATTTGGGCCCGTGGTGTATCGCTTGGACAGCTTCAACAGCTTCCACCTCATGGATGAACATCACGTCGGCTTTTTCTCGATTGGCTTTGGGGTCTTCGATGTTGAAGAATGTAGAGTTGACACTGGCATTTCCATCAGCAACACAATGTTCATCAAAGGATGATACTCATAACGTATTTTAAGCATAATATCCTCATTAGTGTCAAGATCGCGAGCAAGACTCAGGACATGGCGCTGCCCAAACCGAATGTTTAAGAACTCAGCCAGTTGCTCTTCAATCTTGACGCCCCTTGGTTGATTTTCCGGAGCCTGTCGGTGAGCCTGTCAGTGAATTCAAAGTCCCAGATCGGCATGATGAACGAGTGATACCGCGTGGTATGGGGCTTGGAAGCTTTGAAGGGAGAGTGGGGGTGTAAGGAGATTGGGGTTGAGTGAACGGGAGTCAATCCCGGTTAATATCGCGGACAAGCTGGGTAAGCCTGACTATTAAGATCGATTATCATGATATTTTCAAAGTACAGATATCGAAAACAAAGTTTTGGTCTTTGTCTAATTTTAGTAAATGCGATACTATGACCAGTCGTGGTTGATCAAACCTAATAATCCAACTGGTGACGTCATCGACACGGATGTAACACTACACCCCAGAAACCACATAAACCACCATCCACCATCTCCCCATCCTCACCTCACTCAAAATAAAATATCCAATTCTACCAAAATGGTCCATCTGAACAAAGTCCAAAAGCGACAGGGTCGTCGACCTCCTCCCAGCCAGACCGACGAAGACACCCTCTCGGGCAATGTCTACGGCACGCGATTCGCAGCCGAGGAACTGCCTCATCATGAGATTGCAGAGAGGGAGATGCCGCCTGAGGTTGCGTATCGGATGATTAAGGATGAGTTGAGTTTGGATGGGAATCCGTTGCTGAAGTATGTTTACGGCTACTTTTCATGGTGATGGTGTTAATATGTGCAGTCTGGCGAGTTTTGTGAATACGTATATGGTACGCCTCATTTATATTTGAAGACACGCAAGCTAAGAAAAACAGGAAGACGAAGTCCAACACCTCATGAACGACGCCATGAGCAAAAACTTCATCGACTACGAAGAATACCCCCAAACCGCAAACATCCAAAACCGCTGCGTGAACATGATCGCCCGTCTCTTCAACGCGCCCACCGACACAACCAACTCCAACCAAGACGCCATCGGCACATCTACCATCGGCTCCTCAGAGGCCATCATGCTCGGAACTCTCGCCATGAAGAAACGCTGGCAAAATCGCCGTAAAGCAGAAGGCAAAGACTGGCACCATCCAAACATCGTCATGAACAGCGCCGTGCAGGTCTGCTGGGAGAAAGCCGCGCGGTATTTCGACGTCGAGGAAAAGTACGTGTATTGCACGGAGCAGCGATACGTGATTGACCCCAAAGAAGCGGTGGATTTGGTCGATGAGAATACGATTGGGATCTGTGCGATCCTGGGCACGACGTATACGGGGCAGTATGAAGATGTCAAGGCGATTAATGATTTGCTGGTGGAGAGGAACATCGACTGTCCGATTCACGTTGATGCGGCCAGTGGGGGGTTTGTGGCGCCGTTTGTGAAGCCGGAGCTGGAGTGGGATTTTCGACTGGAAAAGGTTGTTTCGATTAACGTGTCTGGGCATAAATATGGATTGGTATGTCTTCATATTCATAATGGACATCACACTGACGATCCAGGTCTACCCCGGCGTGGGCTGGGTCTTCTGGCGCGCCCCAGAATATCTCCCGCAAGAACTCATCTTCAACATCAACTATCTCGGTGCCGATCAAGCCAGCTTTACCCTCAACTTCTCCAAAGGCGCATCCCACGTTATCGGCCAGTACTACCAGCTCATCCGACTGGGTAAACACGGCTACCGCTCCATCATGCGCAACATCACCCGGATAGCCGACCATCTCGCCTCCGAACTAACAAAACTAGGCTTCATCATCATGAGCGAGACAAGCGGGAAAGGCTTACCCCTTGTGGCATTCAGACTGAAGAATGACGAGAACAGACTCTTTGATGAATTCGCCATTGCCCACGTCCTCCGTGAACGCGGGTGGGTGATTCCGGCGTATACGATGGCACCGCATAGCAACAAGCTCAAGATGATGAGGGTTGTGCTGAGAGAGGATTTCAGTATGAATCGGTGTGGTGTGTTGATAGAAGATTTCAAGTCTGCACTCAAGACGCTGGAGGAGATGGATAAGACGATGATAGAGAAGTGGACTCTGTATGTTCTTTATTTTACAAATTGATGATATGGAGAGCTAACTGTATAGACATCGGTTGAGCAGAACGAACACGGCCAGGTCGAAGAGACATTCGCATTACAAGAACGAAAAGCATTCATTGCAGGGCAAGACTGGGAAGACTCATGCTGTATGCTAAGTAGTATTTCATAATTAACCATTCAGCATCTCCAAGTCCTCCATCTTTCCATAATCCTTCCGATTCGAGATAATCCGACTCGGATGGAAGATATGAAACACAACACAGCAGACAAACATCAACACTGCATCAAAGATATATAAAAACGCCTCATGGCTCTGAAAGTATCCCGTCGTCCCCTGCACGTACTCAATAACGCGGTATACAGATCTCACCATGATAAGCACACTAACAGCGTACAAAACACCCATATATCTCGCCCAGGGGATATCCATGGTAAGCGACGCCTGCGTAGGCGAAGAGTTCATCCGACGATGAAAGACCACGGACACGATAATGAAGAACCCAAAGAACAATATCTGCACGATAAGTCCGCCGATGATGACGTTATTTCCCAGATTGACTTTATCTTCTGATTTTGCGGTGGCGAGCATTCCACCTCCACCGCTTTGGATGAAGAAGGAGAGGACATCGCCTGTGACGAAGATCTTGGTGAGCCATGATGGTCGGATTAGAGAGCGGGAATCGCCACGAAGGAGTCGAATGATTCGTCCGAGGATCATGTATATCGATGCGGAGAAGAGGGATGGAGCGAGTAGGAGTAGCAAGCTCTGGCCGATGTATGGAGGAGTGGTCCAATTGGGGGTTTGTTTTGCGCTGAAGTAGCGGGATGTGTAGCCAAATGCTTCGACTGGGATGGGTTAGAGATGTTCAATTGATAGATAGATTGGGATTGACATACACATCCCACCGATGACGAAGGGGATAAAGTACCAGGTTCGTCGTTTGAACATTTGGAAGATGTGAAAGGCAGTCGTGGCTCCGAAGATGGCTGCAAAGAGCACTGCCGCGCCAGTGGAGGGGTCATAGTTGTATAGTTTGTAGGAGCTGCTCATTGTGAATAATTGCAGAATGATGGCGTTGAGGATGTCGAGGATGGAGGTAGATATAGAAAAATCTGCTGTCTGTATCCTCCATAATCAACACTGATCTATTATTATGGCCAAAACGGACTAATATAGGCTATTCGTACTTCGTAAACAAATCCTGCGTTGGTCTGAATCTGGACCCATATTTCGTATTCCTTTCCCGATTCGGCCATGGGTACGACATTGTATATCTTCGACTATAGACAATAGTTGTTGGAAACTATTTTAAACTCTCACTTCCCACTTTTATTCCTTTCATACTCATTCAGAACATTCATAATGGAATTCACACTCTACTACTACAGCCCCTCCAGTGCCGCTGCTGGCATCTTTGTCGGCCTGTTTGGCATCAGCACCATACTGCATTTCTACCAGTTCATTCGAACCAGAACATGGTTTATGATTCCATTCTGCATCGGAGGCATCCGTACGTAACATCTAACTGTGTCTACTATCAGCACTAACCCTCTCTAGTTGAAACAATTGGATATGTCGGCCGTCTTCTATCCTCTATTGAAACACCCAACTGGACCACTGGCCCTTATGCCATGCAAAGTTCCTTGATCCTCATTGCCCCCGCTTTCATAGCTGCCAGTATCTATATGGAACTGGGGAGAATCATCTACCTGCTTGATGCGCAAAAGAGTTCCATCATCAGACTTACCTGGCTAACCAAGATCTTTGTGGCTGGCGATGTTATTTCCTTTTTGATGCAGGCATCAGGTACGGTCCCATGTACTCTCACCTTTATAAGATCAGTCCTAATAAAGCATAGGAGCCGGCCTCATGATCCAAGACACCTCCAACCCCTCCACCGGCGAACACATCATCATCGGCGGCCTCTTCGTCCAAATCATCTTCTTCGGCTTCTTCCTCATAACCGCCGTGATCTTCGAAATCCGCCTCGCAAATTACAAAACCCCCAAGTCAATCGACCTCGCACACATCTGGCATCGACACATGCGCGCCCTCTACATGAGCAGCATCCTCGTCCTCATCCGCTCCGTCGTGCGTGTGGTCGAGTACCTCCGGGGCTATGATGGGTATTTGATGAAGAATGAAGTATTTATATATGTGTTTGATGCTCTGTTGATGTTTTTGGCGATGGTGGTGCTGCATGTTACGCATCCGAGTGAGATTAATGCGTTGTTGGGG
Organism: Aspergillus wentii DTO 134E9; assembly: GCF_001890725.1. Lineage (NCBI taxonomy): Eukaryota > Fungi > Ascomycota > Eurotiomycetes > Eurotiales > Aspergillaceae > Aspergillus > Aspergillus wentii. The sequence continues at coordinate 1,196,639 of NW_024467839.1, forward strand.
AGGGGGGTGTGGTTTTTTGAGAGGGGTTTTGTGGTGAGGGGGGTGAGTCCGGTTGTTGTGACGGAGCGGGTTTAGGCTGGCTCTTTTTTTGTGATTTATATCTTGTTATATGGTTGATAATATGATGATATGATATGATATGATACAGCAGGCAGAATTGTTTCTCGTAGTTGAACCGCATTTGGTAAAGTGAACGAATACGAGATCCACTTTGAGTACATACGAAGTACGAATTCGATCGATGGGACCTTGAGGGTTGAAGAGGTTTTTCCGAGTTCTTTCTTTTCTTCTAGAAGCTTGCGGGATTGTTCTAGAATATCTTCTTTTGTTCCTGGTGCTGTCGATCGATTGAGTTTCATTACATAGAGGTGGAAATATATATTGTGTTGTGTGCTACACTGGAAGCTAAGATAAATGTGATATATTGGATATACCACTCTTTGCAATCCTAAATATAAATAAGAGAATACTCTCACCATTTTATCTCCATCCTTCATCTAAAGATATCCCATTTTGTTGATGATAGCATCGTCGATGGAGACTGCGGGGAACGCGGGGATGATGCAAACAAGGCAAAACGCGGAGATAACATTTCGCTTCGTTCGCGATTCGAATTCCTCTTCTTCAATATTTTCTCCCAGATGCTCAATTATCGATATCATCATCCTTTCAATTATATCCGCCTGATGTGATTGATTGCTTCCATCAAGATACATTCAAGCTCACAGCTTATCTGGAATGCTGCCAACCCGAGTCAGCACCGCGTGCGAAAGATGTCGTCGCCACAAAAGTCGAGTATTTCACCCCTCAAGCAGTCCCCGGCACCTTTTTAACCGTCGCAACGGATAGTGTGATCCATTCCGCCCCTGCTCGCTGTGTGTGCGAGCCAATGTAGACTGCCAGCCTCGACAGGCAGACGGATCGCGCAGAGAGGGTGTGCGAAAGTAAGCTGCATCCTTTTATTTCATTTAGCCGGTGAGGTGGATGTTGCTAACGGTGAAGTGGTGAGTGGAATTCAGACGGGCAGGATCGACACGAAGCTTGGGAAGTCGCCCGCGGCCACGATCGCATTCGACGAGAATATCGCCTGAAGAGTCGCTGGAATCGCAGAGTGGGACGCTCAATGATGCAGAAAGCCCGCCCTTATCGCCTCAGAATGTCGAGCATGTAGCAGAAAATGATGGATTCCACCCAACGAGTGATGCGAATAATGTGCGACCGTCGATTGACTATGGAGATGCTGAATCTGCAATGGGAATTGCGAGGAAGGTATGACAACTGCTATACACCACTTATACTGCAGTCCTAAAGTGCGACTTAGATCTGTCAACTTGGTCAACAACATATCGACGAGCGAAGTACCACCGCAATTCCAGGTTATCCCGTCAGCGCCATTGTTCCACCCGCCCGAAAGTCAGCGGCTAGACAACGTGTACCAATCTCGAAAATCCTTGGCCGGCCACTACCTTCGATGGATCGCATGAGAGAATTGTTGGAATACTACTTTGATGCGGTACACTGGTTCTCACTCGCGATCTACGAGCCCAAATTCCGCAGAAAGTTCGATTCTTTAGCTGATGGCTTTGCGAATCCATCCCAGAAACCCTTTTTGGTTTTATTGGCAACTATGCTCGGAATGTCCTCGTGGTATCGATCGCAACGTTCGGGAATTGATTCGGGCGAACAGAAAGAAGAGTGGAAGAAGCTGAGCTCAGGTCTTCTTTCCTTGGCTGAAACACATGTGCTGGAATTGATGGACCACCATTCCATTACAGCAGCCCAGGCCTTTATTCTCCTAGGATCACATAATGTCTATCATGGGCGACCTAACCTAGCATTCTCATTACTGGGTGCGACCATAAAGATCTCGCAAGCATTAGGCTTACACCGGGAACCTCTACGGGGTGAGGTGGAAGATATTGAGGAGCGGAAAAGAGTTTGGTGGACCATCTACACATGGGATCGGTATGCAACGCTTGCTTTGCTGTCAAATTCCCGGCTACTCACAATATCCCAGATTTGCTTCGATTACGTATGGCAGACCACTTGGCATCAATGACAAGGACTGCAATGTCAGTATGCCGCTAGACGTGCTTGAGAATCCGAGTTTCGTTTCCACAGAGACAGAATCTCAAAGCATCTGCTATTCTGCGTATCAGCGAGAGTTGAATGAGCTCTACTTAATTGCATCCCCTGCCTTGGAACCAGTTTTTGGCTCTCGTGCCTCCTCGGAAAAACACTGGTCTGGAGACATGTATGTGAGTCTCATCAAAACGGTCACATCACAACTACACCGCTGGCGACATCGACTCCCTAGGCACCTGGTTTTGGATCTCGAAAAAGACTTCTCTCCGGGAGGTACCTTGAGCTCGAGGGCGCATGTCTTGCAAGCTCTAGCATTGCAACTTACATTCGACAATCTCTGCGTTGTACTTCACAGACCCTTTCTGGCCCAGCAAGTCGATCATCTATCGGCCACCCAGGATACTCCCAGCGACCACGCAGGAGAATCCACTCCAATCAACGTCAACAATACTTCCTCTTCCGAACAGGACCTCCGATCTAAAGCTCTCTCCTCGAGGCTAAATTCAGACCCATGGTGGAGTGCTGCGGTGCGGACAGCTCGTGTGACAGATTTACCCATTCTCGCACAACTCGCTACAGATAGCCATCTGGTCGCATTCCTAGCAATCAACCTCTTCAACGCTGCCATCGTTCTATCTATTATAGCGATCTCGGATCCTCTGTCAGATACAGCTCAGGTGATGAAGAGGACGATCACTCGCATTTTTCGATTACAAGACCTTCTCGGAAAAAGGTCTACCCTGTCCAAGCAGAGCACATCTGTGTTGAAGAACGTGATCAATATGCTTCTCACCCGAGAGTCACAAGCCATGCTCGCTCCAGTTACTGGACCAGAGCCGGACATGTCTGACCAGATTGTGCCTGCTCCAGAGTGCTCTCTGATGTCAGTAGAGGATACTCTACGTCTTCCGCTAGATGTCGCATCGGGTCCCTTCGACACATTGGAGGGAAGCTCAATTCAGCATAACCCGAACAGAAGTACTCGACTCAACGAGGGGCTATCATCGTTTCAAAATGGTATGAATTTGTGATCTGAACTAGGGCGTTGGACTTTGCTAATGAATCCAGTTTTTGCGCCCGCGAACGACCGCTCCTCCTACGGCATACCCCAAGAAAACCGGCTCGAAAGAACCGACAGTGGCAACCTGAACGAAGATCCCTACTACGCATGGCAGATGCCTGCCCAGCAAGACTGGAACGAACCTGATTTCTCTCAAGCGGGTCTTGAAGAAACCTACTTTGACAGTGGTGAAAGTGGATTATATTGGCTGTGGGACATGACTTGGAATGCACCAGAGACCTGACGAACTAGAATATTTGAACAGTTCTATTTTAATGACTACAACTTATGGCACAACTCACAGAGATGGTCGGAGTTGTTCAGTTCGGACAATCCCCGCTCCCATTACTTCTGTGCGCTCTCTAGCCAAAGTCTCATCAACATCCGGCCCGTAGATCACGCTCTTGATCCCATTGCGATTCGCAGCATTATTGAATGCCGTCTCTGCGGATGAAAAAGAGAATTCATGTGTCACCAAACCGTCCAGGTTAATCCGTCGGCTGTTCAACAAGCCAATTGCGGTGTCAAAGTCTCCAGGCCCGTAGCGGAAGCAACCCTTGAATACAATTTCTTTGTCGCAAACCTGGCCAACAGGGAATGAGACAGATGGTTTGCCTAGCCCTGCCTGCACCAGGGTACCACCGTGGGCAAGTGCGTGTATGCTGCAGTTCAGACAGGGCTCTGCTCCAGTTGCATCCACTGCAATATCAGCGCCTTCTTCCAGTCCGGTGGCTTTTAACAACGCTTGTGCATTCACTTCAGGAGGCTCAAAGCTCATCCGATATGTATGGGTGGCTCCGTATTGTTTTGCAACACTGAGTCGACTCTCCACGATATCAACAACAGCAACGGTTGTTGCGCCGAAAGCTCGTGCAACTGCGCCGCATAGTAGTCCGACAGGACCAGCTCCGAACACTACCACTGACTTATTTTGCATGTCACCAGCAAGCCTGCTACAGTGTACAGCCACACTCAAGGGCTCAACGAGACACCCATCTCGGAATGAGATGTGTGATGGCAGTTTATAACAAGATTCTGGGGGCACGCGATAGTATTTCGTGAGGGTACCGTCATACGGAGGTGTCGCGGCAAATCGCATTGACCGACAGAGGTTGTAACGACCACTGCGGCATTTCTTGCATATGTTGCAGGGTATTCCCGGCTCAAGGGCAACACGGTCACCGACTGCCACTCCCTCGACGTCTTTTCCACATGCTACCACGATTCCCGAGGGCTCGTGGCCAAGAGTGATGGGCTTTTCAACAACGTATGGACCTATCCGGCCATGCTTCCAATAGTGGACCTGCAGCATAAACGTCAGTTATGCCATTTATTTCGATACCTTGATCAAATAGAACAAGCCAAATGGATGGAGAGAATGTAGCTTACATCTGAGCCACAAAGGCCAGTTGCCATGATTCTGACAAGCACATCACGGTCGGATTGGAGACTAGGCACTTTTCGTTCCTCGTACGTGAAAGATCCCCCGGGGTGCAAGACAAAGGCCGTATGGGAAGACTAAGTCTTGGTTAGCTGAGGCTAGAGTAGTAACACTGGATTCTTGGACGAACCTCTATTTGGTTGGAGACCGACATTTTTGCGTTATTGATTGATCGGATGAAGTTACTACATCTTCTTCCCGGAATTGCCCGGCTTTTGAATCATTTCTGCTCGGCATCCCACCTGCCAGACTGTCGCTATCCCGCCTTGTATACACGGTTCCGGCGGAAGGAAGAGTCTCGGAGGGCATTCGGTTCCGGTGGGCCCGCTATCCCGAGGCAGGACTAGCGGCTTGGCACATTTCGACTCGGGCCATCGCGAGCAACAACAACTCTTGAATCTGTCAACTCACAACACCACTGCGTGTATGATGAACCCCGCCATGAAGTCACTTCTCCAAGTCTTCAGCTCGACCTGATCCGCAAGATGGCTCCCCGGAATCGCCCAAAGCCGCGAATAACCTGGTGGATGCGCGTCCGCCGGTTCATTTACACATTCGAATCACCACTCCGGCTCCGGGCCAGCCTCACCCGCCTTAGCCATCGACATAAGCACCCCTTTCTTGCTCTGCTCGGTCTCTTTCTGCCACTACCGGCATGGCATTTTCGTGTTCCAGACCAAGTGCCATTCAAATTGCTGCTGAATAATATCCCGCTTCTGCAATCACGAATGACGTCTGCAGACCTAACAAACATGCGATCCGTCCCTGTATGGCGCGCGAGAGACACGCCTATCAGATCACTGTATCGGATCTACGAGGCTATGACTGCGCGAGAGTACTATGCTATAGGACCGGAGGTAGAGTACTTTTGGTACCAAGCGCGCCGCTCATGGGCAGTTCACCGCATCCCCGACCCGCGCGATCCCGACCCTGTTCGGTATGCCATTCTTGCATGTATCGCCGAGGAGCTTGCCAAGGCTTTTAATTGGCGGTTGAGTCTGGGGATGAGACGCGACAGAAGCAAGCATATTTACCGTAAGACGTTGGAGGATGCACTTCCACCGTTCGCCCCTGAGACTGCACCTGTCTGGACTAAGGCCGTGTCTGCAATTGATACCGAGTTGATTGCAGATTTACCAAATGATGTCTTAGATCAATCTGGTAAACTACTTCTTGAAGAAGATGGAAACAGCCCTGTATTTGCAGAAAGGAACGTCATAACTGATACCCGGCATTTTTATACGATTTAGAACGGGCGGATGCACCCATCTGCAAACTAAGAAAAAGGCTCCTCGTTATACCTGTTTCGATAAGCCGCAGCGATCTTATCCATAGTTCCCTGATCAGGCGGCATTTCAATGGAGCATGTGTTCAACGTCCGGATATGCTCCCTCTCTAGTGGAGCTCTATTCTGCTCCCTCATATGCCTCAGCAGCGCAATGGCATCATCTATATCAGCCCCCCATTTGCTCTGCTGCATTTCATTGTGGATTCGTCTCAACTTCCGCTCGAGTGCCCACTCCAATGGGATGGCAAGAACACGCAGATTCGTACCCTCCCAGAGGACAATGTTTTGTTTCTCTGCCTCTTCGTAGAGGTGCTCTCTGGACCTGTCGGGCACAAAAAAAGCCATTTCCTCATTTGCCCAATCCTCGATAAAACCTAGACGTTTGGCTGTCCTTGTCACCGCACTATGCAACGGCCCTTTGACGTCATTATCATGCGCCCACTGGGGTTCCAGGAGATAGTCGAAATCCCCCGTGCTATCCCGGTTTTTGAAGAAGTTGACAGCGAGGAACCCCCCTGCGGAAAGTAGAGTGATGGGCGCGAATGCAATAAGCCATTCATCCTTGCCCATCTCATTGTCCAAAGCCTCGAGGCCTTATTTATACAAAAATACTACTGTTAGAATTGGCATTTCCCTGCTTCAACCGACCACTCCGTACCTTTGTTGAAGTCATCAGCACCAAACCGACTTTTTTCCCCTTCCATGCTTATTTGATTCTGAAGGGATCTATGGTTGAAGTAACAAAGGGATTATCTCTAGAGGAATGGTGACGATGAAACCGAACGTCTGGAGTCAAAGATTTTCCCGTTTGTAGCGGAAGGCCCTGGAAGCATCTACCCCACTACGTCCTACGTCGCTAGCGCCCCCGCGGCTGAGGTCACGAGTACACGCGCTACTGCAGTATGATCACTCATGTCTGTTTTGTAGCCGGGGTTTTCCTGAAGGCCATTAAAGGATATATGTTAGCTTCCCTTGCATTTAGCCGGATGATTGTGAAGTTGCCCACCGAAAAGGTTTCGGTTCCATACCACTTCGGTTCCGGCGGAGACATCGGAGGTCAGTACGGGGCACACGAGAGCCCAAATGTTGGATGCAGCATTCGGGATTAAAGTCAATTTGTTAATTCTCCTAGTGAATCCACAATGATACCCTTCCCTGTCTCCAGGTCTATACCCGCTTCCCCAGACCTCCACACATTGCGGGGTTGTCTAACGACGGCTCCGAAATCTTCCACTAAGGAACAGGAAGCGGTTTTCTATATAAATTGACAATGGCCATCGACATGGGGAATTAGTTTATTGTCTGTCTGCAACAATAGCAGTGACAGATATCAACATGGCCAACGCGGATGAAATAAAGTCTTCATCAGAGGGACGAGAGCAAATCTCCGATCCTAATGACCCAAATTTTGTGGTGCAGCCTCCGGCTGACTCGTGGCTTGAACGTGTATTGAAGCCAAAGACAATGCATGCCCGATATCCATTTGTCGGGAAGCCTCTTCTTTGGATGACATGCGCTTTTGGCAGTCTGGGTGATGGATTGTTTGGTTATGACCAGGGTGGGTCACCTCCGAGACAATCATAATGCTAATGTCTTTTAACATCTGCAACAGGTATCATTGCTGGACTCTTGGTCAATCCTGTCTTTGTATCTCGATTCTTCAAGGACCACGGCGGTGCCAGTGGATCGTCAGATGATGTGAATCCGTCCGTTACAGGCATCATGGTAGCATGCCTTCAAGCATCTGCTATCCTAGGCGCCCTTCTAGCCGGACGACTGGGAGATATTGTCGGACGAAAGAAATGTGTCCGCATCGGCGGCTTCATCTACCTTGCGACAGGCTTCGTGCAAGCCTTTGCTCCCAACCTGACTTGCTTCATGGTCGGTCGAACAGTCCAAGGCCTCGGTGTCGGCTTCCTATCGTCGACGGTGCCTATTATTCAGACGGAAATTGCGTCTCCGCATCGACGAGGTATGCTCGTGGCTATCGAGTACAGTTTCAACATTGCTGGATATTCCCTTTCGACCTGGGTGGACTATGGGTGCAATTTTCTGCTCCCTGCGCATACATCCTGGCAGACTCCGTACTTTGTTCAGATTGGGCTTGCGGCCATTCTATTTTTCATGTCGTTCATTCTGCCCGAGACCCCGCGATGGCTTGCTCGTAATGGGTTTATGAAGGAAGCGCGACAGACGGTGGCAGATCTTCACGCGGATGGTGACATCAACGCTGAGCATGTTCGTGCAGTTTGGGTTGAGATCGAAGAGGCCGTTCGCTATGAGGCATCGCTAGGACAATCGACCTGGGGTGTAAGCAATCTTACCATGATTTGATTGACATGTGCTCACCTATCATTCAGGAGGTCTTCACCCGCTACCGCAAGAGAATCATAGTGGGCATCACAGCACAGATGTTTGCACAGCTAAATGGCATCAACGTCATCTCATTCTATCTCCCTAGCTCACTCGCCAAAGCCGGATTCGACAACCGAAAGTCGCTGTTATACACAGCTGGAAATTCCATTCCATACGTGGCAGCAACAATGCTGGCCTGGGTTCTTGCCGACAAATGGGGCAGGAAGCCTTTGCTGATGCTGGGAGGTGTGTAAACCTTATTTCATGTCTTCGTCGATCTAACCGAGATAGGTATTCTCATGGCCACCGCACTCATCATCGTTTGCGTTTTCAATCAAGCGCCCATGAATACTGTGACACGAGCACAAGGCATATATGCCTTTGTTTTGATATATAACGCCATTTACGGTTTTACATGGGGCCCAATTCCCTGGCTTCTCCCAGCTGAGATATTCCCACTCCGAGTACGAAGCAAGGGCATGGCGCTGTCGACGATGTCGAATTGGACATTCAACTTCATAATCGGAATGTCATCGCCTGATGCGTTCGCCGGTATCAAAGGATACTACTATGTGATCATCGCAGGGTTCTGTCTGTTTTCGACAGGACTGGTTTACTTCTACTACGTGGAGACGGCGAATCATTCCCTTGAAGAGATTGCAGTAGCATTCGGGGATAGGGCTTTTGCGGACGATGACCAGTATGTTATGGAACAGGCTCAAGTACGTGGACCAGATGAGCCAAAATGTGTGGCATAGTCGACTAGGGTTAGGACTAGGAGTTTCGAATCAATTTTCACTTTCATCATCGTTTTTCGTCTACCTTTACCATAATAAAACATCAAGTAAACCCAGTGGTGGCAAGACCAATGAATCATGGGTCAGATAACTAGAATGGGTCCCCAGAATCCAAGTCCGCCATTCTCATTGCTCAACCAAATCTTAGATCGTCCAGGATAGCCCTTCTGAGATAGGTAACCCATGACCTCAACCGACACAGCTAGCACCTGTGGATTCACGGCCGATTCCACAACGCCCCGAATGGTGGTTCACGACGGTAAAGCCCGACAATGCAAGGTTTTCCTGGGACTGAGGATCTATGTTTTCATCGCTGGGGGGGGG